>NC_042986.1:40132908-40470408 GCF_901001165.1 Salmo trutta | reverse complement strand
ACTCTGGGTTGTAGTATCAGGGTGTACTCTGGGGTGTAGTATCAGGGTGTACTCTGGGGTGTAGTGTCAGGGTGTACTCTGGGGTGTAGTATTAGGGTGTACTCTGGGGTGTAGTGTCAGGGTGTACTCTGGGGTGTAGTGTCAGGGTGTACTCTGGGGTGTAGTGTCAGGGTGTACTCTGGGGTGTAGTGTCAGGGTGTACTCTGGACTGTAGTATCAGGGTGTACTCTGGGGTGTAGTGTCAGGGTGTACTCTAGGGTGTAGTGTCAGGGTGTACTCTAGGGTGTAGTATCAGGGTGTACTCTGGGGTGTAGTGTCAGGGTGTACTCTGGGGTGTAGTGTCAGGGTGTACTCTGGGGTGTAGTATCAGGGTGTACTCTGGGGTGTAGTATCAGGGTGTACTCTGGGATGTAGTATCAGGGTGTACTCTGGGGTGTAGTGTCAGGGTGTACTCTGGACTGTAGTATCAGGGTGTACTCTGGACTGTAGAATCAGGGTGTACTCTGGGGTGTAGTATCAGAGTGTACTCTGAGGTGTAGTATCAGAGTGTACTCTGGGGTGTAGTATCAGGGTGTACTCAGAGAGAGGTGTAGTATCAGGGTGTACTCTGGGGTGTAGTATCAGAGTGTACTCTGAGGTGTAGTATCAGGGTGTACTCTGAGGTGTAGTATCAGAGTGTACTCTGGGGTGTAGTATCAGGGTGTACTCAGAGAGAGGTGTAGTATCAGGGTGTACTCTGGGGTGTAGTATCAGAGTGTACTCGCTGGTGTAGTATCAGAGTGTACTCGCTGGTGTAGTATCAGAGTGTACTCGCTGGTGTAGTATCAGTGTGTACTCGCTGGTGTAGTATCAGAGTGTACTCGCTGGTGTAGTATCAGAGTGTACTCGCTGGTGTAGTATCAGAGTGTTCTCTGAACTGTAGTATCAGGGTGTACTCTGGGGTGTAGTATCAGAGTGTACTCTGGGGTGTAGTATCAGGGTGTACTCTGCGGTGTAGAATCAGGGTGTACTCTGCGGTGTAGAATCAGGGTGTACTCTGGGGTGTAGTATTAGGGCGTACTCTGGGGTGTAGTATCAGGGTGTACACTGGGGTGTAGTATCAGGGTGTACTCTGAGGTGTAGTATCAGGGTGTACTCTGGACTGTAGTATCAGGGTGTACTCAGAGAAAGGTGTAGCATCAGGGTGTACTCTGGGGTGTAGTGTCAGGGTGTACTCTGGACTGTAGTATCAGGGTGTACTCTGGACTGTAGTATTAGGGTGTACTCTGGACTGTAATATCAGGGTGTACTCTGGGGTGTAGTATCGGGGTGTACTCTGGGGTGTAGTATCAGAGTGTACTCTGAGGTGTAGTATCAGGGTGTACTCAGAGAGAGGTGTAGTATCAGGGTGTACTCTGGGGTGTAGTGTCAGGGTGTACTCTGGACTGTAGTATCAGGGTGTACTCTGGACTGTAGTATCAGGGTGTACTCTGGACTGTAGTATCAGGGTGTACTCTGGGGTGTAGTATCAGGGCGTACTCTGGGGTGTAGTATCAGGGTGTACTCTGAGGTGTAGTATCAGGGCGTACTCTGGGGTGTAGTATCAGGGTGTACTCTGAGGTGTAGTATCAGGGTGTAGTATTAGAGTGTACTCTGAGGTGTAGTATCAGGGTGTACTCTGAGGTGTAGTATCAGTGTGTAGTATTAGAGTGTACTCTGAGGTGTAGTATCAGGGTGTAGTATTAGAGTGTACTCTGAGGTGTAGTATCAGGGTGTAGTATTAGAGTGTACTCTGAGGTGTAGTAACAGAGTGTAGTATTAGAGTGTACTCTGAGGTGTAGTATCAGGGTGTAATATTAGAGTGTACTCTGAGGTGTAGTATCAGGGTGTACTCTGAGGTGTAGTATCAGGGTGTAGTATTAGAGTGTACTCTGAGGTGTAGTATCAGGGTGTAGTATTAGAGTGTACTCTGAGGTGTAGTATCAGGATGTAGTATTGTAGTCTACTCTGAGGTGTAGTATCAGGGTGTAGTATTAGAGTGTACTCTGAAGTGTAGTATCAGGGTGTACTCTGAGGTTTAGTATCAGGGTGTAGTATTAGAGTGTACTCTGAGGTGTAGTATCAGGATGTAGTATTATAGTGTACTCTGGGGTGTAGTATCAGGGTGTAGTATTAGAGTGTACTCTGAAGTGTAGTATCAGGGTGTACTCTGAGGTGTAGTATCAGGGTGTAGTATTAGAGTGTACTCTGAGGTGTAGTATCAGGGTGTAGTATTAGAGTGTACTCTGAGGTGTAGTATCAGGGTGTACTCTGAGGTGTAGTATCAGGGTGTAGTATTAGAGTGTACTCTGAGGTGTAGTATTAGAGTGTACTCTGAGGTGTAGTATCAGGGTGTAGTATTAGAGTGTACTCTGGGGTGTAGTATCAGAGTGTACTCTGAGGTGTAGTATCAGGGTGTACTCTGAGGTGTAGTATCAGGGTGTACTCTGAGGTGTAGTATCAGGGTGTACTCTGAGGTGTAGTATCAGGGTGTAGTATTAGAGTGTACTCTGAGGTGTAGTATTAGAGTGTACTCTGAGGTGTAGTATCAGGGTGTAGTATTAGAGTGTACTCTGAGGTGTAGTATCAGGGTGTACTCTGAGGTGTAGTATCAGGGTGTACTCTGAGGTGTAGTATCAGGGTGTAGTATTAGAGTGTACTCTGAGGTGTAGTATCAGGGTGTAGTATTAGAGTGTACTCTGAGGTGTAGTATCAGGGTGTACTCTGAGGTGTAGTATCAGGGTGTAGTATTAGAGTGTACTCTGAGGTGTAGTATCAGGGTGTAGTATCAGGGTGTACTCTGAGGTGTAGTATCAGGGTGTAGTATTAGAGTGTACTCTGAGGTCTTCTTTCATAGCTGGACTCATCTGTGTGTTATTCTTCAGTTTCCCTGTGAATGGCTACATGACTGACCAGTTGATTCGTGTAATGTGTGTGCTTGCTGAGTGTGAATTGTGTTTCCCTATAGGGTCGTCTGTTGAATCTGAGCTGTTCCACAGTCCCCACTTTTGTTCTGTCCATCACAGCTACTACTCAGGTGAGGCATCTAGTTTGTTTAGATGACAGTTGTGTCAAAAACACACAGAAAAACTATTTATTTTCTATTCCTAAAAATATTAATTTAGGTTTTTTTATGTATTTTTTCTTGCTTGTTGTATAAACTTAGACAATAGTCAGTACCAATAATATCTAAGCACCCCTAAATTGAATGTGAAAATACTGAGGTGTTTTTTTTATTAGTCATACTTGTTGCTTTAGAGGTTTGCTGAAGACAAGACTTCTGTTGTTCTGCTGTTACCTGAGCTTTGTGGGAATGGGATGTTGGCAGCGTTGAGACTCTGTGGTGGTCTGTGTCTCTCTGCAGGCCTTGGCTTTGATTGAGCTGTTCAATGCTCCTGAGGGACGCTACAAACAGGACGTCTATCTGCTGCCTAAGAAAATGGGTAAGACCTGGGCCCATCCTGACTGAGCCTTATTGATGAAAATCTTAATGAATTTCACATGAAATGAATTCATGTGATAAATGTGTACTGCATAGGTTTCAATGGGCAGTTTGTTGTATGTGGCTCGACGTCGCCACCTAGTGTTTTTTACCGCGACACTGCATTTTCCAAACAAGTATGTGCGGGTTATAAGTAGTGAACTACAAAAGAGGCGTCCTCTTCACAATCCACCTGTGTCTTCCATCCAGATGAGTACGTGGCCAGCTTGCACATGCCCAACTTTGATGCCCACCTTACAGAGCTGTCTGACGAGCAGGCCAAATACATGGGCCTGAACAAGAATGGACCCTTCAAACCCAACTACTACAGGTACTGAGACATTCTACTTGTCCTTTCTCTACCTGATTGTCTCCCTATTAAAACATTTAAGTGAACCTTGTCCGAACCAGAACTGTCCATATCTCCTGTTACAGGACATCTGGTCAAAAGGGCCTTGAGATCCATTAGGTCCCATTTTTAGAGTCTTTGGTATGACTCAACTGGGGATCAACTCTGCGATAAGGTTGGAGTGAGGACCACTATCAAAAGTCAAACTAAACAATTAGCCTAAGCTACAAACAAAGGAATATAAAACAAATCTAAAAGTGAAATAAGAAATTCTAAATGCAAAAGGTCAAGAATCAAGTCAGCAAGAAAAAAAAAGAAAAAATAATAAGTATTCTCTCCTCAAACATTTGAGGTAATATTACCGGTTGCCACGGTAATGACTCTGATGAGGTTGTCTGTATTTGAGTGAGTGTGGTGATGGGTGTTGGGGGTTTGGGTTTTAGATGTGGGTTAGTAAGTGGTACTAACTAGTTCTGGAAAAGGGAAAGTAATCATACACTCATGGGACAGCAACAAAAATAAATCATATGGCATGGTACTGTATTACACGGATATTACAGTGAGGGAAAAAAGTATTTGATCCCCTGCTGATTTTATACGTTTGCCCACTGACAAAGAAATGATCAGTCTATAATTTTAATGGTAGGTTTATTTGAACAGTGAGAGACAGAATAACAACAAAAAAATCCAGAAAAACACATGTCAAAAATGTTATAAATTGATTTGCATTTTAATGAGGGAAATAAGTATTTGACCCCCTCTCAATCAGAAAGATTTCTGGCTCCAAGGTGTCTTTTATACAGGTAACGAGCTGAGATTAGGAGCACACTCTTAAAGGGAGTGCTCCTAATCTCAGTTTGTTACCTGTATAAAAGACACCTGTCCAGAGAAGCAATCAGATTCCAAACTCTCCACCATGGCCAAGACCAAAGAGTTCTCCAAGGATGTCAGGGACAAGATTGTAGACCTACACAAGGCTGGAATGGGCTACAAGACCATCGCCAAGCAGCTTGGTGAGAAGGTGGCAACAACGATTATTCGCAAATGGAAGAAACACAAAAGAACTGTCAATCTCCCTCGGCCTGGGGCTCCATGCAAGATCTCACCTCGTGGAGTTGCAATGATCATGAGAACGGTGAGGAATCAGCCCAGAACTACACGGGAGGATCTTGTCAATGATCTCAAGGCAGCTGGGACCATAGTCACCAAGAAAACAATTGGTAACACACTACGCCGTGAAGGACTGAAATCCTGCAGCGCCCGCAAGGTCCCCCTGCTCAAGAAAGCACATATACATGCCCGTCTGAAGTTTGCCAATGAACATCTGAATGATTCAGAGGACAACTGGGTGAAAGTGTTGTGGTCAGATGAGACCAAAATGGAGCTCTTTGGCATCAACTCAACTCGCCGTGTTTGGAGGAGGAGGAATGCTGCCTTTGACCCCAAGAACACCATCCCCACCGTCAAACATGGAGCTGGAAACATTATGCTTTGGGGGTGTTTTTCTGCTAAGGGGACAGGACAACTTCACGGCATCAAAGGGACGATGGACGGGGCCATGTACCGTCAAATCTTGGGTGAGAACCTCCTTCCCTCAGCCAGGGCATTGAAAATGGGTCGTGGATGGGTATTCCAGCATGACAATGACCCAAAACACACGGCCAAGGCAACAAAGGAGTGGCTCAAGAAGAAGCACATTAAGGTCCTGGAGTGGCCTAGCCAGTCTCCAGACCTTAATCCCATAGAAAATCTGTGGAGGGAGCTGAAGGTTCGAGTTGCCAAACGTCAGCCTCGAAATCTTAATGACTTGGAGAAGATCTGCAAAGAGGAGTGGGACAAAATCCCTCCTGAGATGGTGCAAACCTGGTGGCCAACTACAAGAAACGTCTGACCTCTGTGATTGCCAACAAGGGTTTTGCCACCAAGTACTAAGTCATGTTTTGCAGAGGGGTCAAATACTTATTTCCCTCATTAAAATGCAAATCAATTTATACAATTTTTGACATGCGTTTTTCTGGATTTTTTAGTTGTTATTCTGTCTCTCACTGTTCAAATAAACCTACCATTAAAATTATAGACTGATCATTTCTTTGTCAGTGGGCAAACGTAGAAAATCAGCAGGGGATCAAATACTTTTTCCCCTCACTGTATGTACGTAGACAAATTCAATCAAACTGTAGTCACATGATTGTTTTTTAATTAAATCATATCTACTGTCTATGTCTCCAAGGTATTGATGGGAATGGACAACGCGGCAACATCTGGAATAAGTGAATATAATATCTCTATTTTATTTCATAAGTTATTACAAAAGGGAAGAATAATCATTATTTTGCTTTTGCTGAATGTAAATGTTATTATTAACATTGTCATGCATAATAATATTGATTATAATATCTAACTTGCCTGTCAGGTACATGAATCTAACCATGCATATCAAACAGCAGAGACCAAGGACTTACCCCAAATGGCACCCTATATCATTTGTAGTGCACTACTTTTGACCAGCGCCTATGGGTAGTAGTGCACTACATAGGGAATAGGGTGCAATTTTGGACTTAGACTAAGAGAAAAAAATAATAAAAAAATGTTAGTCATATATTTTAGTCTGCTGGCTATGCTTTAAATCTCTTGAAGTATCAATTTAGTCACAATCACAATGTTTATTAATGTCATTATGTCACTGTTACTGTGTACACACACACACACACACACACACACACACTGACATTTTAAATGAAGTACATTCCATGAGCCAGAATTGGGTTTGTGATCCTAACTGGGCTGTTTTAATGTCTGGTGAAGCATTGAAGAAGCTACATGTCATTAAGCTCAGAGTCAATGTGTCTTCACAGCCACTTGCTATCAGTTCATCTCAATGTTAAGTTAATTTGTGGCTATTTCTTATGTTTGAAATTCTTCTCGATTTTAGGGATTTAAAAGCACAGTTTGTCCTAGTTGATCTGTATATTATCTCATAGAAACTGTTCTGTTGAATTTTAAGTCGTATGTTGACAGACATGCCTTGTGGTGATTTCTGCTTTCACTTGCTTATGTTGATCATCTAAATAATTTCTACTTGTGATTGTTGTAACTGGATGTCTGCTTTAGCAGCAATAAGCTCATCCTATAATTAATAAACAGAAATATACGTTTATAATTAGTTTGTAGAATTTGTGTGTGTGTGTGTGCGCATTGGCAATTTTAGCATGTAAATCTTGTTGGGCAAAAAAGTATAATAAGTGGGATGCATGCCAGCAAAGCCACTATACAACACAACTTTTGACCGGTAGTGTATATATATTTTATTTTATTTATTTTTGCTAAAAAATGTGGGGCTCAAAACAGGTGGTGCTCTGACACTGTGCGTGTCAGAGAGAAGCGGCCATTTCCAGTGTTACATTCTTTTCATTCTTCTAGCTAGGCCCCGAGGCCCACTTCTAAAACGACTTTTCACGTTCATAAATGCTCTTTCGCGCACTTTCTCGAACCTGTTGCCTATTGCCTTTTCAAAACAGTCCAGCATGTTAGCTCTCCGCCCCTGTGTTCAGCGGTACTGGTGCGGTGTCGGGTTGCCTCCCGCTCTAGAATATTCACAGGCTTTCCCGGAGCGTCGCTACGGCTGCAGTAACTAATATTAGCGGCTGTATCACAGACGTGTCACAGAAGAAGTGTGATCATTCTAGAAAGCTGTTTTTATGTATATAAGCCATGGATCTCTCTCAGTTGAGGTATATCTTTTTGGAATAACCACACGACTCAAGAGCAAAGACCCGACCAGGCGGGAGGAAACCACTCAGGACTCAAAACGAGGTCCATCAATATATCAAGAGAAGAACCAAGCTGTCTACTGTTGTAAGTTATAATGTTGACGCTGACGGGCAGTTCGTAGACCATGCCTATACAGTTACCTTAGATGGATTGGTTATTGATTCTTCTGACTATGAATAAGGAGAGAAAAAAACATGATATTACCAAAATCGTTAAAAAAAAGAATAATCTAATGTAAATAAGCATTTATTTACATTAGTTCAATTGTAGATATGTAGACTATATCCATGTCCAATATTAGACTATACACCTCTAGACATCTGAGTGAATCATATCATAAAGTATAAACGTCATAATAATAATAATAATAACAACTGTAGGACCTTTAATAAAATACAGAAAATATTTAATCATGATAATAAAATGTTGTTATTAATCCTACTCATGCAGGAAACCAAAAAATCAATAATTATTAACAAAGATGTCTTCAGCAAAGGGAGTATCCATTGGCATTGACCTGGGCACCACCTACTCCTGTGTGGGGGTGTTCCAGCATGGCAAGGTGGAGATCATCGCCAACGACCAGGGAAACAGAACAACACCCAGCTACGTGGCCTTCACCGACACAGAGAGACTCATTGGAGACGCAGCAAAGAACCAGGTAGGTCCCACTTTGGAAAGTCTGTCTGTCTGTCTGTCTGTCTGTCTGTCTAATCTTGTAGATTCATGTATTTTGTTTTCCCAAAATAAAATGATATTTTAATTAATTTCAATGCAGGTGGCCATGAACCCCACTAACACTGTGTTCGACGCCAAACGCCTGATTGGCAGGAAGTTTGACGACCAGATTGTTAAGTCAGACATGAAGCTGTGGCCCTTCAAGGTGATTTAAAATAGTTATTTTTTTCAGTTTTGAAAAATACAAGCTCAAATGTATTACAACCAAGTGCTCATTCTTCTACAAATTGTAACAGAAAAATCACAAAAAAAAGCACATACAGTGTACATAGATACAGGATTACATACATACATACATACGGGGGTTACATAGATACAGGGTTGTCGGCTCGGGGATTCAATCTTGCAACCTTTCGGTTACTAGTCCAACACTCTAACCACTAGGCTACCTGCTGCCCCAGGTTACATACATACATACATACATACATACATACATACATACATACATACATACATACATACATACATACATACATACATACATACATACATACATACATACATACATACATACAAGGTTACATACATATGGGGTTACATACATAAAGGTTACATACATACATACAGGGTTACATACATACAGGGTACATACACTAAAAGACATGAAAAGCTTGAGTATATCAATAGACTTCATGACCTTGTTGTTCTCACTCTTCTAGGTGATCAGCGATGGTGGAAAGCCCAGAGTCCAGGTGGAGTACAAGGGAGAGACCAAGGCCTTCTACCCCGAAGAGATCTCCTCAATGGTCCTCGTCAAGATGAAGGAGATTGCTGAGGCCTACCTGGGCCAGAAGGTGTCCAATGCAGTCATCACAGTCCCAGCCTACTTCAACGACTCCCAGAGGCAGGCTACTAAAGACGCTGGGGTGATCTCTGGACTGAACGTCCTGAGGATCATCAATGAGCCCACGGCGGCGGCTATCGCCTATGGCCTGGACAAAGGCAAGAAAGGGGAGCGCAATGTTCTCATCTTTGATCTCGGCGGAGGCACCTTTGACGTCTCCATCCTGACCATCGAGGACGGGATATTCGAGGTGAAAGCCACAGCTGGGGACACACACCTGGGAGGGGAGGACTTTGACAACCGCCTGGTCAACCACTTTGCGGAGGAGTTCAAGAGGAAGAACAAGAAGGACATCAGCCAGAACAAGAGGGCAGTGAGAAGGCTGAGAACAGCCTGTGAGAGGGCCAAGAGAACTCTCTCCTCCAGCTCCCAGGCCAGCATTGAGATCGACTCCCTCTTCGAAGGCATGGACTTCTACACCTCCATCACCAGGGCTCGCTTTGAAGAACTCAACTCGGAGCTCTTCAGGGGAACCCTGGACCCGGTCGAGAAGGCCCTGAATGACGCTAAGATGGACAAGGCTCAGGTCCACGAGATAGTCCTGGTCGGTGGCTCCACTCGAATCCCTAAGATTCAGAAGCTCCTGCAGGACTTCTTTAATGGAAGGGAACTCAACAAGAGCATCAACCCGGATGAAGCGGTGGCTTACGGCGCTGCTGTCCAAGCGGCCATCTTGATGGGCGACACCTCTAAGAATGTCCAGGACCTTCTCCTCCTTGACGTGGCTCCTTTGTCCCTGGGCATCGAGACGGCTGGAGGGGTCATGACCGCCCTGATCAAACGTAACACCACCATCCCCACCAAGCAGACACAGATCTTCACCACCTACGCTGACAACCAGCCAGGTGTGCTCATCCAGGTGTACGAGGGAGAGAGAGCCATGACCAAGGACAATAATCTGCTGGGAAAGTTTGAGCTCACAGGTATCCCTCCCGCACCGAGAGGAATTCCACAGGTCGAGGTGACCTTCGACATTGATGCTAACGGCATCCTGAACGTGTCGGCGGTGGATAAAAGTACAGGCAAGGAGAACAAGATCACCATCACCAACGACAAGGGGCGACTCAGTAAAGAAGACATAGAGAGGATGGTGCAGGATGCAGACAAATACAAAGCTGAGGATGATGCCCAGAGGGAGAAGATTGCAGCCAAGAATGGTTTGGAGTCCTACACGTTCAACATGAAGAGTAGTGTAGAAGACCCAAACCTGGCAGGGAAGATCAGCGAGGATGACAAGAAGAAGGTTGTTGAGAAGTGCAACCAAACTATCACTTGGTTGGAGAACAACCAGATGGCTGAGAAAGAGGAGTTTGAGTACCAACAGAAGGAGCTGGAGAGAGTGTGTAAGCCAATCGTATCCAAGCTCTACCAGGGGGCGGGAGGGGCTCCTCCAATGGGGAGTTGTGGCAGCCAGGCTGGGGGCGGTGCTAGCTCTCAGGGCCCTACCATTGAAGAGGTGGACTAAATAATCAATCAGTAAATCAATTGCCGATCAATCACTAAAGAGGCCTCATAAGCTAATGGTGCTTCGAATGTAAGGACTGTATGTCAGCTAGCTCAGCTTTCATAGCACTATATATGTACATAGATTTGCTGTCACTACAAGTGCACTTTATTTTTTGTGTCAAAACTTCAACCCTAAACTGTTTGCAGAAATTCATTAAATGGTGATTACGTGCATCAGAATTATGAGTGCAATATTTATTTGTTATTTATTTGTTATTTATTTGTTATTTATTTGTTATTTATTTGACCACTTTAAGTGAAATGCCATGCTCAGTTTTGTTTTGTATCATTCTTCTCATGTACACTCTCTCACAATACAACCACAGTTCAGATAAATGTTTTTTTTTTACATTTTTATAAATCCTTTGTATATTATATTACCGTTCAAATGTAAAAATACAAATACTATACTCAAGTTTATACTCAAGTAATATTCATGTTTATAAACAATGTACTCTACAACAGTAGAGTGACTGACATTGATATTCAAACCAAACGTGATTATGTATGTTTGGATGGATTATTCACTCAATACTCAATTAAATGAACATAAATACATTCCAAATGGCACCCTATTCCCCATATAGTGCACTACTTTTGACCAGTGCCCATAGGGTAGTGGACTAAGTAGTGGACTATGTAGGGAATAGGGTTTAATTCAATTATGTGTTTAATTAAACCCATAACAGTTTAAATGATTGGTTTCATTGGTTTATTCTCAAGATGTTATGCATCAATATGTACACAAGATGGCAGAGTTAGGCAAGCCAAAAAAAATCCTTATTTCAAAATAGGTTATTTTGAACCTGTTTACATTTACATTTACATTTAAGTCATTTAGCAGACGCTCTTCACCCCGTAGAAGCCGACTGTCTTATGTAATGAATATGAATATGCTAATATGCTCATCAGAATACTCTCTACAAGTGTAAACACTAAGCAGCCTATGTGAGCAGAATTAAATTGAATTTTACTCTGAAAATAAAACTCATCACAAGATGGGGGATGACATGAAAGTATTACACGACGCTGAACAAAAAATATAAACACAACATGCAACAATTTCAAAGATTTTACTGAATTACAGTTCATATAAGGACATCAGTCAATTTAAATAAATTCATTAGGCCCAAATCTATGGATTTCACATGACTGGGAACACAGATATGTTTCTGTTGGTCACATATACCTTAAAAAAAAGTAGGGGGCGTGGATCAGAAAACCAGTCAGTATCCGGTATGACCACCATTTGCTTCATGCAGAGTGACATTTCCTTCGTTTAGAGTTGATCAGGTTGTTGATTGTGGCCTGTGGAATCTTGTCCCTCTCCTCTTCAATGGCTGTGTGAAGTTGCTGGACATTGGCGGGAACTGGAACACGCTGTTGTACACGTCGATCCAGAGCATCCCAAACATACTCAATGGGTGACACGTCTGGTGAGTATGCAGGCTATGGAAGAACGGGGACATTTACACCTTCCAGTAATTGTGCGACATGGATTGCATTATCATGCTGAAACATGAGGTGATGGTGACGGGAGAATGACACGACACTGGGCCTCAGGATCTCGTCACGGTATCTCTGTGCATTTAAATTGCCATCGATAAAATGCAATTGTGTTTGTTGTCCGTAGCTTATGCCTGCCCATACCATAACCCCACCTCCACCATGGGGCCCATACCATAACCCCACCTCCACCATGGGGCCCATACACTAACCCCACCGCCACCATAGGGGCACTCTGTTCACAACGTTGACATCAGAAAACCGCTCGCCCACATGACGCCATACACGCCGTCTACCATCTGCCCGGTACAGTTGAAACTGTGATTCATCCGTGAAGAGCAGACTTCTCCAGCGGGCCAGTGGCCATCGAAGGTGAGCATTTTACCACTAAAGTCCATTACGACGCAGAACTGCAGTCAGGCCAAGACCCTGGTGAGGACGACGAGCATGCAGATGAGCTTCCCTGAGACGGTTTCTGACAGTTTGTGCAGAAATTCTTCGGTTGTGCAAACGCACAGTTTCATCAGTTGTCCAGTTGGCTGCTCGCAGACGGTGAAAAAGCCAGATGGGGAGGTCCTAGACTGGCGTGGTTACACTTGGTCTGTGATTGTGACGCCAGTTGGACATACTGGCAAAATCTCAAAAACTATGTTGGAGGTGGCTTATGGTAGAGCTATGAACATTCAATTCTCTGTCAACAGCTGTGGTGAACATTCCTGCAGTCATCATGCCAATTGCACGCTCCCTCAAAACTTGAGACATCGTGGCATTGTGTTGTGTGACAAAACTGCACATTTTAGAGTGGCCATTTATTGTCCCCGGCACAAGGTGCACCTGTGTAATGATCATGCTTTTTAATCAGCTTCTTGATATGCCACACCTGCCAGGTAGATGGATTATCTTGGCAAAAGAGAAATGCTCACTAAAAGAGATGTAAACAAATTTGTGCACAGCATTTGAGAGAAATAATCTTTTGGTGTGCATGGAAAAATTCTGGGCTGTTTTATTTCAGCTCATTAAACATGGGACTCACACTTTACATGTTGCGTTTATATATTTCATTGTTCGGCGTTCACACTTATTTCCAAAGTGGTCATGGCATTAGGACACAACAGGTAGCGGTAATGCTTATTCTATCCCCATGAAATTGTTTTTTTTTCTTTCTTCATTCGGCAGTTAAGTTCATACAAGGATAACTTGGTGGTAATGCGTTTATGTAAAATCCGCCTCCTCAAATGAAGGAGAATTATCTCAGTCAAAGAGCATCAGTACGAGGAAGAGAAGATTCAAGAGTGAAGTACAGGCATCGCATCATATTCGCTCCTGATCGCAAGGGCACATGTGTTACGAGAAGGAGAGGTGAAAGCCCCTCTTGTACAGCGTCACTTTTTTTATAAGATAGAAGAAAAAGAATCGTTGATAATATAGAAAATATAATCACGATGCTCCGATTATAATAATTTCTACTGATGTTGTTATGAAGAGGTTATCCATGGGTAATAAAGACTGTTACTTCTTGACCGTGTCTCAAAGGACTTGTATAAGTGCTGATCGGCATTGCACCATGGTAGCAACACATGAGTGAGTCATTTTTAGAGACAATTATGTATAGTTTGAAGTGCACCTGCTGCATTACAGCAAAGGAAGCTACCCATCTTTCAAGGATCTCACAGTAGTGTAACTCATATCATTTCATATTTATAGAGGTGTTTGTGTGTGTGTGAATTCATTGTTTAGCTATCCTAATTGAGTCTCTCTCTCTATATAATGAGGTGTACCCCCGATGTGCCCTCAGCCTACATTGCACAGCGTACCCAACAAGTTGTTGAAACAGGCCTGCATGAATCTACAGTCAGTGATATTTTAAAGCCCTTTTAGTCCTAGTCACGTTTTCAAATGATATCAACTGAGTTCATAAAGGGGTATAGAAGAATATCTCCTTCAAATGACTCCTCGGCGCAAAAAGGGTTAATTTATTGGGGTCTGTTGCACGCCCCAGGCAGCCTACAGGATGAGTTGGTTGCGTCGTCTCTGACTGACTATGGTGAGGCTGAGGGAGGAGGAGGGAGGATACTTCTGGTTGGAGAAGCAAAAGATCCTGAACCTTCCTGGAAAACAACCTCACACATCTCACTCGCCTCTCTGCGTCGAGGACGACATCGACGCAAATTGATGGAATATTCCAAGCGCGTTTATCCGTTTGGATCATAGGGGTCAACTTTCATGTTAAAGAAACTTGTTCGATTTTTTTTTTTTTTTTTTGGGGGGGGACTCAGATGGATTTCGTGTCTAAGGTGAGGACCTTGGGTTATTGCTTTTAAGCGGCTCCAATCATTTCACAAAATTCACATAGAAATTAGCAGCTCTTTAAATTTGCACAATGTGTAGATTTGATGTAGAATACAAAACTCCCAATATTCCATAAATTGAAACTGTCGTTTAAGGTCGCGAAGTCGGTATCCTTGATTGAACTGTTGAATTATTGAAGCTACATCATTTGCTTATTAATTTATATTATTACACAAATATTTTGCGAACAAAAGCTTGCCAAGCCCAGATTTATAGAGATAGTTTGAGATTGCGAAAATAAGAGTATTTAGGGGAGGTGTAGCCTAGAGCAGGTGGTTTTATTCCAGGCCACTGCCTGCAGCGCGCATTGGGACTTGTTGAAGCAGAGAACAACTGTCGACAGGACGACTAGTTGGATAAATGAGTAGTATCACAACGACTGACATGAGAACGAACTCTGAACCGTCACCGTGTACTCGTTTTTTATTTTGCATCAGGGGTATATAATAACGGATAAACACAAACCAACGGAATAACCAACCGTCTATTCATCTAAATCTATGATCAGCTCGGTGTGTGTTTCGTCTTACCGAGGACGAAAGTCAGGTAACAAACCTCCGTCCAAGACATGTCTAAAGGAGGAGATGACCAGGGGGGAAGACTCGGAAAAAATTGTTATCAATGTTGGTGGCACAAGACACGAAACCTACAAGAGCACACTTAGGACCCTACCGGGGACACGCCTGGCCTGGTTAGCCGACCCGCCAGAGCCAAACGCAAACAAGGAATCCCTCCCCGTAGGACCCATATCGACAACTACAAACGAGTTATTTTTCGACAGGCACCCTGGCATATTCGCTTATGTGTTGAACTATTATAGAACTGGCAAGCTTCATTGCCCTGCCGATGTCTGCGGGCCTCTTTTTGAAGAGGAGTTGGCGTTTTGGGGGATAGATGAGACCGACGTGGAGCCGTGTTGCTGGATGACATACCGGCAGCACCGGGATGCAGAGGAGGCGCTGGACATATTCGAACCACCGGACCCAGACGACACGGACGATGAACTACCCAGACGGTTCGGCATTGAGGACTGCCCGGAAAGATCGAGGGGATGCTGCGAAGTTTGCCAACCAAAGATATGGGCACTCTTTGAGGACCCCTACTCATCCAGGGCTGCTAGAGTAAGTGTACCTTTTATTAGATTTTTTTGCATAATAAACCATGCTTATAAACCAGGGTCGCTACAATACTATTGTAATTTGTAGGAATAGGCTTCCTGTTCATAAACTCCCACAGTTAATCATTAGAGTAATGCAATGCAATCAACAGGTGTTCTAGAGAGCGTGTCCTCAGACGCGCCACCGACAATCAACAGGTGTGTGTGTCTGTTCTCTCAGTTGCATCTGGCTGCTGTGGAACACCAAACAAGACAAGCCGCTAGCCGGAAAGAACGCGCTGGTGTGGAAATAGCATCGTACAGAGAATGATGTTGTGTCACTAAGTTCAAAGGCATATTATTTTCCTGGGGTCGTTTAATTAGCATAGGTTATACATATGAAATCATTTTTTTTTGGTCACATACACGTATTTAGCAGATGTTATTGAGGGTGTAGCCCTAAATGTTACCATTAATGACATGAGGATTCTATGACTGGAATGCAATCTCTGGCATTATGTACTACTATATATATAAACACACTAAAGTAAACCGTTCAAGACCAGTTCAGACGTTGAAGTCTTATAGGCCTATTTTCAAGTTCACCTATGACTGTCCCTCTGACTGTCCCTATGACTGTCCCTCTGACTGTCCCTCTGACTGTCCCTCTCACTGTCCCTCTAACTGTCCCTCTGACTGTCCCTCTGACTGTCTCTATGACTGTCCCTACGACTGTCCCTACGACTGTCCCTATGACTGTCCCTCTGACCGTCCCTATGACTGTCCCTATGACTGTCCCTCTGACTGTCCCTCTGACTGTCCCTATGCCTGTCCCTATGACTGTCCCTATGACTGTCCCTATGACTGTTCCTATGACTGTCCCTATGACTGTCCCTCTGACTGTCCCTCTGACTGTCCCTATGACTGTCCCTATGACTGTCCCTATGACTGTCTGGCCCTGGCACCTTATTGTAGCAGTAACAGCCATCAGCAGCATGAATGGTTGTTATCGCTCTGTCATGAATGTGTGTCATATTGTGTCTCATGCTCGTCACTTAAAAATAGACTCTTATATGTTTTTTGTAAGTAGGCAGGTTTCCATTGACCCAGGTTTATTTGACAAAAGCAATGCCGCAAAAAAAAACATTATTGGACACGTCCCAGCAAGCACAGTGGATCTGGGCCGATTCCGGCTGAGAGTCAGGGGAACTCGGCTGAGAGTCAGACTCGGCCGACATCATGTAGCCGATCATCAGGCCGATTCTGGTGTGAGTTATCTGGCCCAAATGTATATATTACTTGGGGTTTGGGCCGATTCCAGTGTGAGTTATCTGGCCCAAATGTATTACTTGGGGCATAAGGCCGATTCCGGTGAGAGTTATCTGGCCCAAATGTATATATTACTTGGGGTTTGGTCCGATTCCGGTGTGAGTTATCTGGCCCAAATGTATTACTTTTGGCATGGGCCGATTCTGGTGAGAGTTATCTGGCCCAAATGTATTATTTGGGGCTCGAGCCGATTCCAGTGTGCGTTATCTAGCCCAAATGTATTACTTGGGGCATGGGCCGATTCCGGTGAGAGGTATCTGGCCCAAATGTATATATTACTTGGGGTTTGGGCCGATTCCGGTGTGAGTTATCTGGCCCAAATGTATTACTTTTGGCATGGGCCGATTCTGGTGACAGTTATCTTTACATTTTTTTACATTTAAGTCATTTAGCAGACGCTCTGGATTATCTGTCCCAAATGTATTATTTGGGGCTCGAGCCAATTCCAGTTTGAGTTATCTGGCCCAAATGTATTACTTTGGGCATGGGCCGATTCTGGTGAAAGTTATCTGGCCCAAATGTATTACTTGGGGTTCGGGCTGATTCCGGTGTGAGTTATCTGGCCCAAATGTATTACTTGGGGTTCAGGCTTATTGGGGCTACTCTCTGGCAGATGATTACACAGGCTGCTTTATATAATTGACATTTCATGATTTATTTTTTCCATACTCTCTCATTGTTTCTATGACAATTGTATTTTTTTTACATTTTAAATGGCATTTTTTAAGAGTCCTGACCGCGTTCGGGAGACCCATGAGGCGACACACAATTGGCCGAGCGTCGTCCGAGTTAGGGGAGGGTTTGGCCGGCCGGGATGGCCTTGTTCCATCGCGCTGTAGCGACTCCTGTGGTGGGCAGTAACGTTCGTCGTAGAGAGGAGACCAAGGTGCAGCGTGGTAAGTGCTCATGATACATTTTATTAGAACTCAGAACACTAAACAAAACAACAAACAAAGGAAACCGAACGTCACGTTCTGTAGGCTTCACTGAGCTGTACAAAAACAAGATCCCACAACTGAAGGAGGGGAAAAAGGGCTGCCTAAGTATGATTCCCAATCAGAGACAACGATAGACAGCTGCCTCTGATTGGAAACCATACTCGGCCAAAACAAAGAAATACAAAAACTAGATTGCCCACCCCACATCACACCCTGACCTAACCAAACTAGAGGAAATAAAACGTCTCTCTAAGGTCAGGGCGTGACACGGGCCAGGTGTACGGTGTTTCCTCCGAAACAAAATGTGTTATTTTGTGGATGGGTATAATTTTTATGTATAAAATAATAATATTTAAAATGACTAAATTGGTTAATTTTGTATACATTTATTTAAATTTGCATCGGGGGTGGGATTCTGGTAAGATGCCGACAAAGTCGGCTGAATTCCGATAGACAGAAACGGGCCGATTCTGGGCAGTCATTCATTTTGATTACAGGCCAAGTCCGACACCCGATTCCGGGCCGATTCAATCAGTTCCGGGCCCCCCGGAAGAGGGCTGCTTCTGGGCCGATTCCTCATTGCTAGCTGGGATGTAATGGAAACGGCAGATATAGGAGACATTTTATCTGTACGACAGGGGTGGATTTTTATTTTGTCTAACTTTCTGTATTACAACAAATGATGATGGAAACTGTGTTTTTCCAATAAATGATTATTGTAGAATACTTTTGAAGGTACAAGGGGCACGTGATGTCATCACGTAATTATAAGCTCTATCAAATCAAATTGTATTGGTCACATACACGTATTTAGCAGATGTTATTGCGGGTGTAGAGAAATGCTTGTGTTCCTAGATATCTAACAATTCACAACAATACAAATAAATCTAAAAGTAAAATAATGCAATTAAGAAATATATAAATATTAGGACGAGCAATGTCGGAGTGGCATTGACTAAAATACAGTAGAATAGAATACAGTATATACATATGAGATGAGTAAAGCAGTATGTAAACATTATTAAAGTGACTAGTGTTCCATTATTAAAGTGGTCAGTGATTCCATGTCTATGTATATAGGGCAGCAGCCTCTAAGGTACAGGGCAGGGTACTGGGTGGTAGACGGCTAGTGATGGCTATTTAACATTCTGATGGCCTTGAGATAGAAGCTGATTTTCCGTCTCTCGGTCCCAGCTTTGATGCACGTGTACTGACCTCGCCTTCTGGATGATAGTGGGGTGAACAGGCCGTGGCTCGGGGGGTTGATGTCCTTGATGATCTTTTTGGCCTTCCTGTGGCACTCGGGAAGGGTAGGGTAGGTAGAATGAGTTTTTACTCACCAAAGTAACAACGTGGTTAAAGACTTAGTAACTTAGTTGTAGTCACAATGTGGTTACCTATAACTACAAAAGTAGTTGTGTTTTGGGGTTTTGAAATATTTATCACCATTTTTTAGGACATCTTTGAAACTACCCACAAAGCACTCTTTCACAACATCTTATGGAGAATCTACTCTTCGTTTGCTAGCTCGAGCTGGCTAATGTTAGCCAGCCATGCTAGCATGTAATTACATTCCAGACCGAGCATTGTCAGTGGTGAGTTACAATCCACCAAGCACAAGGAGGTGTGATGTAAACAACAAATCAGATTCCCCACACATGGGGGCCGCATGATCTTGCTCGGCTATTCCAGGCAGCTCTGACTTCTCCTCTGCTGGCAGACTTGCCTCTGGCTCAAAATGAAAGTAGAAAATCATTCTTACCTGCTCTAATTGTTTAGTACCTTGTCTGTTCTTTCATTGTCCTATATTTGTTTTGTCAACTTTTAGACCTGTTCTCTGTGAACTAAGCTACCAGAGGTTTTCAACCTTGGTTTAGTGCTCGCTATATCACTTCTGGATTAGCTACCCTCACTGATTTCCCCTCGGCTGGATATTATAGGTGAATGCACCAATTTGTAAGTCGCTCTGGATAAGAGCGTCTGCTAAATGACTTAAATGTAAATGTAAACTGCCTCACTCTCTGAAGCACCTCTCTTCTCGGCTCTTCCTTGTTAGTTACCTCAGCTGCTCTTTACCATGGTATGGGCATCAACCGTGAATCGGTAAGTATCCGCTCTGTCTATACTTTTTTATCTGAACGTACTTTGGTGCGAAAAGTGTGAATCAATCCCAGAACAACAGCAAAGTACCTTGTGAAGATGCTGGATGAAATGGGTACAAAAGTATCTATATCCACAGTAAAACGAGTCCTATATCAACATAACCTGAAAGGCCGCTCAGCAAGGAAGAAGCCACTGCTCAACAACCGCCATAAAAAAGACAGACTACGGTTTGCAACTGCACATGGCGACAAAGATCGTACTTGTTGGATAGTTTTGTACTCGTTTCCTCCAGCATCTTCACAAGGTCCTTTGCTGTTGTTCTGGGATTGATTTTCACACCAAAGTACGTTCATCTCTAGGAGACAGAACGCGTCTCCTTCCTGAGCGGTATGACGGCTGCGTGGTCCCATGGTGTTTACACTCGCGTACTATTGTTTGTACAGATGAACGTGGTACCTTCAGGCGTTTGGAAATTGCTCCCAAGGATGAACCAGACTTGTGGAGGTCTACAATTTTGAGTTTGAAGGTAGGCCTTGAAATACATCCACCTCTAACTGACTCAAATGATGTCAATTAGCCAATCAGAAGCTTCTAAAGCCATGAAGTCATTTTCTGGAATTTTCCAAGCTGTTTAAAGGCACAGTCAACTTAGTGTATGTAAACTTCTGACCTACTGGAATTGTGATACAGTTAATTATAAGTGAAATAATTTTGTCTGTAAACAATTGTTGGAAAAATTACTTGTGTCATGCACAAAGTAGATGTTCTAACCGACTTGCCAAAACTATAGTTTGTTAACAAGAAATTTGTGGAGTGGTTGAAAAATGAGTTTTAATGACTCTAACCTAAGTGTATGTAAACTTCCAACTTCAACTGTAGGTATGCCAGTCAGCTTTGATACGTTGGCGTTAAACTAGACATTTGGCCTATGCCGATGTTGGCATTTTTAGATAATATCGGCCGATTCCGATATGCGTACCGATATATCGTGCATCCCTAATATTTATGTCAGAGTTTACATTGTCGGGAATAGGCTGACAGGACAAGGATTACCCTGACTTTCAAGAATGTCTGAATTGCTTCACCTTGCTCTTCTGGTTGGCTGGAAAGCTTTACCATCCAATTATTTCAGGTCTACAGGAGTGCAAGTTTCACCATGGCACGGACTGTGGCAATACGTTGGCACATGAGGAATATTCGAATATGGCAAATATTAGTCAATTATTGCATTCTATCCATGCTGGCTTTCCCGGGCTACCAGAGACATGAAACAGAGAGGTGGGAGGACTGAGACATGAAACAGAGAGGTGGGAGGACTGAGACATGAAACAGAGAGGTGGGAGGACTGAGACATGAAACAGAGAGGTGGGAGGACTGAGACATGAAACAGAGAGGTGGGAGGACTGAGACATGAAACAGAGAGGTGGGAGGACTGAGACATGAAACAGATTGGTGGGAGGACTGAGACTTGAAACAGAGAGGTGGGAGGACTGAGACATGAAACAGAGAGGTGGGAGGACTGAGACATGTAACAGAGGTGGGAGGACTGAGACATGAAACAGAGAGGTGGGAGGACTGAGACATGAAACAGAGAGGTGGGAGGACTGAGACATGTAACAGAGAGGTGGGAGGACTGAGACATGAAACAGAGAGGTGGGAGGACTGAGACATGAAACAGAGAGGTGGGAGGACTGAGACATGTAACAGAGAGGTGGGAGGACTGAGACATGTAACAGAGGTGGGAGGACTGAGGCATGAAACAGAGAGGTGGGAGGGCATACAGGCTGTCACCAATATGTTATTGCTAAATTTTCCTACATGGGTAATATAACACTTCAACCAATATATACTTTGTCAACACTGTAGGTTTTTGCGAAAAAGTTACATTTTGTGATTGATGATAACACTTTCAAATGAGAACATCACTTCAATGGAATATAATAGCATTTGGGAGCCTAGAATTAGGAACATTTACCTTTTGATCATGCCACTACGGTCAGACGTCATTAATTAATGACATCATACTGTATCACTTATAGCCTATAAATATATTCTTTGGTAGACTATAATTTTGCGACTACTGTAACCTATATAATAATTGTATAAAGGTACCATAATAAGAACCACAAAAGGTGGGATCAGGTGGTATTTTGTGTGTAATTCACTGGATCATCAGTGGAATAATTAATGTCAATATTTCTAGCCAGTTGAGATAATCTTCGATTTTCAGCTAAATATTTCCCAGAGGACGTCACATTATGAGGCAGACGTGTGAGAGAGCAGAGTGCTCCACAGTTAATGGCTAGCATCTAGCCGCTAATGGCTTCTCAACCAATGAGAGAGAGAGAGAGAGAGAGAGAGAGAGAGAAAAAGAGAGAGAGAGAAAAAGAGAGAGAGAGAGAGAAAAAAAAGAGAGAGAGAAAGAGTTGGAGAGAGAGAGATGGAAAGAAAAAAAAGATGGAGAAAGAGACAAAAGGAAAGAAAGAGAGATAGAGATAAAGAGAGAGAGATGTAAAGAAAGAGAGTGCTTATTGAGGCAAATGCGAAGGCAGGTATCAAGTTACATTATATCAGCAACTACCTCATAAATGGGAAGCAAGGCCAGGCTGCTGTATATATATATATTGTCATCAAGTGTATTTATCATTTGATGGACCTATGATTGCATTGCATTCAAGGAGAATGCATTACTAGCCTAAGGCTTTCGATCAGGTCTATTGACAGTTTCATAATATTTAGCTTATAATGCCTTGGTGGAAAGGTGCCACACCAGCCTTCTCATCTCTTTATAGAAACAGGATATTTCCCATTCATATATATTAAGTCTATAGGCCACACTGTCCTGTTCTACCAGACAGCTTAGTACCTCCTGGTACATACAGTCTGTCACAGTGCAGTGCAGAGAGCAGACAGACATCACAGTGGCTTGCAACCGTATGTCTTGTCTGCTGTCATAGCTTAGCTTCTAGAATTGTGTGTGTGTATGTATGTGTGTGTGTGTATGTATGTGTGTGTGGTGTATGTATGTATGTGTGTGTATGTGTGTGGTGTATGTGTGTGTGGTGTATGTATGTGTGTGTGGTGTATATATGTGTGTGTATGTGTGTGTATGTGTGTGTGTGGTGTATGTTTGTGTATGTGTGTGTGTGTGGTGTATGTATGTGTGTGTGGTGTGTGTATGTGTGTGTGGTGTATGTATGTGTATGTGTGTGTATGTGTGTGTGGTGTATGTATGTGTGTGTATGTGTGTGTGGTGTATGTATGTGTGTGTGGTGTATATATGTGTGTGTATGTGTGTGTATGTGTGTGTGTGTGTGTGGTGTGGTGTGCAGCGGTTGGAACTGGTTCAGGGATTTTTTTCTTCTTCGAGGTACAGAATCAGAACCGGGTTACGAAAGTGATCTACACTGGTCTGGGACGGAACCGTTATTTAAAAGCATGGGAATCGGAACCTGTTAGGGACCTCTTGGGGATAGAATCCCACTGACGGGATTGCTAGCATGGAGGGAAATTCAAAACAGCAAAAATCTAATAATTTCAATTTCTCAAACAATCAACTATTTTACACCATTTGAAAGATAAACATCTCCTTAATCGAACCACATTGTCCGATTTCAAAGAGGCTTTACGGCGAAAGCATAAAGTTAGATTATGTTTCGGAGAGTACATAGCCAAAAAAGTACACACATCCATTTTCAATTCAAGGACAGGCGTCACCAAAAGCAGAAAACCAGCTTAAATTATGCACTAACCTTTGACAATCTTCATCAGATGACACTCCTAGGACATTATGTTAGACAATACATGCATTTTTTGTTCTATCAAGTTCATATTTATATCCAAAAACAGCATTTTACATCGGCGCGTGTCGTTGAGAAAATGTGTCTCCCCCAAAACTGCCAATGAATTTACAAAAAATACTCATTAGAAAACGTGGTTAAAGTATTAAACTGTTATTCAAAGAATTATAGATTAACATCTCCTGAATGCAACCGCATTGACAGATTTCAAAATAACTTTACTGGGAAAGCACACTTTGCAATAATCTGAGTACTCTGCTCAGAAAAATACACTACGCAATACAGATAGCCGCCATGTTGGAATCATCTAAAATCATAAATAACATTACAAATATTCCCTTACCTTTAATAATCTTCATCAGAAGGCACTTCCAGGAATCCCAGGTCCGCAACAAATGTTGTTTTTTTCGATGAAGTTCATAATTTATGTCCAAATAACTCCATGTTGTTCCGTGTTGTTAGCGCGTTCTGTAGGCTACTCAAAATGTAGGGCGCGGGAGGGAAAAGTCACGACGAAAAGTAAAAAAAAAAATCTATTTACGTTCGTTCAAACATGTCAAACGTTGTTTAGCATCAATCTTTAGGGCCATTTTTAACGTGAAACATCAGTAATATTTCAACCGGACCTTTCCTGTGTCTTGAAAAACATTTTGAAAAAGGTCTCATCTCACATGAACGCGCATGAATGCGCAATAATGAAGTGACGACATCCCAGGGACATCAACTTCCCTTCCTTCTCATCCGGTCTCTGTTCATCATAGACGCTTCAAACAACTTTATAAAGACTGTTGACATCTAGTGGAAGCCATAGGAAATGCTAAATGAATCCTTTGCCACTGTGTGTTTTATTGGCAATGACTTGAAAATAGTACAGCCACAAGATTTTCATTTCCTGCTTGTATTTTTTCTCTGGTTTTTGCCTGCCATATGAGTTCTGTTATACTTAGAGACACCATTCAAACAGTTTTAGAAACTTCAGAGTGTTTTCTATCCAAATCTACTAATGATATGCATATTCTATTTTCTGGGCCAGAGTAGTAACCTGTTTAAATTGGGTACGTTTTTCATCCGGCCGTGAAAATACTGCCCCCTAGCCCCTAGAGGTTTTAATAACGATCTTTTACATTCTGGGCATTTTTTTTCCAGTCCCACAAAAAACGTAACAAAGTGCCTATGCAAAGCCCTCACTCTGTCACTCAGAAACATATTCCAGTGTCTGCATGCCAGCTGGAGATCTTTGCCAGTGTGTGTGCGCGTGTGTAGGCAACTTGCCCCTCCCACTCTTCATGCCCCTCCCCTCCAAAGCATTGTCTAGTAGGTGTTATAAGCGTGGATCAGGAATTAGGGAGAGAGATGTTTAATTAGAGAAGAATGGATTAACTTTTTCAATGCTAGTTAAGGATACTTTAGTTATCACATTTCACATTGGATTTATTAACTACAAAAAGTTAAGACATGTTTTTAATTCTGATGCCCCTCTTCACACACACGCTTGTTAGCTAGCTAGCTCTGGTCCAACGGTAAGCCAACTCTGAAGTTCAAAGACATTTAAAGTTCCTTCATAGAAGCCGCTCCTCCGTAGGTATAATTCTGTGGGTCTAATTCAGATCATGAATGTCATAACAAGATGCCCAACGCTTCAAGCCAAGCCTCCATCCTCCACTCTCTCTCGCTCCCTCCCAACTCAGATCATGTATGTCATAACAAGATGCCCAACGCTTCAAGCCAAGCCTCCATCCTCCACTCTCTCTCGCTCCCTCCCAAATTCGCAAAATTTCAGTTGCGTCTTACGCCCTACACTTGTCTGTCCAATGCATGTAAACAACTATAGCTTGCCTGCTCCACAGCAAGCTGCTCTATCCGCATTGATTGCGGAAGTAATTTAATGTCGAGCTAAATGTAAAATAAAATGGATTTTATAGGTTTAAAAAGGAACAGAAAGTAATGATATAAACCATAACTTTTTTTGGGGTTCAAACCGGTTCAGAACTTTATTTTACAGGTCCTCTCCTGACTGCATCTGCAACCAAATTGATTGAATAGATTGCAAGTGTACCACTAGGAGCAAAGCAGAAAGTAAAAGCAGGAAGTTGTTACCCACCAATATGTGCTATGAACTCGGATAGGCGAAGTCAAGGTCTGTACTAGCATCCCAGCTAGCAATGAGGAATCGGCCCGTCTTCCGGTGGGGCCGGAACTGATTGAATCGGCTCGGAATCGCGTGTCGGACTCGACCTGGAATCAAAATGAATGACTGCCTAGAATCAGCCCAAGTACATCGGGTCGTATCCGTCTACCGGAATTCAGCCAGTCAGTCAGCCAGTCAGTCAGCCAGCCAGTCAGCCAGCCAGCCAGTCAGCCAGTCAGTCAGCCAGTCAGTCAGTCAGCCAGCCAGCCAGTCAGCCAGCCAGCCAGTCAGTCAGCCAGCCAGCCAGCCAGCCAGTCAGCCAGTCAGTCAGTCAGCCAGCCAGTCAGTCAGCCAGCCAGAATTCAGCCGACTTTGCCGGCACCAGAATCCCCCCAGAAGCGGCCCGATGCAAATCTAAATAAATATATACAAAATTACCCGATTTTAGTAATTTTAAATATTACTACTATACATTTTATACATACAAATTATACCCATCCACAAAAAAACGTGTGTGTCGGAGGAAACGCCATACACCTGGTGACCGTGCATGCCCCTGGCCCGCCACAGGAGTCGCTCCAGCGCGATGGGACAAGGACATCCCGGGCCGGCCAAACCCTCCCCTAATTCGGACGGCTCTGCGCCAATTGTGCGTCGCCTCATGGGTCTCCCGGTCGTGGCCGGCATGGGTCTCAAATCAGCATCTGTAGCAATTCAGTTTGCACTGCGATGCAGTGTCTTAGACCACTGTGCCACTCAAGAGGCTCCATCCACAAAGCTTTTAATGCTTATCAATTGCCTTGCACAAAGCATCAAATTACTAAAATACTATCCCAGCCATAAGCAATACTGCCGAAGGCGGCCCAGAGTCGGGCCACATGACGTCGGCCGAGTCTGACTCTCAGCTGAGTGCCCCGACTCTCAGCCGGAATCGGCCCAGATCCACTGTGCTAGCTGGGATACTCACTTAAAATGCCTTCACTTGAAAAACAAGAAAAAAGCGGCAACATTACTGTTTGTCCCTCTTGAGATTCTGTAGCCAGTACACTTCCTCAAAATAGTCTGAATTAATCAAAGATAACTCAAGAAATCTGTCATTGATTTAGAATTTTTTTCCAAGAAGGTCTTAGTTGCAAAATTTTACATCTTTCTAAGATGTTTGGTGCAGTAGTTCTTAAGTGAAAAAATATGCATCAAAACTAGTCGTCTGTCATTGAACAAACACTTCATTTAAGAATTCCTATTGTTGACCAATCTCCGACGAAGGGGCATAGAGTTCGGCTACCAAACTTCGACAAGCTTAAAGAAAAAAAATTGTGTGTGTGCTCGAACAGCCCAAAAAAAACCTGCCCGAACACCAAAATTAAAAAATATATATATATCACAAAATGTTGTCATAATCTATGCGTGAACTGTTTTGACTGGGAAGCATACGGTAAGATTTACAGCTTCCAAGCCCATTCTATTCATTCTATTTCTATGTGCTGCTGCATTGTGGGGGGGCGTTGCCTAGGCGATAAGCTACAACAAAATGTTAATGTTACATTTGTGCACTTATTTGGTATTTTATTAGGATCCTCCGTTAGCTGTTGAAAAATCTAAATAAATATAGTATAGAAGCTACTCTTCCTGGGGTCGACACAAAATATGAAACACAATACAGAATGACATAATACAGAACATCAATAGACCAGAACAAGCTCAAGGACAGAACTAAATCATTTTTATTTTTAAAGGCACACGTAGCCTACATACAGGTGAAGTCAGAAGTTTACATACACTTAGGTTGGAGTCATTAAAACTCGTTTTTCAACCACTCCACAAATTTCTTGTTAACAAACTATAGTTTTGGCAAGTCAGTTAGGACATTTACTTTGTGCATGACACAAGTACTTTTTCCAGCAATTGTTTACAGACAGATTATTTCACTTATAATTAACTGTATCACAATTCCAGTGGGTCAGAAGTTTACATACACTAAGTTGACTGTGCCTTTAAAAAGCTTGGAAACTTCTAGAAAATTATGTCATGGCTTTAGAAGCTTCTGATAGGCTAATTGACATAATTTGAGTCAATTGGAGGTGTACCTGTGGATGTATTTCAAGGTCTACCTTCAAACTCAGTGCCTCTTTGCTTGACATCATGGGAAAATCAAAAGATGGGACATCATGGGAAAATCAAAAGAAATCAGCCAAGAATTAGAGGTGGATGTATTTCAAGGCCTAACTTCAAACTCAAAATTCTAAACCTCCACAAGTCTGGTTCATCCTTGGGAGCAATTTCCAAACGCCTGCAGATACCACGCTCAGCTGTACAAACAATAGTACGCAAGTATAAACACCATGGGACCACGCAGACGTCATACCGCTCAGGAAGGAGACGCGTTGTGTTTCCTTCCTGAGCGTTTTGAAGATTTTGGAGGAAACAGGTACAAAAGTACAACATAACCTGAAAGGCTGCTCAGCAAGGAAAACGTCACTGCTCCAAAACCACCATAAAAAAGACAGACTACGTTTTGCAACTGCACATGGGGACAAAGATCGTACTTTTTGGAGAAAAGCTGAAAAGTCCTGTGGTCTGATGAAACAAAAATAGAACTGTTTGGCCATAATGACCATCATTATGTTTGGAGGAAAAATGGGGAGGCTTGCAAGCCGAAGAACATCATCCCAACCATGAAACACGGGGGTGGCAGCATCATGTTGTGGGGGTGCTTTGCTGCTGGAGGGACTGGTGCACTTCACAAAATAGATGTCGTCATGAGGAAGGAAAATTATGTGGATATATTGAAGCAGCATCTCAAGACATCAGTCAGGAAGTTAAAGCTTGGTCGCAAACGTGTCTTCCAAATGGACAATGACCCCAAGCATACTTCCAAAGTTGTGGCAAAATGGCTTAAGGACAACAAAGTCACGGTATTGGAGTGGCCATCACAAAGCCATGACCTCAATCCATTAGAACATTTGTGGGCAGAACTGAAAAAGTGTGTGCGAGCAAGGAGGCCTACAAACCTGACTCAGTTACACCAGCTCTGTCAGGAGGAATGGGCCAAAATTCACCCAACTTATTGTGGGAAGCTTGTGGAAGGCTACTCGAAACATTTGACCCAAGTTAAACAATTTAAAGGCAATGCTACCAAATACTAATTGAGTGTATGTAAACTTCTGACCCACTGGGAATTTGACGAAAGACATAAAAGCTGAAGCAAATCATTCTCTCTACTATTATTCTGACATTTCACATTCTTAAAATAAAGTGGTGACTGAATGTCGGAATGTCATTCACCTATTAACTTCAATCTATGAGCATGGCACACTAAGGCAACTGCACCACGTTTCCTGATTAACCTGTGGGCTCAGTTGTGCAATAATCACTTTCCTTTCTTTTCTTTCAGCCAATGGGCCTGAATCTAGGGGAGTATTTATATGTCAACTCTCTCACTTGATGCTTTGCAGCAACAGTCTCCCTGTTACGTTACCGCAGGTTCCAGATCAGTGCCTCTATCTCCCTCCCTGTTACGTTACCGCAGGTTCCAGATCAGTGCCTCTATCTCCCTCCCTGTTACGTTACCGCAGGTTCCAGATCAGTGCCTCTATCTCCCTCCCTGTTACGTTACCACAGGTTCCAGATCAGTGCCTCTATCTCCCTCCCTGTTACGTTACCGCAGGTTCCAGATCAGTGCCTCTATCTCCCTCCCTGTTACGTTACCGCAGGTTCCAGATCAGTGCCTCTATCTCCCTCCCTGTTACGTTACCGCAGGTTCCAGATCAGTGCCTCTATCTCCCTCCCTGTTACGTTACCGCAGGTTCCAGATCAGTGCCTCTATCTCCCTCCCTGTTATGTTACCGCAGGTTCCAGATCAGTGCCTCTATCTCCCTCCCTGTTACGTTACCGCAGGTTCCAGATCAGTGCCTCTATCTCCCTCCCTGTTATGTTACCGCAGGTTCCAGATCAGTGCCTCTATCTCCCTCCCTGTTACGTTACCGCAGGTTCCAGATCAGTGCCTCTATCTCCCTCCCTGTTACGTTACCGCAGGTTCCAGATCAGTGCCTCCCCTAAAAAGATGAATAACCATCAGACAGAAATCCAGTGAGGTTATGTTTGCTGTTTATTCTACTGTGGGCTGAACTGTTTGTACACTGTCTGAACGAGAGCATGGGCTCTGTGCTGTGAAATCATTAGACGCATCAAAGGAGCAGGAAAGAGTAAAGTCTAAGAGTCTGTGTGTGAACGACAATCAAGTCTGAAATGAATGAATTCCATTTTATTTTAGTGTCAAATCCCCAATTGGCAACCCATCCCTTATGGGATTAAATGACACAAACAAACATACTATAATTCACTGTGGTAATTAAATGATAATTCTTCTTCTGGTGTTCTCTGCAGTGCGCATCACATAAAGAGTCTATACATAATAGTAAATAAGGTTATCCAAACAATAATTACATCGCTAGAGCAGTACAATAACATACATACATACATACATACATACATACATACATACATACATACACACACACACACACACACACACACACACACACACACACACACACACACACACACACATACATACATACATACATACACAGTAAAAACAAAACAGCTCTCAGGCATAACAGCCTTCAAACAGGTAACACAGAGATGTCAGTCTTTTGGATGTTATTTGACTTTAAAGCCCCAGTTCCGGGATCTGAGTTTCTGTCCAACAGCAGCCTCTCTACTTGGTTTGGTATACAGTGCCTTTGGAATGTATTCATATCCCTTGACTTTTTCCACATTTTGTTACGTTATAGCCTTATTATAAAATTGATTAAATACATTTTTTTCTCAGAAATCTACACAAAATACCCCCTAATGACAAAATAAAAACAGTTTATTATACATTTTTGCAAATTTATTAAAAATAAAAACAGAAATACCTTATTTACATAAGTATTCAGATCCTTTGCTATGAGACTCGAAATTGAGCTCAGGTGCATCCTGTTTCCATTTATCATCCTTGAGATGTTTCAATTCAATTAATTGGACAGGATTTGGAAAGGCACACATTTCTCTATATATAAGGTCCCACAGCTGACGGTGCATGTTAGAGCAAAAACCAAGTCTTGATGTCCGAGACAGGATTGTGTCGAGACACAGATCTGGGGAAGGGTATCTGCAGCATTGAAAGACTCCAAGAACACAGTGGCCTCCATCATTCTTAAGTGGAAGAAGTTTGGAACCACCAAGACTCTTCCTAGAGCTGGCCGTTGGGCCAAACTGAGCATTCTAAAGATAAGGCCCTTGGTCAGGGAGGTGACCAAGAACCTGATGGTCACTCTGACAGAGCTCTAGAGTTCCTCTGTGGAGATGGGAGAACCTTCCAGAAGGACAGCCATCTCTTCAGAACTCCACCAATCTGCCTTTATGGTAGAGTGGCCAGACGGAAACCACTCCTCAGTAAAAGGCACATGACAGCCTGCTTGGAGTTTGCCAAAAGGCACCTAAAGACTCTCTCTCAGACCATGAGAAACAAGATTCTCTGGTCCAATGAAACCAAGATTGAACTCTTTGGCCTGAATGCCAAGCGTCACGTCTGGAGGAAACCTGGCACCATCCCTACGGTGAAGCATGGTGGTGGCAGCATCATGCTGTGGGGATTGTTTTCAGCGGTAGGGATTGGGAGACTAGTCAAATCAAATCAAACTATTCGTCACATGCGCCGAATACAACAAGTGTAGACCTTACCATGAAATGTTTACTTACAAGCCCTTAACCAACAGTGCAGTTCAAGAAGAGTTAAGAAAATATTTACCAAATAAAGTAAAGTAAAAAAAATAACACAATAACATAACAATAACGAGGTTATATACAGGGGGCACCGGTACAGAGTCAGTGTGCAGGGGTACAGGTTAGTTGAGGTAATTTGTACATGTAGGTAGGGGTGAAGTGACTATGCATAGATAATGAGGGGGGTCAATGTAATAGTCCGGTGGCCATTTGATTAATTGTTCAGCAGTCCTTTGGTTTGGGGGTAGAAGCTGTTAAGGAGCCTTTTGATCCAACACTTGGCACTCCGGTACCGCTTGCCGTGCGGTAGCAGAGAAAACAGTCTATGACTTGGGTGACTGGAGTCTCTGACAATTCTATGGGCTTTCCTCTGACACCGCCTATTATATAGGTCCTGGATAGCAGGAAGCTTGGCCCCAGTGATGTACTGGGCTGTATGCAGTACCCTCTGTAGCGCCTTATGGTCAGATACCGAACAGTTGCAACCGGTCAGGATGCTCTCAATGGTGCAGCTGTAGAATGTTTTGAGGATCTGAGGACCCATGCCAAATCTTTTCAGTCTCCTGAGGGGGAAAAGGTTTTGTCGTGCCCTCTTCATGACTGTCTTGCTGTGTTTGGACCATGATAGTTCGTTGGTGATGTGGACACCAAGGAACTTGAAACTCTCGACCCGCTCCTCTACAGCCCCATTGATGTTAATGTGGGCCTGCTCTAGCCCGCCTTTTCCTGTAGTCCACGATCAGCTCCTTTGTCTTGCTCACATTGATGTCCTGGCACCACAATGCCAGTTCTCTGACCTCCTCCCTATAGGCTGTCTCATCGTTGTTGGTGATCAGGCCTAACACTGTTGTGTCGTCAGCAAACTTAATGATAATGTTGGAGTCGTGTTTGGCCATGCAGTCTTGGGAGAATAGGGAGTACAGGAGTGGACTAAGTACACACCCCTGAGGGGCCCCCTGTGTTGAGGATCAGCATGGCGGATGTGTAGTTACCTACCCTTACCACCTGGGGGCGGACTATCAGGAAGTCCAGGATTCAGTTGCAGAGGGAGGGGATTAGTCCCAGTGTCCTTAGCTTAGTGACGAGCTTCGTTGGCACCATGGTGTTGAACGCTGAGCTGTAGTCAATGAACAGCATTCTCACATAGGTGTTCCTTTTGTCCAGGTGGGAAAGGGCAGTGTGGAGTGCGATTGAGATTGCGTCATATGTGGATCTGTTGGGGTGGTATGCGAATCGGTGTGGGTCTAGGATATTCGGGAGGATGCTGTTGATGTGAGCCATGACCAGCCTTTCAAAGCACTTCCTGGCTACCGACATCAGTGACTACCGACGACTTCCTGGCTACCGACGTGATTACCGCTACGGGGCGGTAATCATTTAGGCAGGTTACCTTCGCTTACTTGGGCACAAGGACTATGGTGGTCTGTTTGAAACATGTAGGTATTACAGACTCAGTCAGGGAGAGGTGGAAAATGTCAGTGAAGACACTTGCCAGTTGGTCTGCGCGTGCTTTGAGTACACGTCCTGGTAATCCATCTGGCTCCGCGGCTTTGTGAATGTTGACCTGTTTAAAGGTCTTGCTCACATCGGCTACCGAGAGCGTTATCACACAGTCATCCAGAACAGCTGGTGCTCTCATGCATGATTCAGTGTTGCTTGCCTCAAAGCGAGCATAAAAGGCATTTAGCTCATTTGGTAGGCTCGCGTCACTGGGAAGCTCATGTCTGGGTTTCCCTTTGTAGTCCGTAATAGTTTTCAAGCCCTGCCACATCTGACGAGTGTTAGAGCCGTTGGAAAAAAGATTTCAATCTTAATCCTGTATTGACGCTTTGCTTGTTTGATGGTTCGTCTGAGGGCATAGCCGGATCAGTGTCCCACTCCTTGAAAGCGGCAGGTCTAGCCTTTAGCTCGATGCCTTATGTTGTCTGTAATCCATTGTCTTACCGGAGGCAGCTGTTCATTCAATGGCTTCTGGTTGGGATATGTACGTACGGTCACTGTGGGGACGACGTTGTCGATGCACTTCTTGATGAAGCCGATGACTGAGGTGGTATACTCCTCAATGTCATTGGATGAATCCCGGAACATATTCCAGTCTGTGCTAGCAAAACAGTCCTGTAGCGTAGCATCTGCGTCCTCTGACCACTTCAGTATTGAGCGTGTCACTTATACTTCCTGCTTTACTTTTTGCTTGTAAGCAGGAATCAGGAAGATAGAGTTATGGTCAGATTTGCCAAATGGCGGGCAAGGAAGAGCTTTGTACTCATCTCTGTGTGTGGAGTAAAGGTGGTCTAGAGTTTTTTTTTCTCTGGTTGCACATGTAATGTACTGGTAGAAATTAGGTAAAACAAATTTAAGTTTCACTGCATTAAAGTCCCCGGCCACTAGGAGCGCCGCCTCTGCATGGTCATTTTCTTGTTTGGTTATGGCCTTATACAGCTGGTTCAGTGCGGTCTTAATGCCAGCATCGGTTTGTGGTGGTAAATAGACGGCTACGAAAAAGAAAGATGAAAACTCTTGGTAGATAGTGTGGTCTATAGCTTATTATGAGATACACTACCTCAGGTGAGCAAAACCTCGAGACTTCCTTAATATTAGATTTCGTGCACCAGCTGTTATTTACAAATAGACACAGACTGCCACCCCTTGTCTTACCGGAGGCAGCTGTTCTATCTTGCCGATGGACCGAAAACCCAGCCAGCTGTATGTTATCCATGTCGTCGTTCAGCCATAAGATATTACAGTTTTCAATGTCTCGTTGGTAGGATAGACTTGACCGGAGCTCATCCAGTTTATTATCCAATGATTGCACTAATCACCCAAGACTGTTGGAAAAGCATTCCGGGTGAAGCTGGTTCAGAGAATGCCAAGAGTGTGCAAAGCTGTCATCAAGGCAAAGGTTGGCTACTTTGAAGAATTTCAAATATAAAATATATTTTGATTTGTTTAACACGTTTTAGATTACTACGTAATGCCATATGTGTTATTTCATAGTTTTGATGTCTTCACTATTATTCTACAATGTAGAAAATAGTACAAATAAAGAAAAACCCTTGAATGAGTAGGTGTGTCCAAACTTTTGACTGGTACTTTACATATAACTCGGAATAAAGTGACTTGGCAACAGGATAGATAATAAACAGTAGCAGCAGCATAAGTGGTGAGTCAAAAATTGTTACTACTAGGGTAATTATTAGGTTAATTACTGCTCATTAATAATGTTTCTTTTCACTATTAAATCAGATATTGTCTTTCTACTTTTCAGCCATTCTTTTCACTTGAGCACCTTGTTTAAATGGACCTGTTTGATTGTGTAATGGAGTGTTTGTTTGTGTAATGGAGGTCTGGAATGTTCTACATTGCCATGGAGGATGTGTAACCAGGCCAGTACTGTATAGCTCGGCATGGCACCCTTTGGGTCAGTATGGTGAAAGGGGTACTGTCAACACAGCGGGCGGTAACAGCTGGTGAGTATTCTCTCTCTCTCTTCGAGGTGGGAGGTAGCAGATGGGGAGTCCTCACAGATTCCCATCACTTCCAGCTGTTTAGCTTCACAGTCTGTTAGCAGCACGGTGACACTGTTTCAGACAAGGACACAGGGCACCGTGCAGTGGGACAGCTTTGTGTGGACAGCCATGTGTAGACAGTCTTGTGTTGACAGCCTTGTGTAGACAGTCTTGTGTAGACAGCCTTGTGTGGACAGTCTTGTGTAGACAGTCTTGTGTAGACAGCCTTGTGTAGACAGCCTTGTGTGGACAGTCTTGTGTAGACAGTCTTGTGTAGACAGTCTTGTGTAGACAGCCTTGTGTGGACAGTCTTGTGTAGACAGTCTTGTGTAGACAGCCTTGTGTAGACAGCCTTGTGTGGACAGTCTTGTGTGGACAGTCTTGTGTAGACAGTCTTGTGTAGACAGCCTTGTGTAGACAGCCTTGTGTGGACAGTCTTGTGTGGACAGTCTTGTGTGGACAGTCTTGTGTGGACAGTCTTGTGTGGACAGTCTTGTGTAGACAGTCTTGTGTTGACAGCCTTGTGTAGACAGCCTTGTGTGGACAGTCTTGTGTGGACAGTCTTGTGTAGACAGTCTTGTGTGGACAGCCTTGTGTGGACAGTCTTGTGTGGACAGTCTTGTGTAGACAGTCTTGTGTTGACAGCCTTGTGTAGACAGCCTTGTGTGGACAGTCTTGTGTTGACAGCCATGTGTTGACAGTCTTGTGTAGACAGTCTTGTGTTGACAGCCTTGTGTAGACAGCCTTGTGTGGACAGTCTTGTGTTGACAGCCATGTGTTGACAGTCTTGTGTAGACAGTCTTGTGTAGACAGCCTTGTGTAGACAGCCTTGTGTAGACAGCCTTGTGTGGACAGTCTTGTGTGGACAGTCTTGTGTTGACAGCCATGTGTTGACAGCCATGTGTTGACAGGACAATGGAATAACAGCTGGAGGCGTAATAAGAGCAGTCACTGCTGATTTCATGTCAAACTGGATCATATATCTGTAGTGAAACAGGTAGCAGTGAACCCAGGTACTCCTACTGTCTCTCTCAGTGAACCCAGTTAATCCTACTGTCTCTCTCAGTGAACCCAGGTACTCCTGCTGTCTCTCTCAGTGAACCCAGTTACTCCTACTGTCTCTCTCAGTGAACCCAGTTACTCCTACTGCCTCTCAGTGAACCCAGTTACTCCTACTGCCTCTCTCTGTGCCAGCACAGTACGTTTGCAGCGAGCTCAGAGCTGTGTACGTCACCTTCCCTGGGAGTCTATAGTAAAGCAGACCCCGTTAATACAGCCACCTTCCCTGGGAGTCTACAGTAACTTGACCTGTCGTAAACCCTATTCTTCATTTGAACATCAATACTTCTTATCCCATTGAAGCTTTTTCATAGGCCTCCCATCCCAAGCTTGGCGTTACGTGTTTCGTTTGACTTGTATAACACCGAGGGATTCTTCAGTCCAACATGGCAACGCACCCTGGAAAGAGTCTGACACTGGCAACTGTTCAAACATTGTGACACTGTTTAAATTCTCTGATACTTAATAGTCAACGTTAATATCTTTGTTTGTGCGTTCCAAATTTCACCCTTTTCACCTATATAGTGCAGTACTTTTGAACAGGGTCCATAGGGCTTTGGTCAAATGTAGTGCACTATATAAGGACTAGGGTATCATTGGGAACACTTCCCTGGTAGACTCTGTTGTCACAGTATAAACAGACAATCAGATCAGTGCTATCCAGGGGAATAGCGGATGTTTTGGGGGTATTGGTTGGTGACACTGCATTGGAGCTGTCAAATCGCTGAGCAGCTGCTCTTGCTGTCATTGTCACAAAACCATACCTGCACCACTTTCTTTAGAAAATATAGGAATTATATAATTCTATAAATAATTTACGCTTAAATGGAAAAATCATGAAACAAAAATAATGAGCATTTCTATCAACCTAATCCAGGTGTGGATTACATCTCACAGTCCAGTGTTCGAACTTGTAAACATAGTCTGCATTCGATTTCTGTTCATGTCCGCATTAGGTATAATGCCGGGAGCCACTTGTGGATTTGACAGCTTGCAGTTACACCTCATGCGCATGTTGGCTAAAGCAGATCTGATTGAATGGAACCCTAACACACTCACCCATGAGTACAGATAGTATAGATGTCTAGGCTTGGTCTCTTTCACACACTGGCTAAAAGCCTAGGTAGAAAGGGTCATGCATGCAGACAGACAGACAGACAGACAGACAGACAGACAGACAGACAGACAGACAGACAGACAGACAGACAGACAGACAGACAGATAGAAGGGTGCGTGCATGTTTTTCGTGTGTCAGTGTGTGCGTGCGTGTGTGTGTGCGTGTGTGTGTGTGTTACTCTGTGTGTGCGTGCGTGCGTGTGTGTTACTCTGTGTGTGCGTGTGTGTGTGTGTATGTGTGTGTGCGTGCGTGTGTGTGTGTTACTCTGTGTGTGCGTGCGTGTGTGTGTGTTACTCTGTGTCTGCGTGTCTGTGTGTGTTAGTCTGTGTGTGTGTATGTGTGTGTTAGTCTGTGTGTGTGTGCGTGTGTTAGTCTGTGTGTGTGCGTGTGTGTGTGCGTGTGTGTGTGTGTGCGTGTGTTAGTCTGTGTGTGTGCGTGTGTGCCTGCGTGCGTGTGTGTGTGTTAGTCTGTGTGTGCGTGCGTGTGTGTGTGTTACTCTGTGTGTGCGTGTGTGTGTTAGTCTGTGTGTGTGTATGTGTGTGTTAGTCTGTGTGTGTGCGTGTGTGCGTGTGTGTGTGCGTGTGTGCCTGCCTGCGTGTGTGTGTGTGTTAGTCTGTGTGTGCGTGTGTGTGTGTGTTAGTCTGTGTGTGTGTATGTGTGTGTTAGTCTGTGTGTGTGCGTGTGTGTGTTAGTCTGTGTGTGTGCGTGTGTGTGTGCGTGTGAACTACCACCACTCCAAAAGCGTCTCGGTGGACCAGATTGTGTTCAGACCAGATCTCCAGCTCTGTTTATGTCTGGGGTGTAAACTAAACCGTGTTTCAATAATCCAGATGCTGAAATGGCCTGTTCTATTGGGCTCTCCACACAGATACATAGACAAGCTGTTGGGCTCTCCACACAGATACATAAACAAGCTGTTGGGCTCTCCACACAGATACATAGACAAGCTGTTGGGTCAGCATTTCATCGACCAACTAGCCTGATCCCAGATCTGCAGTATTGCTAACTCCTTTGGTCTGTTAGGGCAGTATTGCTAACTCCTATGGTCTGTTAGTACAGTATTGCTAACTCCTATGGACCGTTAGTACAGTATTGCTAACTCCTATGGTCCGTTAGTACAGTATTGCTAACTCCTAAGATCTGTTAGTGCAGTATTGCTAACTCCTATGGTTATTGTCACATCAAGCAAATGTTTTTAAAAATAAAAACAGAAATACCTTATTTACATAAGTATTCAGACCCTTTGCTATGAGACTCGAAATTGAGCTCAGGTGCATCCTGTTTCCATTGATCATCCTTGAGATGTTTACAATCCGAGACAGGATTGTGTCGAGGCACAGATCTGGGGAAGGGTACCAAAAAATGTCTGCAGCATTGAGGGTCCCCAAGAACACAGTGGCCTCCATCATTCTTAAGTGGAAGAAGTTTGGAACCACCAAGACTCTTCCTAGAGATGGCCGCCCCTGCCAAACTGAGCAATTGGGGGAGAAGGACCTTGGTCAAGGAGGTGACCAATATCCCACAGGTCACTCTGACAGAGCTCTAGAGTTCCTCTGTGGAGATGGGAGAAACTTCCAGAAGGACAGCCATCTCTGCAGCACTCCATCAATCAGGCCTTTATGGTAGAGCGGCCAACCGGAAGCCACTCCTCAGTAATTGGCACATGACAGCCCGCTTGGAGTTTGCCAAAAGGCACCTAAAGACTCTCAGACCATGAGAAACAAGATTCTCTGGTCTGATGAAACCAATATTGAACTCTTTTGCCTGAATGCCAAGCGTCACATCTGGATGAAACCTGGCACCATCTCTACGGTGAAGCATGGTGGTGGCAGCATCATGCTGTGGGGATGTTTTTCAGCGACAGGGACTGGGAGACTAGTCAGAATCGAGGCAAAGATGAACGGAGAGATCCTTGATGAAAACCTGCTCCAGAGTGCTCAGGACCTCAGACTGGGGTGAAGGTTCACCTTCCAACAGGACAACAACCCTAAGCACACAGCCAAGACAACGCAGGAGTTGCTTCGGGAACCGGTCTCTGAATGTCCTTGAGTGGTCTAGCCAGAAGCCGGACTTGAACGCGATCGAACATCTCTGGAGAGACCTGAAAATAGCTGTGCAGCAATGCTCCCAGTCCAACGTGACAGAGCTTGAGAGGATCTGCAGAGAAGAATGGTAGAAACTCCCCAAATACAGCTGTGCCAAGCTTGTAGCGTCATACCCAAGAAGACTTGAGGTTGTAATCGGTGCCAAAGGTGCTCCAACAAAATACTGAGCAAAGGGTCTGAATACTTATGTAAATGTGATATTTCAGATATTTTTTGCTTTGTCATTATGGGGTATTGTGTGTAGATTGATCAGTGAAAAAAAAATACAATTTAATCAATTTCAGAATAAGGTGTAACCTACCACAATGTCGAAAAAGTCACGGGGTCTGAATACTTTACAAAGACACTGTACATACAGACATAGATCTGATACACTTGTTGGTCTGTGAGTTTTGTCAAGTCTGAGATTCAATTAATTTATCTCACAGATGTGAAACAACACTTTATTGCTAGTTATTTAAGAGATATTACTGTGAAAGTGATTCTGACAGAATATAATTTCCTTTTCTAAGTACTTGTTTTCTATGTGCGGCCACAGATTGAATTTCTAGATAATTGTCTAATTTAATCAAAGAGGCGATTAGAACGGTCACTGAGAGATCAATTTGATTTGTCAAGTTGTAAATAGGCTACCATAAATCAACAATGCATAATTAAATTGAAAAGAATTATGCAGACAAACCTATCCATCCATAGTAAGTGCCATTCCCCGACACAGATTCAAGTGGAATTCATTTTCGTGCATCCTATTTTCTACAGTATATAGTGCACTTCTTTTGACCCCCATAGGGCTAGGGAATAGGATTCCATTCAGGACAGCCTCAGACATCATTACCATGTTAAAATAGTCCATTCATACATTCTCAGAGCTTCCTATTATACACGATTTCATGTGTGCGCACATAGGATTATTGAAGTGATGAGGTTTCACATTCAGTAAATCTTACTGGTTTTTCTGTATACACTGACTTTACTGTAAGTCACTTCTTGTCTTATTATTATTATTATTATTGTTATATTGATCACGTATATGAGTGTGATCGGCAGCCCCCAGTTCAATAGAGGTCAGTGTCTCTACGGACATGATACAAGCATCCCAGTTCAATAGAGGTCAGTGTCTCTACAGACATGATACAAGCATCCCAGTTCAATAGAGGTCAGTGTCTCTACAGACATGATACAAGCATCCCAGTTCAATAGAGGTCAGTGTCTCTACAGACATGATACAAGCATCCCAGTTCAATAGAGGTCAGTGTCTCTACAGACATGATACAAGCATCCCAGTTCAATAGAGGCCAGTGTCTCTACGGACATGATACAAGCATCCCAGTTCAATAGAGGTCAGTGTCTCTACAGACATGATACAAGTATCCCAGTTCAATAGAGGTCAGTGTCTCTACAGACATGATACAAGCATCCCAGTTCAATAGAGGTCAGTGTCTCTAGAGACATGATACAAGCATCCCAGTTCAATAGAGGTCAGTGTCTCTACAGACATGATACAAGCTTCCCGGTTCAATAGAGGTCAGTGTTTCTACAGACATGATACAAGCATCCCAGTTCAATAGAGGTCAGTGTCTCTACAGACATGATAAAAGCATCCCAGTTCAATAGAGGTCAGTGTCTCTACAGACATGATACAAGCATCCCAGTTCAATAGAGGTCAGTGTCTCTACAGACATGATAAAAGCATCCCAGTTCAATAGAGGTCAGTGTCTCTACGGACATGATACAAGTATCCCAGTTCAATAGAGGTCAGTGTCTCTACAGACATGATACAAGCATCCCAGTTCAATAGAGGCCAGTGTCTCTACAGACATGATACAAGCATCCCAGTTCAATAGAGGCCAGTGTCTCTACAGACATGATACAAGCATCCCAGTTCAATAGAGGTCAGTGTCTCTACAGACATGATACAAGCATCCCAGTCAATAGAGGTCAGTGTCTCTACAGACATGATACAAGCATCCCAGTTCAATAGAGGCCAGTGTCTCTACAGACATGATACAAGCATCCCAGTTCAATAGAGGCCAGTGTCTCTACAGACATGATACAAGCATCCCAGTTCAATAGAGGTCAGTGTCTCTACAGACATGATACAAGCATCCCAGTTCGATAGAGGTCAGTGTCTCTACAGACATGATACAAGCATCCCAGTTCAATAGAGGTCAGTGTCTCTACAGACATGATACAAGCATCCCAGTTCGATAGAGGTCAGTGTCTCTACAGACATGATACAAGCATCCCAGTTCAATAGAGGTCAGTGTTTCTACAGACATGATACAAGCATCCCAGTTCAATAGAGGCCAGTGTCTCTACAGACATGATACAAGCATCCCAGTTCAATAGAGGCCAGTGTCTCTACAGACATGATACAAGCATCCCAGTTCAATAGAGGTCAGTGTCTCTACAGACATGATACAAGCATCCCAGTTCGATAGAGGTCAGTGTCTCTACAGACATGATACAAGCATCCCAGTTCAATAGAGGTCAGTGTCTCTACAGACATGATACAAGCATCCCAGTTCAATAGAGGTCAGTGTCTCTACAGACATGATACAAGCATCCCAGTTCGATAGAGGTCAGTGTCTCTACAGACATGATACAAGCATCCCAGTTCAATAGAGGTCAGTGTCTCTACAGACATGATACAAGCATCCCAGTTCGATAGAGGTCAGTGTTTCTACAGACATGATACAAGCATCCCAGTTCAATAGAGGTCAGTGTCTCTACAGACATGATACAAGCATCCCAGTTCAATAGAGGCCAGTGTCTCTACAGACATGATACAAGCATCCCAGTTCAATAGAGGTCAGTGTCTCTACAGACATGATACAAGCATCCCAGTTCAATAGAGGTCAGTGTCTCTACAGACATGATACAAGCATCCCAGTTCAATAGAGGTCAGTGTCTCTACAGACATGATACAAGCATCCCAGTTCGATAGAGGTCAGTGTTTCTACAGACATGATACAAGCATCCCAGTTCAATAGAGGTCAGTGTCTCTACAGACATGATACAAGCATCCCAGTTCAATAGAGGCCAGTGTCTCTACAGACATGATACAAGCATCCCAGTTCAATAGAGGTCAGTGTCTCTACAGACATGATACAAGCATCCCAGTTCAATAGAGGTCAGTGTCTCTACAGACATGATACAAGCATCCCAGTTCAATAGAGGTCAGTGTCTCTACAGACATGATACAAGCATCCCAGTTCAATAGAGGTCAGTGTCTCTACAGACATGATACAAGCATCCCAGTTCAATAGAGGTCAGTGTCTCTACAGACATGATACAAGCATCCCAGTTCAATAGAGGTCAGTGTCTCTACAGACATGATACAAGCATCCCAGTTCGATAGAGGTCAGTGTCTCTACGGACATGACACAAGCATCCCAGTTCAATAGAGGTCAGTGTCTCTACAGACATTATACAAGCATCCCAGTTCAATAGAGGTCAGTGTCTCTACAGACATGATACAAGCATCCCAGTTCAATAGAGGTCAGTGTCTCTACAGACATGATACAAGCATCCCAGTTCAATAGAGGTCAGTGTCTCTACAGACATGATAAAAGTATCCCAGTTCAATAGAGGTCAGTGTCTCTACGGACATGATACAAGTATCCCAGTTCAATAGAGGTCAGTGTCTCTACAGACATGATACAAGCATCCCAGTTCAATAGAGGTCAGTGTCTCTACAGACATGATACAAGCATCCCAGTTCAATAGAGGTCAGTGTCTCTACAGACATGAAACAAGCATCCCAGTTCAATAGAGGTCAGTGTCTCTACGGACATGATACAAGCATCCCAGTTCAATAGAGGTCAGTGTCTCTACAGACATGATACAAGCATCCCATTGGCATATATATGACTGTATTATAATCATAGTGATGAGAGACTAGAGTGCAATATGAAGGAGTCAGTCTGATAAATAAGGAATGGCCTTTTTAAAAGTAGCTTTATATGCAAGTTATTTAACCAGGGGTGACAATGGAACAGACTATTAAGCTGGCCTTCATCCTCCATAGAAAATGGTGTGTTTTATGATTCTGGTGTTATACAGTACCTTACATATCACCATCACAAAGATATACAGTCGTGGCCAAAAGTTTTGAGAATGACACAAATATTAATTTTCACAAATTCTGCTGCTTCAGTGTCTTTAGATATTTTTGTCAGATGTTACTATGGAATACTGAAGTATAATTACAAGCATTTCATAAGTGTCAAAGGCTTTTATTGACAATTACATGAAGTTGATGCAAAGAGTCAATATTTGCAGTGTTGACCCTTCTTTTTCAAGACCTCTGCAATCCGCTCTGGCATGCTGTCAATTAACTTCTGGGCCACATCCTGACTGATGGCAGCCCATTCTTTCATAATCAATGCTTGGAGTTTGTCAGAATTTGTTGGTTTTTGTTTGTCCACCCGCCTCTTGAGGATTGACCACAAGTTCTCAATGGGATTAAGGTCTGGGGAGTTTCCTGGCCATGGACCCAAAATATCGATGTTTTGTTCCCCGAGCCACTTAGTTATCACTTTTGCCTTATGGCAAGGTGCTCCATCATGCTGGAAAAGGCATTGTTCGTCACCAAACTGTTTCTGGATGGTTGGGAGAAGTTGCTCTCGGAGGATGTGTTGGTACCATTCTTTATTCATGGCTGTGTTTCTTAGGCAACATTGTGAGTGAGCCCACTCCCTTGGCTGAGAAGGAACCCCACACATGAATGGTCTCAGGATGCTTTACTGTTGGCATGACACAGGACTGATGGTAACGCTCACCTTGTCTTCTCATCTTGTCTTCAACAAAAAATAAAAGCATGTACTGTATGACAGAGTGACAGACCATTTCATCAACTTGAAAGAGAGGAGGATGGCATTGGTTTTTCTCTACAAGTAGGGTGAGTCAACATGTTTTTCTACTTGCACAAACACACACACACACACACACACACACACACACACACACACACACACACACACACACACACACACACACACACACACACACACACACACACACACACACAGAGAAATCAGAACCATGGACAGCCACATCATATTTATCTTATTGGGTTGTTTTGGGTATATTTTAGTTGTCACTGTATTAGACTAAGCAGAGGTGATGATGATGTTGAAATGCTGCTGGAATAGTGGAGGCAGCCCCTGTTTTTCTTTACGCCTTGCGGTAACTCTGTGGTTCTAAATCAATAGTTGTTTAGCCGTCCTAAAATATCGGAAATATTAACTTGCTTGACCATGCTGTTGGTCATGTAACTGTCTGTTACTGTACAGGCAATATGCTTTGTGGACTTCACTGGACGGAGGTTTCTATCCGGTTTTGTGATGAAACAAAGGTGTGGTTGAATTTATTCTGCCACTGTGTCTTCTTATTGTCTCGGCCTTTAGGCATTTATATCACGGTAGAAAGACATATGAATTAACAGGTTATAGATCAAACACAATTACCACAACACATAGGTTTTAATATGGTGGGGGGGGCTTGGCTTCCCCAGTGATTTTATCCCTGCACCATTACTGCTAGGAGCCAAGACCTGCACCGTCTCCTGCTAGGAGCCAAGACCTGCACACATCATATCGTCTCCTGCTAGGAGCCAAGACCTGCACATCGTCTCCTGCTAGGAGCCAAGACCTGCACACATCATATCGTCTCCTGCTAGGAGCCAAGACCAGCACATCGTCTCCTGCTAGGAGCCAAGACCTGCGCACATCATATCGTCTCCTGCTAGGAGCCAAGACCTGCACACATCACATCGTCTCCTGCTAGGAGCCAAGACCTGCACATCGTCTCCTGCTAGGAGCAAAGACCTGCACACATCATATCGTCTCCTGCTAGGAGCCAAGACCTGCACACATCACATCGTCTCCTGCTAGGAGCCAAGACCTGCACATCGTCTCCTGCTAGGATCCAAGACCTGCACACATCATATCGTCTCCTGCTAGGAGCCAAGACCTGCACATCGTCTCCTGCTAGGAGCCAAGACCTGCACATCGTCTCCTGCTAGGAGCCAAGACCTGCACATTGTCTCCTGCTAGGAGCCAAGACCTGCACATCGTCTCCTGCTAAGAGCCAAGACCTGCACATCGTCTCCTGCTAGGAGCCAAGACCTGCACATCGTCTCCTGCTAGGAGCCAAGACCTGCACATCGTCTCCTGCTAGGAGCCAAGACCTGCACACATCATATCGCCTCCTGCTAGGAGCCAAGACCTGCACATCGTCTCCTGCTAGGAGCCAAGACCTGCACATCGTCTCCTGCTAGGAGCAAAGACCTGCACATCGTGTCCTGCTAGGAGCCAAGACCTGCACATCGTCTCCTGCTAGGAGCCAAGACCTGCACATCGTCTCCTGCTAGGAGCCAAGACCTGCACATCGTCTCCTGCTAGGAGCCAAGACCTGCACATCGTCTCCTGCTAGGAGCCAAGACCTGCACATCGTCTCCTGCTAGGAGCCAAGACCTGCACACATCATATCGTCTCCTGCTAGGAGTCAAGACCTGCACATCGTCTCCTGCTAGGAGCCAAGACCTGCACATCGTCTCCTGCTAGGAGCCAAGACATGGCATTTTTTTGCCTTTACCTCCCTTATCTCACATCATTTGCTCACATTGTATATAGTCTTATTTTTTCTACTGCATCATTGATTGTATGTTGTTTTACTCCAAGTGTAACTCTCTGTTTTTGTATGTTGTCGAACTGCTTTGCTTTATCTTGGCCAGGTCGCAATTGTAAATGAGAACTTGTTCTCAACTTGCCTACCTGGTTAAATAAAGGTGAAATAAAAAAAGAAAAAAAGACCTGCACACATCATATCGTCTCCTCAAAATGCACCTGTTAGTCAGACTGATGGTTCTGTTTTAATTTTCTGGCTGTCTGGTTGTGAGTTTAGATGGTCTGTCTGTCTGTCTGTCTGTCTGTCTGTCTGTCTGTCTGTCTGTCTGTCTGTCTGTCTGTCTGTCTGTCTGTCTGTCTGTCTGTGTGTGTGTGTGTGTGTGTGTCTCTGTGTGTGTGTGTGTGTGTGTGTGTGTCTCTGTGTGTGTGTGTGTGTGTCTCTGTGTGTCTCTCTGTGTGTGTGTGTGTGTGTGTGTGTGTGTGTGTGTGTGTGTGTGTGTGTGTGTGTGTGTGTGTGTGTGTGTGTGTGTGTGTGTGTGTGTGTGTGTGTGTGTGTACAGACTGTAGGTCTGCAGTATCTCTCAGTGCAGTGTAAATATGCTTGCCACTGGTACTCTCCAGAGCCATACTCAACATTTCACGTTCTGAAAGACAAAGAGGAGCAGACAGGGAGGGAGGGAGGGAGGCAGGCAGGCAGACAGACAGACAGACAGACAGACAGACAGACAGACAGACAGACAGACAGACAGACAGACAGACAGACAGACAGACAGACAGACAGACAGACAGACAGACAGTGAGGGAGGCAGACAGATAGACAGACAGACAGACAGTAAGGCAGGGAGGGAGGGAAAAAGACAGGGAGAGAGGCAGACAGGGAGGGAGGGAGGCAGACAGACAGGGAGGCAGGCAGACAGACAGGGAGGGAGGCAGGCAGACAGGGAGGCAGGCAGGCAGACAGACAGGGAGGCAGGCAGACAGACAGGCAGGGAGGCAGGCAGATAGACAGGGAGGGACAGGGAGGGAGGGAGGCAGACTGGCTGTCTTTGTCCTCTGGCTGGCCCCACAGATCCACACTCCTCTGTTGTGCAGGAGAAACCCCAGGGACCTGCACTCTCTGTGGGGCAGAAGAGGGCCTTGTGAGTCACCCCTGCGGCTAGAGACCCAGGAGACCGTGCTTTACACACACTGATGAATGTTGTTATGATGATAGACTATATGGGCTCAGATAGATGTTCTGTAGATATTTGTCTTTCCATCCCAAGATTTATTCCACTCATTCTACGATCAAAAGTAATACTTATTGTAGTTCCCAGAACCTATACTCCAGAGACCAAAGAGACTAGAGACCAGGGACCAGAGACCAGACACTAGAAAGACCAGGAACCCAGGTACCAGAGCCCGGGGACCAGGGACCTAGATACCCTGGACCAGGGACCAGAGACCAGGGACCAAGGGACCAGAACCCGGAGACCAGACACCAGAGATCAGGGACCAGAGACTAAGGGGACCCTCCCTCTGCTGTTTTACACTAACTGATTAATGTTGTAATGATGATAGAGGAACTAAAGCTTTTCTTTGTGGAGATGTACTTTAGATGTCTTTCTATCACACTTTTTTATTACATCAATAAAGATTGATGGTATTCATTCTATTAAAAAAACATCAAACATGTGATGTACCCATAATGATGGAGCAGTTAATAATTTAGCCTTTAGTGTGATTTATCCCTTAGTGTGATTTAGCCTTTAGTGTGATTTAGCCTTTAGTGTGATTTAGCCTTTAGTGTGATTTAGCCTTTCGTGTGATTTAGCCCTCAGTCTGATTTAGCCCTTAGTGTGATTTAGCCTTTAGTGTGATTTAGCCTTTTGTGTGATTTAGCCCTCAGTGTGATTTAGCCTTTAGTGTGATTTAGCCCTTAGTGTGATTTAGCCTTTAGTGTGATTTAGTCCTTTGTGTGATTCAGCCTTTAGTGTGATTTAGCCTTTCGTGTGATTTAGGCTTTAGTGTGATTTAGCCCTTAGTGTGATTTAGCCCTTAGTGTGATTTAGTCCTTTGTGTGATTTAGGCCTCAGTGTGATTATAGCCCTCAGTGTGATTTAGCCCTTAGTGTGATTTAGCCTTTAGTGTGATTTAGCCTTTAGTGTGATTTAGTCCTCAGTGTGATTTCACCTTTAGTGTGATTTAGCCTGTAGTGTGATTTAGCCCTCAGTGATTTAGCCTTTAGTGTGATTTAGCCTTTAATGTGATTTAGCCCTTAGTGTGATTTAGCCCTTAGTGTGATTTAGGCTTTAGTGTGATTTAGCCTTTAATGTGATTTAGCCCTTAGTGTGATTTAGCATTTAGTGTGATTTAGGCTTTAGTGTGATTTAGCCTTCAATGTGATTTAGCCCTTAGTGTGATTTAGCATTTAGTGTGATTTAGGCTTTAGTGTGATTTAGCCTTTAATGTGATTTAGCCCTTAGTGTGATTTAGCATTTAGTGTGATTTAGCCTTTAGTGTGATTTAGCCTTTAGTGTGATTTAACCCTTAGTGTGATTTAGCCTTTAGTGTGATTTAGCCCTCAGTGTGATTTAGCCTTTAGTGTGATTTAGCATTTATTGTGATTTAGCCCTCAGTGTGATTTAGCCTTTAGTGTGATTTAGCATTTATTGTGATTTAGCCAATAGTCAACTAGCTACTAATACCAGCATGGTGTTGATTATGATGCGGCCACAGTACGGAGGTTGACAAATGTCACCTATCGACTATCAACACATCTGAAAATGAGCTGTTTTCATATTCCCATGCATAGTCTGAGTGTACATTCGAAATGACACCCTTTTCCCTATATAGTGCACTTCTTTTGACAAGAGAGCCCTATATGCCCCGGTCAAAAGTAGTGCACTATGTAGGGAATGGTGTGGAATTTGGGACGGCGCTGTAACTGTGAGAGGACTCAGGGGTTATTAGTCTTGACTATATCACCATGGACAGATTGGATTATCTCTCTACTGTACTTCTCTCTGCTCCTCCTCCTCCTGTTCTGGCAGCTGGATAAATACGTGTATGTCCCGTCAATGCCATTCAGGTACTTAGTACCTGCCATCTCTACATTCAGCCCTCCCACACAAATCAATCAGCAGTACAGTACATTGTTTGGATTTGTTTTCCAATGGATAACACAAACACAAATGCTACCACAAACACAGACAGACCAGAGTTATTGTGGGAGATGAGCAGGAAAGCAGGTGAATGGTGAGCTTTTCAGTGGTGAGTTTAAGGTCAGAGTAGAGCTGGGTGATATGGGCAAAAAAAAAAAATCCATATCCCAATAAATGGACTGAATTATCACGGTAATGATACAGTTAACGATACATTCATAACAATGTGTACCAGGTACTTTTATTTTTTTATTACCCAATAAATCTACTACTACTACTTTGAATGTTATAAGCTATCAATTGTCCAGTTAGCAATAGCCTGTACTAGCAGACTTATTACATTCTGCTAGTAAAGGCTACTTATTGTTATTATCGATATCAGTTAATAGTCCTCTATACATTCAGTCGGTATCGGTCAGAGGCAGAGTAGACACCTGTCATGATTATCTTCTGTAAACTGTTTAACTAGGGCAGCAGTTGAGTTGTACTATGAAGGCACTTTCTGAAATCTGCTGGCTTTATGAATACATTTCAATGATTGGTTAATTGAGTGATTGGTTAATTGAGTGATTGACTGGTTGATTGTCTTGTTTCAGGGCATAGCGTTTGCCTCCCTCTTCTTCATTCTGGTTTCCATCACTACGTTCTGTCTGGAGACCCACGAGTACTTCAATGACTTGCAGAACCGCACGGAACACGTGGTGGTGGGGAACCACACGGAGGTGGTGGTCTCAGTGGAGGTAAGAGAGAGGGATCCTCATTGTCAATAGACTATGATGCTTTCCAGAAAGAACCCAGAGCCTCTAGTGGAGAACCCAGAGCCTCTACCCTCTAGCCTCTAGTGGAGAACCCAGAGCCTCTACCCTCTAGCCTCTAGTGGAGAACCCAGAGCCTCTACCCTCTAGTCTCTAGTGGAGAACCCAGAGACTCTAGTCTCTAGCCTCTAGTGGAGAACCCAGAGCCTCTAGCCTCTAGTGGAGAACCCAGAGCCTCTAGCCTCTAGTGGAGAACCCAGAGACTCTATCCTCTAGTGGAGAACCCAGAGCCTCTACCCTCTAGCCTCTAGTGGAGAACTCAGAGCCTCTACCCTCTAGCCTCTAGTGGAGAACCCAGAGCCTCTAGTGGAGAACTCAGAGCCTCTAGCCTCTAGTGGAGAACCCAGAGCCTCTACCCTCTAGCCTCTAGTGGAGAACTCAGAGCCTCTACCCTCTAGCCTCTAGTGGAGAACCCAGAGACTCTAACTTCTAGTGGAGATCTGAGGTTGGACAGGTGAAAACAATATGGTGATCATTTCATTGTTTCTGGATAGGGACCTAAATGTATTGGACCTTTTTTCTATGTATTGTACTGTATTGTATTGTATTGTACTGTATTGTACTGTATTGTATTATACGGTACTGTATTGTATGGTACTGTATGGTATTGTACTGCATTGTATTGTACTGTATTGTATTGTACGGTACTGCGTTGTACTGTATTGTATTATACGGTACTGTATTGTATGGTACTGTATTGTACTATATTGTATTTTACTGTATTGTACTGTATTGTACTGTACTATATTGTACTGTATTGTACTGTACTGTATTGCACTGTACTGTACTGTACTGTATTGTGCTGTATTGTATTGTATTGTACTGTATTGTACTGTACTGTATTGTACTGTATTGTATTGTACGGTACTGCGTTGTACTGTATGGTACTGTATTATCTTGTATCTTTGTGGTATGGCCAACATTTTTAAGCACATTTTTGTGACCAAATTAATTTAAATAATATATAGATTAATAGATTGATACTTCAATGATCCCTGAATTGAAATCCAATAATCTAATGTATAATCTAATCTACAATGAAATCTAATGTATACTCTAATCTAATGTATACTCTATCTAATGTATAATCTAATAGAATGTATAATATAATGTATAGTTTAATCTAATCTATAATCTAATAGAATGTATAATCTAATAGAATGTATAATCTAATAGAATGTATAATCTAATCTATAATCTAATAGAATGTATAATCTAATAGAATGTATAATCTAATAGAATGTATAATCTAATCTATAATCTAATAGAATGTATCATCTAATCTATAATCTAATGTAATGTACAATCTAATAGAATGTATAATCTAATCTATAATCTAATAGAATGTATAATCTAATCTAATCTATAATCTAATAGAATGTATAATCTAATGTAATGTACAATCTAATAGAATGTATAATCTAATCTATAATCTAATGTAATGTACAATCTAATAGAATGTATAATCTAATGTATAGTCTAATCTATAATCTAATGTAATGTATAATCTAATCTATAATCTAATGTATAATCTAATGTGTAATCTAATATAATGTTTAATCTAATAGAATGTATAATCTAATGTATAGTTTAATCTAATCTATAATCTAATAGAATGTATAATCTAATAGAATGTATAATCTAATCTATAATCTAATGTAATGTACAATCTAATAGAATGTATAATCTAATGTATAGTCTAATCTATAATCTAATGTAATGTATAATCTAATGTATAATTTAATGTTTAATCTAATCTAATGTATAATCTAATGTCTAATCGAATCTATAATCTAATTTATAATCTTATATATAATCTAATGTAATGTATAATATAATATATAATCGAGTCTAATGTATAACGTAATGTAATGTATAATATAACATAATGTATCATCTAATGTATAATGGAATGTAATGTATAATATAATCTAATGTATAATCCAATGTATAATGTGATCTACTCTAGGTGGTGACCAAGCCCATTCTGACAGTGGTGGAGGGCGTTTGTGTGGTCTGGTTCACCTTGGAGTTCTTTGTCCGCATCGTTTGCTGCCCCGACAAGCTACTCTTCATCAAGAACATGTTAAACGTCATTGACTTCGTGGCCATCCTGCCCTTCTACCTGGAGATGGGTCTCAGCGGCCTGTCCTCCTCTAAAGCAGCCTCCGACATCCTGGGGTTTCTACGGGTAGTCCGCTTCGTCCGAATCCTCCGGATCTTCAAGCTGACCAGGCATTTCGTCGGTCTGAGGGTTCTCGGCCACACGTTGAGAGCCAGCGTCAACGAGTTCTGCCTGCTTATTGTCTTCCTGGCGTTGGGCGTCCTCATCTTCGCCACGATGATCTACTATGCAGAACGGATAGGGGCCCAACCGGACGACCCGCGCGGCTCTAAACACACCCACTTCAAAAACATCCCTATCTCCTTCTGGTGGGCCGTGGTCACCATGACCACCCTGGGCTACGGGGACATGTACCCCCAGACGTGGCTGGGCATGATGGTGGGCGCGTTGTGCGCCCTGGCGGGGGTGCTGACCATCGCCATGCCCGTGCCTGTTATTGTCAATAACTTTGGGATGTACTACTCCCTGGCCATGGCTAAACAGAAGCTGCCTAAGAAGAAGAAGGCGCACAATCCGAACCCGGACGCTCCCACGGACACGGTCTCGTTCGGGAAGTCTGTCACTAACTCTCCCAGGGACAGTACTCAGAGTGATACATGTCCTCTGGCTGCGGAGGAGACTATCAACAGGAACCTCTCAGGTCAGACCAATTCAAATTACAATCTGAATACAAATTTCTATGTTTTGGCACTAATTTTACCCTATACTCTACTTATTCATCACACTGTTACTACACACTTAAATGTTTTTGAAACATTGATATGAGAAAATCAGCTAGAACAACTCAGGTCAGAGACACATTCAAAATGATTTAAATCAAATTCAAATTCTGTTGGCAGTAATATCACTCCATACACCATGCTTTGTCTTCCCATCCCTGTGCCAGTATGTGTTTGAAGCATCGTTATGATATGCCATAGGCCACAATGATAAGTGGATGTTTCATTATTCAGAACCATCATCCATTCCACCCAATCACGCTCAGACCATATTCAAACTGTTTCAAACCCTCTACTCCTCTTTACACATCGAACTGAATCATTGTGTACGAACCAACGCCATAATGATACATGGATTTACCATTCATTTATACCATCACTCATTTTATCCATTCAAACTCAAATTGAAGGCATCAGTAATGAATACTACTGTAGTGCATTTTTACACCAATAGGTATTAGATGTATATGCGGTGTTGTTTTACAAACGGTAAAATAGAAGTCTTTCTTTTCTACTGTAATCATGTACTGTAGTATCATGGCATATTTAGGCCATATATATATATATATATATATATATATATATATATATATATATATATATATATATATATATACACTGCTCAAAAAAATAAAGGGAACACTTAAACAACTCAATGTAACTCCAAGTCAATCACACTTCTGTGAAATCAAACTGTCCACTTAGGAAGCAACACTGATTGACAATAAATTTCACATGCTGTTGTGCAAATGGAATAGACAACAGGTGGAAATTATAGGCAATTAGCAAGACACCCCCAATAAAGGAGTGGTTCTGCAGGTGGGGACCACAGACCACTTCTCAGTTCCTATGCTTCCTGGCTGATGTTTTGGTGACTTTTGAATGCTGGCGGTGCTTTCACTCTAGTGGTAGCATGAGACGGAGTCTACAACCCACACAAGTGGCTCAGGTAGTGCAGCTCATCCAGGATGGCACATCAATGCGAGCTGTGGCAAGAAGGTTTGCTGTGTCTGTCAGCATAGTGTCCAGAGCATGGAGGCGCTACCAGGAGACAGGCCAGTACATCAGGAGACGTGGAGGAGGCCGTAGGAGGGCAACAACCCAGCAGCAGGACCGCTACCTCCGCCTTTGTGCAAGGAGGAGCAGGAGAAGCACTGCCAGAGCCCTGCAAAATGACCTCCAGCAGGCCACAAATGTGCATGTGTCTGCTCAAACGGTCAGAAACAGACTCCATGAGGGTGGTATGAGGGCCCGATGTCCACAGGTGGGGGTTGTGCTTACAGCCCAACACCGTGCAGGACGTTTGGCATTTGCCAGAGAACACCAAGATTGGCAAATTCGCCACTGGCGCCCTGTGCTCTTCACAGATGAAAGCAGGTTCACACTGAGCACGTGACAGACGTGACAGAGTCTGGAGACGCCGTGGAGAACGTTCTGCTGCCTGCAACATCCTCCAGCATGACCGGTTTGGCGGTGGGTCAGTCATGGTGTGGGGTGGCATTTCTTTGGGGGGCCGCACAGCCCTCCATGTGCTTGCCAGAGGTAGCCTGACTGCCATTAGGTACCGAGATGAGATCCTCAGACCCCTTGTGAGACCATATGCTGGTGCGGTTGGCCCTGGGTTCCTCCTAATGCAAGACAATGCTAGACCTAATGTGGCTGGAGTGTGTCAGCAGTTCCTGCAAGAGGAAGGCATTGATGCTATGGACTGGCCCGCCCGTTCCCCAGACCTGAATCCAATTGAACACATCTGGGACATCATGTCTCGCTCCATCCACCAACGCCACGTTGCACCACAGACTGTCCAGGAGTTGGCGGATGCTTTAGTCCAGGTCTGGGAGGAGATCCCTCAGGAGACCATCTGCCACCTCATCAGGAGCATGCCCAGGCGTTGTAGGGAGGTCATACAGGCACGTGGAGGCCACACACACAACTGAGCCTCATTTTGACTTGTTTTAAGGACATTACATCAAAGTTGGATCAGCCTGTAGTGTGGTTTTCCACTTTAATTTTGAGTGTGACTCCAAATCCAGACCTCCATGGGTTGATAAATTGGATTTCCATTGATTCTTTTTGTGTGATTTTGTTGTCAGCACATTCAACTATGTAAAGAAAAAAGTATTTAATAAGATTATTTCTTTCATTCAGATCTAGGATGTGTTGTTTAAGTGTTCCCTTTATTTTTTTGAGCAGTATATATATATATATATATATATATATACATATATAGGCTTACTGTACTTAGCCCTGAAGACAGTAACACAACATGATACAATCATTCTCATACCCTTCCCAGATAATACATTAGGTTCAGTTCAGAGTTTACCCAGGGAGAAAATGTGTGTTTTCACAGTAATGTTACATTGTAACTCTGTAGTTCAACCTTCTCTCTAAAACCTGAGGAGATGTTGAGGAAAATCTTTGGCATTTACTGTCAGTCCGGGCCCTGTGTCTCTTGCAGACCTGGGTTCAAATACTACTCAAAACATGTCCAATAGTTTGACCGTTTGCTTCCAGATGGGCGGGGTTAGAACTTTGGAGAATTGGTTCCATTGCGCCTGGCAGGCTCATTCAAGCCCAGCTAAAGTATTGAATTTATTACAAATAGTATTTTGAATCCAGGTCTTGTTCGGCTTGTATTCACAAAGAGTCTCAGAGTTGGAGTGCTGATCATGGATTTTTAAATGTTGAATAAGATAACATGAGCAGGACAGAGGGACCTGATCCTTGATCAGGACTCCTAGTCTGAGACCCTTAGTGGGGGATATGAGCAAAATGGAGACACTCACATGACTCTGTCAGAGTAGGAGTGCTGATCATGGATCAGTTTAGCCATTTATACCTTAATGAATAAGATGATATGGGACAGGGAGGACCTGATCCTAGATCCTATGCTTTATGAACCAAGTCTGTCCTCCTGTCAGACTCTAAGCAGAACGGAGACGCCAACTTGGCTCTGTCGTCGGATGAGGGGTGCAGCCTGACCCAGCCGCTGTCACCCAGCGAGAAGTGGAACCTACGGCACGGCCATGGCCGCAGACACGCTCGGTCGGTCAGGGGGAACAAGGCCACCAAGAAAGAGGCAACCTGCTTCCTGCTTACCTCTGGGGACTTCTCATGCACTGGAGGAGAGCACACCATACGCACTGGTAGGTTGACCCACAGACAGGCACGCAGGCACTGACACCTCTCTCTCTCTCTCTCTCTCTCTCTCTCTCTCTCTCTCAGAAACATGGAGCCCACCATCCTCAACCATAGGTCCTACACACAACGCACACTCTGAATTAGAGGAACGGATGGGAATGGTAACTGTGAATACAATGACAAAGGAGGCTGCAGACTCGAGGTCAATAGGTCAAAACCTAGACAACCTCAAAGCCGTACTACTCGTTGTATCCATTATTCAGAACCTTCTTATCCTCACCATGACAACCCTGAGAACCATAACATCCCAGAATAGAATAAGTCATGTTTCACCTGAAGCTTTACTGGAAAATCTATTGATCAGCTTTACATCATCTATCTGGTTCATCAGTGAGACACAATTTAACCTCAGTGGGAATAACCCTTAGATGAGCACTGTGAGGCAGTAGTCCCAGGTCTGGCAACAGCCAGCTTCAGAAGTAGCATCATTTACATTTTTACATTTCAGTAATTTAGCAGATGCTCTTCTCCAGAGTGACTTACTGTAGTGTGTGTATACATTTTCACCCTGGTCCCCCCCCCCGTGGGAATCAAACACACAAGCCTGGCGTTGCAAGTGCCATGATCTACCAAGTGAGCCCCATGTGTATGTCCCTGTCCTTGTCCCCTGCTCCCTCTCTCTTGATTTGATAAATATGTTTGTGATGGCAGGCTACACATCCTCAGCCCTCAGGTAAATATTTACAACATCAACTCACCTTTTTAGCAGCTTTTAATTGGTGGAAATGGTATGGCACAATGTGGTTTTATCATTCACATGGTATGACTAGCCTGCTTTGAAACAGGATGCTTGAAGGGATTGAATGAGACAGAAATGATGTCGGAATAGATTTTCTAGCGTTTGTATTGTGACGGTATACCTTCTCAGGTGAATACTAGCAACACAATACAATGTATTTTTTGGTGGTGCATGATTCAGTGTTTTATCATTTAAATCAAGAGTTTGATTTGAAACAGGAGGCTTGGAGGCATTGAACAAGACAAGAGAGATACAGAAAAGCCTCTTCCGATAATTCCCTTCATTACCATCTGGCTGTCAGACTGGCAGCAATTATTCTCTGCTTGAATAGGCCTGCTGCTGCCTGAAATACACACACACACACACACACACACACACACACACACACACACACACACACACACACACACACACACACACACACACACACACACACACACTGTGTAAAGCATCTCATCACATCACAGCTCCCCAAAGTCCCCAGAGCCTGGAGTGACAACCCGACTCTATATTTGGACGTAATGGATTCATTTTTCACATCCTGAACAAACATTTACCACCCATTAGCATCCTGAATCTTATCTACAGATGGTGTGTGTGTGCGTGTGCGTGTGTGTGTGCATACAGTGGTGCCTGGAGAAGTGGGTATACTCAAATCTTGCAAAAATGTCCCAAACGGCCCGCCCGAGAAACAGTGACATTACCTAAAATGATGAATTCCACATTGTTCTTTCAGAGTCAGGCCAACCCAAGCTGTACTGTTCAAGTAGGCTATTAGTAGGCCTACTATTGAAATAGATAAATGAGGCTGTCAACTGAGTCATAAATGCACAGGTTTCAAATTTGTTTCTTTTTTCCCTGTGTCAACTAAATTGGATGTTCTAAGTAAATCCATAACAATGTTTAAACCACGTCAGGAGACCACTTTGAGGACTGGGAAAAATCTAGGGAAATGTAGATTTTTTGTTGTTGTTGTAAAGTTACTAAAAGTGCACAGGCACCTAGCACTGTTGTTTGGTTAGCACATGAGATGGAGTGTGCAAAACAAATGGCTACTGGATTGATGCAAATAATCATGCTATCATTCTGCCAGGAAGGCCTAGCTAGTTAACATTTTATTGAGAAGGTTTTTGGGAAAGCCTTTCCATAGAGCAGAAGATGGTTCCCACTGGGAAAAAACTGATTGAACCAACATTGTTTCCACCTCATGTCAACCCAAACAAGGCAACGGTAAACATGTCTTCCCCCATGAATGATGCAGCGCCCCCCCCCCCTTGGGCCAATCAGTGTCATTTAGTAAATGTTGGATCTCTATGGCAAGACAAGTCATTCACCCAAGTTTAGTCAAAATAGGGCCAGTAGTGTCTGAGCTATCACGTGGGTTAGCTAGAATCATATCCCTGAGCATGTGTGCCAAATTTCATCACTCTGAGTCAAACAGATCAAGAGATATAAACATGTGCCTGTTATAGCACCACTGTGTGGTCGATATGAATGTTATTACATATGTTGAGTCTTGGCAGTGTATGTTGTTACAATACGAATATCCTTGACTGATTTATGTGCCAGACCACGCCCACCTGAATGTTTATTGGTCAGTGTTGTTTTAGGTACTAGTCTGAAAAATATTGCGTTGAGAGATCTTTGTCCATAGATACCACATATTAGGTTTTGTGCAGATCGGTCATTCAGTGCCAGAAGAGTAGCGTTTTAAGTGTTTTTCACAAAATTCTAAATGGTGGAAAATACATCATGGCAGATCTTAAACATTCACGTGGGAATCTGAGGCAAATTTGCTCCTTGTGAGGAGAGGGACCTATGTCCCGAATTTCGTGACTTTGGGTCAAACAGGGTGAGGGGTGTGACCTTTCAAAGTTTGCATTTTATATATCTTGTTATAGCGCCACCATCTGGCCAATCAGTGTCATTTTGTTAATGCCAGATCTCTATTTCAAGATGCATCATTCTCCCAAGTTTCGTCAAAATTGAGCCAGTGCTATCTGAGATATTGTGTGTGACTAACTGGTACGTCCTGACCATAGAAAGCTTTTATTTTTCTATGGTAGAGTAGGTCAGGGCATGACAGAGGGTTTTGTCTAGTTTATTTATGTCTATGTTGGTTCTAGTTTCTTTTTTCTATGTTGGGGGTTTTGTCTAGTTTATGTGTTTCTATGTAAGGTGATCTATGTGATCTCCAATTAGAGGCAGCTGGTCATCGTTGTCTCTAATTGGGGATCATATTTAAGTGGTTGTTTTTGCCACCTGGGTTTGTGGGAGATTATTTTTGAGTAAGTGTATGTTGCTCTTCTTCGTCACGGTTTGTTGTTTTGTGTATTAGTTTATTTGTATGTCTTGCATAGTTTCACAGTTTATATAAAATGTTTTAACGAAACACACGCTGCGCCTTGGTCCCATTCTTCAGACAACCGTGACAGAATCTCCCACCACCAACGGACCAAGCAGCGTGGTCAAGAGGACTGGACCTGGGAGGAAATCCTAGATGGGGCAGGACCCTGGACAAGGCCCAGGGAGTATCGCCGTCCAAAGGAGGAGATTGAAGCAGCGAGAGCAGAACGGCGATATTACGAGGCGTTATACCATCAAGGAAAGCAGGCAGAGACAGCGAGAGAGGAACGGCGACAATACGAGGAACTAGCACGGCAACGACGGAAGCCCGAGAGGCAGCTCCAAAACATTTTATTTTGGGGGGGGGGGGGGCACACAGGGAGTTTGGTGGAGTCAGGTTTGGGACCTGAGCCAACTCCTCGTGCTTACCGTGGAGAGCTGAGGGGTGAACCAGAGCCAGTCAGGGAGACGATTGACGAACTCGACGCCAGATTCCAGAGAGAGGTGTTGGCATTGAGAGCGCTGCAGAGCGGGCGTGCTGAGGAGCGTGACACCAGTCCAGTGTCATATACACCAGTTTCACGCATCTGGCCTTCGATGCATCTCCCCAGTCTGGTACGTCCTGTGTCTCCTCCACGCACTCGCTTGAGGGAGCGTGTGATCTGTCAGACACCATGTTTTGCGGTGATACGCACGGTGTCTCCAGTGCGCATTCACAGCCCAGTGCGTCCTGTGCCAGCGCCCCGCACTTGCCGGGCTAAAGTGAGCATCCAGCCAGGACGGATTGTGCCAGCCCTATGCTCCAGACCTCCAGTGCGCCTCCACAACCCAGTACGCCCTGTGCCTGCTCCTCGTACTCGCCCTGAAGTGCGTGTCACCAGTCTGGCGCCACCTGTGCCAGCCCCACGCATCAGGCCTCCAGTGCGCCTGCCCAGTCCGGGGTGTCCTGTTCCTGCTCCCCGCACTCGCCCTGAGGTGCGTGTTACCAGTCTGGCGCCACCTGTGCCAGCCCCACGCTATCAGGCCTCCAGTGCGCCTGCCCAGTCCGGTGTGTCCTGTTCCTGCTCCATGCACTCGCCCTGCGGTGCATGTTACCAGTCTGGCGCCACCTGTGCCAGCCCCACGCATCAGGCCTCAAGTGCGCATTCCCAGTCCAGAGCTTCTGGCAACAGTTCCCAGTCCAGAGCTTCCGGCGACAGTTCCCAGTCCAGAGCTTCCGGCGACAGTTCCCAGTCCAGAACTTCCGGCGACAGTTCCCGGTCCGGAACCTCCGGAGACGGCCCCCCGGTCCGGAGCCTCCTGAGACGGCCCCCCGGTCCGGAGTCTTCAGCGACGTCCCGCAGTCCTGAGTCTCCAGCGACGTCCCGCAGTCCGGATTCTCCAGCGACGTCCCGCAGTCCGGAGTCTCCAGCGACGGTCCGGAGTCTTCAGCGACGGTCCGGAGTCTTTAGCGACGGTCCGGAGTCTCCAGCGGCGGTCCGGAGTCTCCAGCGGTGGTCCGGAGTCTCCAGCGGCGGTCCGGAGTCCGGAGTGTCCGGCGATGATCCACGGTCCGGTGACACGAAAGCAGAGGGATCAGCTAGCGGAGCGGGGGCTACACCCCGAACCGGAGCCGCCTCCTATGCTGGCGGATAAGCAGGATGTGAGGGTTCTTCGTCCCACACCAGAGCCGCCACCGACATTAAACACCCACCCTAACCCTCCCTGTTTTTTTGTTTTTGTTTGGCGTTATGCGTTCGGAGTCCGCGCCTTTGGGGGGGGTACTGTCACGTCCTGACCATAGAAAGCTTTTATTTTTCTATGGTAGAGTAGGTCAGGGCGTGACAGAGGGTTTTGTCTAATTTATTTCTGTCTATGTTGGTTCTAGTTTCTTTTTTCTATGTTGGGGGTTTTGTCTAGTTTATGTATTTCTATGTGGGGTTCTAGTTGTTGTATTTCTATTTTTTGGGGGGGATGATCTCCAATTAGAGGCAGCAGGTCATCGTTGTCTCTAATTGGGGATCATATTTTGGTGGTTGTTTTTCCCACCTGGGTTTGTGGGAGATTATTTTTGAGTAAGTGTATGTTGCTCCTCATCGTCACAGTTTGTTGTTTTCTATGTCTTGCATAGTTTCACAGTTTAAATAAAATGTGGAACGAAACACACGCTGCGCCTTGGTCCCATTCTTCAGACAACCGTGACACTAACGTACGAACGAACGTACTAACGTACTAACGGACGGACACATATCAACAATCCCCTCACAGATTTTATTGTGGGGGACAGCTGCCTAGCAGCCAAAGGCATTATCGTAGTCATATTAGCAACCTATGCTAGTTGTTGCATCTTTAGATCTCCCCTCTTTCTAAATTTAAAATATCTGTCCATGAAACCACTTGCATGAGCGGTGCTCATTTTAGAACTGTTTTTTTCCCCCGCAAATTACATTTTGGAATATATGCACGTAGGCCTACTGCCGTGTGCACATTACTGCGCCTAAAATGTGAAGAAATAATAGTTTATCAACATTTTAAGCTAAACATTCTGATCTGTTCCATCAGCCTTAATAATTGATACGGTGTATACCTCCACTACACTACTTTGATACGCAACATGGGTATTAAGAAGCGAGTATACGCAATATATAACAATATTACTAACTTCCCTCTCCTTGCCCCACTCTGGGCTCGAACCATGGACCTTCTAAACATATAGACAACAGTCACCCAAGAGTATTGTTACCTATCGCACAGCAAAAGCTGTGGTCCTTGCAGAGCAAGGGAAACAACTGCTTCTATGTCTCAAAGGAAGTGATGTCACCAATTGCAATGCTACTAGTGCGCACTGCTAACTAGCTAGCCATTTCACACCAGCTACACTCATCCCCCTTTGAACTCCTCCTTCAGAGCCCAACTGAGTGATCCGTGTCACGGCACCAATGTAACAGTATCGTTTCCGTCCTTTTCCTTGCCACAACCTGGGCTCGAACCAGAGACCCTCTGAACACATTGACAACAGTCACCTCAGAAGCAGCGTAACCAATCGTTCCACAAAAGCCGCAGCCCTTGCAGAGCAAGGGGAAACAACTACTTCAAGGTCTCAGAGCGAGTGACGTTGCCGATTGAAATACAACTTGCGTGCACCGCTAACTACCTAGCCATTTCAGACCGGTTACAAATGCCCATTGAAAAATAAATGGGTATAGGGCGTATACCTGCGTATACCCTCCACTACACCACTGTGTGTGTGAGAGTGTGTGTGTGTGTGAGTCTGTGTGATGTGTTCTGAGCTATGTACCCATAGTATTGTCGTGAGACAGACAAGACCTCAAAACTCATTAGAAAAGCCCACAGATGACTCACTTTTCTAAAGGTCTGATGTGAATGTCATCTTGGTTTTTCACCCTTTCTTTCTCACACACACATTACAAATGAAATTAGGGGAAGGGGAAAGGGGATACCTAGTCAGTTGTACAACTGAATGCATTCAACTGAAATGTTTTTTAACCCAACCCCTCTGAATCAGATTTCAGTGTTTTGATTCAATCCTGGCCAAGTATGGAGGAACATGTTGAGTGGTGGAGATGTGAAGAATTTGATTGTGTAGTGTTCCATTGCTCTTGGCTGATATAATCCACAATTATTCCAGAACTTTAGTCAAGAGGATGACAGGGGATGTGTTATTGATGTGTGTAAATCTGTTGTGACAACCAAATTAGACTTTCTTTATTCTATCTTGCTCTAAGGTCAACTCTGCCTCAAGGGCAAGAATTCGGTAGAGCTGCACTCAGAACAAGATTGAATAAGGATTTTGTTTTTTTTAATAAGGAACTACACTGAGCCTTGTCCTCTGAGTGATAAGCCTTGTGATTCTTCTCATCCCTCCCTGCCCCCTGCCTCTGACTCTGCCCCCCGATGATCCTCTGCCTGCCTATCTTTCCTCTGCTTGAGAAGCCTTGTGATTCTCCTTACCCCCTTCTGGCCCATGCGTCTACCAGCCCAGAGAGATAAAGAGAGAGAGAGAGAGCAGAGAGAGAGATAGAGAGAGAGACAGAGAGAGCAACGAGAGAGAGAGAGAGACCACAAATTCCAATTGGCTATACTTTAACTTTTTAACATCATCCTCAGCTCTGGCAATATCCCCAATATGTGGAACCAATCCACAAAAGTGGAGTCAAATTTGACCCCAATAACTACTGTGGGATATGCGTCAACAGCAACCGTGGGAAAATCCTCTGCATTATTATTAACAGCAGACTCGTACATTTCCTCAGCAAAAACAATGTACTGAGCAAGTATTAAATTGGCTTTTTACCAAATGACCATGTATTCAGCCTGCACACCCTAATTAACAAACAAACAAACCAAAACAAACGCAAAGTCTTCTCAGGCTTTGTTGATTTAAAATAATATTTTGACTCAATTTGGCATGAGGATCTGCTTTGCAAATTGGTGAAAAGCGGTGTTGGGGGAAATACATACAACATTATAAAATGTACACAAACAAATTGGCAAAAAAGCATCAATTTCTTTCTTCAGGGCCATGGGGTGAGACAGGGATGAAGCTTGAGCCCCACCCTATTCAACATATACATTATATCAACGAATTGGCGAGGGCACTAGAACAATCTGCAGCACCCGGCCTCACCCTACTCGAATCTGAAGTCAAATGTCTACTGTTTGCTGATGATCTGGTACTTCTGTCCCTATCCAAGGAGGGCCTACAGCAGCAACTAGATCTTCTGCAGAGATTCTGTCAGACCTGGGCCCTGATAGTAAATCTCAGTAAGACAATAATAATGGTGTTCTAAAAAAGGTCCTGTTGCCATGACCACAAATACAAATTCCATCTAGACACCGTTGCCCTAGAGTACACAAAAAACTATACATACCTCGGCCTAAACATCAGCGCTACAGGTAACTTCCACAAAGCTGTGGATGATCTGAGAGACAAGGCAAGAAGGGCCTTCAACGCCATCAAAAGGAACATCAAATTTGACATACCAATTAGGATCTGGCTAAAAATACTTGAATCAGCAATAGAACCCATTGCCCTTTATGGTTGTGAGGTCTGGGGTCCGCTTACAACCCAATAATTCACAAAATGGGACATACACCAAATTGCACGCAAAAATATCCTCCATTGTACAACATAAAACACCAAATAATGCATGCAGTGGAGAATTAGGCCGATACCCGCTAACGACCATAATCCAGTAAAGGGCCGTTAAATTCTACAACCACCTAAAAGGAAGCTATTCCTACACCTTCCATAACAAAGCCATCCCCTGTAGAGAAATACACCTGGAGAAGAGTCCCCTAAGCAAGCTGGTCCTGGGGCTCTGTTCACAAACACTAACAGAAACCTACAGAGCCCCAGGACAGCAACACAATTAGACCCAACCAAATCATGAGAAAACAAAAAGATAATTACTTGACACATTGGAAATAATTAACCAAAAAAACATAGCAAACTAAAATGCTATTTGGTCCTAAACAGAGAGACACAGTGGCAGAATACTTGACCACTGTGACTGACCCAAAATTAAGGAACGCTTTGACTATGTACAGACTTAGTGAGCATAGCCTTGCTATTGAGAGAGGCCGCCATAGGAAGACCTGGCTCTCAAGAGAAGACAGGCTATGTGCACACAGCAAGTCCTATTTTGATAAACTCCCATATCTATTGGGTGAAATACCACAGTGTGCCATCACAGCAGCAAGATTTGTGACCTGTTGCCACAAGAAAAGGACCACCAGTGAAGAACAATACCATTGTAAATACAACCCACATTTCTGTTTATTTATTTTCCCTTTTGTACTTTAATTATTTACACAACGTTACAATAGACGTAATATGACATTTTAAATGTCTCTATTCCTTTGGAACTTTTGTGTATTTTTTATTTCACTTTTGTTTATTATCTATTTAATTTTCTTTGGCAATGTAAACATGTTTCCCAAAGCATGAATTGAGAGAGCAGAGAGAGCAGAGACAGCGCGAGCAGAGAGAGAGCGAGAAAGAGAAATAGAGAGCAGAGACAGAGATGGAGGGGAAGAGAGAGAGAGAGACAATGATAGAGAGAGAGAGAGACCACAGCTTCACCAGCCACACCCAACCAGCGAAGACCACCTCAAGCAAACCCTGGCCGCCCCCCCCCCCCCCATATCAGACCTATGCCCCTTCTGCCCACACCATGCCCCTGCGGCAAGGACCTCAACATGACAGCAGGACATATGCCCAGGCCGTGAGCAGAGCAACAGGCCCAACCCCCACTATTACACCCGCCCAAGCCCCATCCTGCAACCTAAGAGGTATGTATCAGGTGCTCAACATGCTCTGTTCACACCTACTGTGATGGTCCGGGCCTAAACCACACGAAAACAACACTAGACACTATGGAACACAAAGCTTTTACTATCTCATCCTGTAATATACAAGGTTTGAGGTCATCTGCATTTGGCCTAAAGAGCAGGAACTCAGACTTCATCAAATAAATCAGAAATACAGACATTGTCATCCTACAAGAAACATGGTATAGAGGAGACGGACCCACTGGTTGCCCTCTAGGTTACAGAGAGCTGGTAGTCCCATCCACCAAACTACCAGGTGTGAAACAGGGAAGAGACTCAGGGGGTAGGCTAATTTGGTATGGAGCAGACCTAACCCACTCTATTAAATTAGTCAAAACAGGAACATTTTACATCTGGCTAGAAATTAATAAGGGAATTATCTCAACAGAGAAAAATGTCCTCATGTGTGCTACCTATATCCCCCAAATGCAATCCCCATACTTTAACGATGACAGCTTCTCCATCCAAGAGGTGGAGATCAACAATTTCCAGGCCCAGGGACATGAACTAGTCTGTGGCAACATAAATGCCAGAACTGGACAAGAACCTGACACCCTCAGCACACAGGGGGACAAACACCTACCTGGAGGTGACAGCATTCCCTCCCCCATATGCTCCCCCTTTAGACACAACTACGACAACATAACCAACAAAAACAGGTCACAACTCCTGCAGCTCTGTCGGACGCTGGGTATGTACATAGTGTTAGGTTCTAATGCAGAGTAAAAACTCAAAGGAAACCAAAGCTCAAACCAAGTTTATTCTTCCCAGAGAGTCAATACAGCTGCATTAGACAAAGACATGGTTCCACCCGTGGTAGTATTCATACCCCACCTTGGGTGGAGTCTCCTCCTTATCGCCAAACATTGCATCATTATTGCCTGTCAGGAAGCTGAGTGATATGGGCCTTAATCGGTTCCTCCCCTTATCTGTACTGCCATGTGATTGTTTTCCCTGCCAAGCTTCATTATGGCACCCCTCATGTCTCTTTTAGAACTAATGATTAATAATAGTTAAAGCTCATAAATCCTAACCTATCAGTAGTCAGTGGTAGGCTTTGAGGGGACTTCTATGGTGTGTACACGTAATGCTCGTCTCTTGGCAGTAGTACTGTAAACTACTTTATCACTGACCTCAACCCAGTCTCTTAAAGCATTCAGTCAGTCCACTGACAGCCCTATCAGATCACAGCAAAATCACACTCTACTTGACACTCTACTTTGATGCCTCAATCATGAGGCATCAAAGCCAAATGAACTTGAGTAATATTAAGAAATACTATAGATGGAAGGAAAACAATTAGGCAACAACAAATTGAATCCCTTCTAGACAATTTCCTGGACAAAAGGTTTCACTGTAAGAGTGAAGGTGTAAACTTGTCAGTAGAAAACCTAAACAGTATATTTGACCTCTCAGCTTCCCTATCAAAAATAATAATTTCAAGCAGACAACCTAAGAAAATTAACAACAATGACAAACGGTTTGATGAAGAATGCAAAAACCTAAGAAAGAAATTGAGAAACCTATCCAACCAAAAACATAGAGACCCAGAAAACCTGAGCCTACGCCTTCACTGTGGTGAACCCTTAAACAATACAGAAATACACTACAGAAAAAGAAGGAACAGCACATCAGAAATCAGCTCAATGTAATTGAAAAATCTATAGAATCTAACCACTTCTGGGAAAATAAGAAAAACTCTAAACAAACAACAACACGAAGAGTTATCTATCCAAAACGGAGATGTACGGGTGAACCACTTCTCCAATCTATTTGGCCCTATAACAAGGAACAAACAGGAAAAACATATACATGATCATATACAAATCTTAGAATCAACTATTAAAGACTACCAGAAACCACTGGATTCTCCAATTACATTGAATTAACTACAGGACAAAATACAAACCCTCCAACCCAAAATGGCCTGAGGGGTTGATGGTATCACAAATGAAATGATAAAATATATAGACCACAAATTCCAATTGGCTATACTTAACCTCTTTAACATCATCCTCAGCTCTGGCATCTTCACCAATATTTGGAACCAAGGACTGATCACCCCAATTTACAAAAGTGTAGAAAAATTTGACCCCAATAACTACTGATTCAGAGGGGCTGGGTTAAATGCGGAAGACACATTTCAGTTGAATGCATTCAGTTGTACAACTGACTAGGTATCCCCAGTACAATAGACCACATATTCATCCTGCACACCCCAATTGACAAACAAACAAACAAACTAAAACAAAGGCAAAGTCTTTTTTCATGCTTTGTTGTTTTCAAAAAAGCTTTAGATTCAATTTTGCATGAGGGTTTGCTATACAAATTGATGGAAAATGGTTTAGGGGGTAAAACAAATGACATTATAAAATCCATGTACACAAACATGGAAAGAATTGGCAACAAACCACACATTTCTTTCCACAGGGCTGGGGGGGGGGGGGGGGGGGGTGAAACAGGGATGCAGCTTAAGCCCCACCCTCCTCAACACATACAGTGGGGGAAAAAAGTATTTGATCCCCTGCTGATTTTGTATGTTTGCCCACTGACAAAGAAATGATCAGTCTATAATTTTAATGGTAGGTTTATTTGAACAGTGAGAGACAGAATAACAACAAAAAAATCCAGAAAAAAACGCATGTCAAAAATGTTATAAATTGATTTGTGTTTTAATGAGGGAAATAAGTATTTCACCCCCTCTCAATCAGAAAGATTTCTGGCTCCCAGGTGTCTTTTATACAGGTAACGAGCTGAGATTAGGAGCACACTCTTAAAGGGAGTGCTCCTAATCTCAGCTTGTTACCTGTATAAACGACACCTGTCCACAGGAGCAATCAATCAATCAGATTCCAAACTCTCCACCGTGGCCAAGACCAAAGAGCTCTCCAAGGATGTCAGGGACAACATTGTAGACCTACACAAGGCTGGAATGGGCTACAACACCATCGCCAAGCAGCTTGGTGAGAAGGTGACAACAGTTGCTGTGTAAGTCTCGTGTGGCTCAGTTGGTAGAGCATGGTGTTTGCAACACCAGGGTTGTGGGTTTGATTCCCAACGGGGGACCAGTATGGAGAAAAAATGCATGAAAGGTATGCATTCACTACTGTAAGTTGCTCTGGATAAGAGTGTCTGCTAAATGACTAAAATGTAAAAATGTGTGGTTATTTGCAAATGGAAGAAACACAAAAGAACTGTCAACCTTCCTCAGCCTGGGGCTCCATGGAAGATCTCACCTTGTGGAGTTGCAATGACCATGAGAATGGTGAGGAATCAGCCCAAAACTACATGGGAGGATCTTGTCAATGATCTCAAGGCAGCTGGGACCATAGTCACCAAGAAAACAATTGGTAACACACTACACTGTGAAGGACTGAAATCCTGCATCACCTGCAAGGTCCCCCTGCTCAAGAAAGCACATATACATGCCCATCTGAAGTTTGCCAATGAACATCTGAATGACTCAGAGGACAACTGGTGAAAGTGTTGTGGTCAGATGAGACCAAAATGGAGCTCTTTGGCATTAACTGAACTTGCTGTGTTTGGAGGAGGAACGCTGCCTTTGACCCCAAGAACAACATCCCCACCGTCAAACATGGAGGTGGAAACATTATGCTTTGGGGGTGTTTTTCTGCTAAGGGGACAGGACAACTTCACGGCATCAAAGGGACGATGGACGGGGCCATCTACCGTCAAATCTTGGGTGAGAACCTCCTTCCCTCAGCCAGGGCATTGAAAATGGGTCGTGGATGGGTATTCCAGCATGACAATGACCCAAAACACATGGCCAAGGCAACAAAGGAGTGGCTCAAGAAGAAGAACGTTAAGGTCCTGGAGTGGCCTAGCCAGTCTCCAGACCTTAATCCCATAGAAAATCTGTGGAGGGAGCTGAAGGTTCGAGTTGCCAAACGTCAGCCTCGAAACCTAAATGACTTGGAGAAGATCTGCAAAGAGGAGTGGGACAAAATCCCTCCTGAGATGTGTGCAAACCTGGTGGCCAACTACAAGAAATGTCTGACCTCTGTGATTGCCAACAAGGGTTTTGCCACCAAGTACTAAGTCATGTTTTGCAGAGGGGTCAAATACTTATTTCCCTCATTAAAATGCAAATCATTTTATAACATTTTTGATATGCGTTTTTCAGGATGTTTTTGTTGTTATTCTATCTCTCACTGTTCAAATAAACCTACCATTAAAATTGTAGATGGATCATTTCTTTGTCAGTGGGCAAACGTACAAAATCAGCAGGGGATCAAATACTTTTTCCCCCTCACTGTACAGTACCAATCAAAAAAAAGTTTGGACACACCTACTCATTCCAGTGTTTTTCTTTATTTTTTATTATTTTCTACATTGTAGAATAAGAGTGAAGACATCAACGCTATGAAATAACACATATGGAGTCATGTAGTAACCAAAAAAGTGTTAAACAAATCAAAATATATTTTATATGTGAGATTCTTCCAAGTAGCTAACCTTTGCCTTGATGACAGCTTTACACACTCTTGGCATTCTCTCAACCAGATTCATGAGGTAGTCCCCTGGAATGCATTTCAATTAACAGGTGTGCCTTGTTAAAAGTTAATTTGTGGAATTTCTTTCGTTATTGCAATTGAGCCAATCAGTTGTGACAATGTAGGGGTGGTATACAGAAGATAAGTCCATATTATGGCAAGAACAGCTCAAATAAGCAAAGAGAAACAACAGTCAATCATTACTTTAAGACATGAAGATCAGTCAATCCGGAACATTTCAAGAACTTTCAAAGTCTCTTCAAGTGCAATCGCAAAAACCATCAAGCACTATGATGAAACTGTCTCTCATGAGGACAGCCACTGCAGAGGATAAGTTCATTAGAGTTACCAGCCTCAGAAATTGCAGCCCAAATAAATGCTTCACGGAGTTCAAGTAACAGACACATCTCAACATCAACTGTTCAGAGGAGACTGCGTGAATCAGGCCTTCATGGTCAAATTGCTGCTAAGAAACCACCACTTAAAATCACCAGTAAGATAATTGCTTGGACCAAGAAACACAAGCAATGGACATTAGACCGGTGGAAATCTGTCCTTTTGGTCTGATGAGTCCAAATTTGAAATTTTTGGTTTCATACGCCTTATCTTTGTGAGACGTAGAGTAGGTGAACGAATGATCTCCGCATGTGTGGTTCCCACCGTGAAGCATGCAGGAGGAGCTGTGATGGTGTGGGGGTGCTTTGCTGGTGACACTGTCACTGATTTATTTAGAATTTAAGGCACACTTAACCAGCATTGCTACCACAGTATTCTGCAGCGATACGCAATCCCATCGGGTTTGCGCTTAGTGGGACTATCATTTGTTTTTCAACAGGACAATGACCCAACACACCTCCAGGCTGTGTAAAGGCTATTTGACCAAGAAGTAGAGTGATAGAGTGCTGCATCAGATGACCTGGCCTCTACAATCACCCGACCACAACCCAATTGAGATGGTTTGGGATGAGTTGGACCGCAGAGTGAAGGAAAAGAAGCTAACAAGTGCTCAGCATATGTGGGAACTCCTTCAAGAATGTTGGAAAAGCATTCCAGGTGAAGCTGGTTGAGGGAATGCCAAGAGTGTGCAAAGCTGTCATCAAGGCTAAGGTTGGCTACTTTGAAGAATCTAAAATATAAGATATGTTTTGATATGATGAAGCAGATGCTAAACGACAGGACTGTTTTGCTATCACAGACTGGAACATGTTCCGATTCTTCCGATGGCATTGAGGAGTACATAACATCAGTCACTGGCTTTATCAATAAGTGCATTGAGGACGTCATCCCCACAGTGACTGTACGTACATACCCCAACCAGAAGCCATAGATTACAGGCAACGTTCGCACTGAGCTAAAGGGTAGAGCTGCCGCCTTCAAGGTGCAGGACTCTAACCCAGAAGCTTACAAGAAATCCTGCTATGCCCTCTGACGAGCCATCAAACAGGCAAAGCGTCAATACAGGGCTAAGATTGAATTGTACTACACCGGCTCCGACGCTCGTCTTATGTCGCAGGGCTTGCAAACTATTATAGACAACAAAGGGAAGCACAGCCGCGAGCTGCCCAGTGACACGAGCCTACCAGATGAGCTAAATCACTTCTATGCTCGCTTCAAGGCAAGCAATACTCAGGCATGCATGAGAGCATCAGCTGTTACAGACGACTGTGTAATCACGCTCTCCGTAGTCGACGTGAGTAAGACTTTTAAACAGGTCAACATTCACAAGGCTGCGGCCAGACGGATTACCAGGACGTGTGCTCCGGGCATGTGCTGACCAACTGGCAGGTGTCTTCACTGACATTTGATTGAGTCTGATTGAGTCTGTAATACCAACATGTTTCAAGCAGACCACCATAGTCCCTGTGCCCAAGAACATGAAGGCAACCTGCCTAAATGACTACAGACCCGTAGCACTCACGTCCGTAGCCATGAAGTGCTTTGAAAGGCTGGTAATGGCTCACATCAACACCATTATCCCAGAAACCCTAGACCCACTCCAATTTGTATACCGCCCAAACAGATCCACAGATGATGCAATCTCCATTGCACTCCACACTGCCCTTTCCCACCTCGACAAAAGGAACACCTATGTGAGAATGCTATTCATTGACTACTGCTCAATGTTCAACACCATAGTGCCCTCAGAGCTCATCACTAAGCTAAGGATCCTGGGACTAACACCTCCCTCTGCAACTGGATCCTGGACTTCCTGACGGGCCGCCCCTAGGTGGTGAGGGAAGGTAGCAACACATCTGCCACGCTGATCCTCAACACAAGCCCCTCAGGGGTGCGTGCTCAGTCCCCTCCTGTACTCCCTGTTCATCCACGACTGCATGGCCAGGCACGACTCCAACACCATCATTAAGTTTTCAGATGACACAACAGTGGTAGGCCTGATCACCGACAACAATGAGACAGCCTATAGGGAGGAGGTCAGAGACCTGGCCGCGTGGTTACAGAATAACAACCTATCCCTCAACGTAACCAAGACTAAGGAGATGATTGTGGACTACAGGAAAAGGAGGACCGAGCACGCCCCCATTCTCATCGACGAGGCTGTAGTGGAGCAGGTTGAGAGGTTCAAGTTCCTTGGTGTCCACATCACCATCAAACTAGAATGGTCCAAACACACCAAGACAGTCGTAAAGAGGGCACGATAATGACTATTCTCCCCCAGGAAACTAAAAAGATTTGGCATGGGTCCTCAGATCCTCAAAAGGTTCTACAGCTGCAACATCGAGAGCATCCTGACTGGTTGCATCACTGCCTGGTATGGCAACTGCTTGGACTCCGACAGCAAGACACTACTGTGGGTAGTGCGTACGGCCCAGTACATCACTGGGGCTAAGCTGCCTGCCATCCAGGACCTCTACACCAGGCGGTGTCAGAGGAATGCCCTAAAAATTGTCATAGACCCCAGCCACCCCAGTCATAGATTGTTCTCTCTACTACCGAATGGCAAGCGGTACCGGAGTGCCAAGTCTAGGACAAAAAGACTTCTCAACAGTTTTTACCTCCAAGCCATAAGACTCCTGAACAGGTAATCAAATGGCTACCGGGACTTTTTGCATTGTGTGCTTCCCCCAACCCCTCTTTTACGCTGCTGCTACTCTCTGTTTATCGTATATGCATAGTCACTTTAACTATGCATTCCTGTACATACTACCTCAATTATCCCCACCAACTGGTGCCCCGCACATTGGCTACCCGGGCTACCTGCATTGTGTCCCGCCACCCGCTACCCACCACCCGCCAACCCCTCTTTTACGCTACTGCTACTCTCTGTTTATCATATATGCATAGTCACTTTAACCATATCTGCATGTACATACTACCTCAATCAGCCTGACTAACCGGTGTCTGTATATAGCCTCGCTACTGTTATTGCCTCGCTACTGTATATAGCCTCGCTACTGTTATTTTTCACTGTCTTTATACTGTTGTTTTTATTTCATTACTTACCTATTGTTCACCTAATACCTTTTTTTTCTAACTCTAGAAATTGCACTATTGGTTAAGTAAGCATTTCATTGTAAGGTCTACACCTGTTGTATTCGGCGCACTTGATAAATAAACTTTGATTTGATTTGTTTAACACTTTTTTGGTTACTACATGATTCAATATCTGTTATTTCATAGTTTTGATGTCTTCACTATTATTCTACAATGTAGAAAATAGTAATAAAAAAAAGAAAACCCTGGAATGAGTAGGTGTGTCCAAACTTTTGACTGGTACTGTATATCAACGAATTGGCGAGGGCACTAGAACGGTCTGCAGCACCTGGCCTCACCCCTTCGAATCTGAAGTCAAATGTCTACTGTTTGCTGATGATCTGGTACTTCTGTCCCTATCCAAGGAGGGCCTACAGCAGCAACTAGATCTTCTGCACAGATTCTGTCAGACCTGGGCCCTGACAGTAAATCTCAGTAAGACAATAATAATGGTGTTCCAAAAAAGGTCCTGTTGCCATGACCACAAATACAAATTCCATCTAGACACCGTTGCCCTAGAGCACACAAAAAACTATACTTACCTCGGCCTAAACATCAGCACCACAGGTAACTTCCACAAAGCTGTGAACGGTCTGAGAGACAAGGCAAGAAGGGCCTTCTATGCCATCAAAAGGAACATAAAATTCGACATACGAATTAGGATCTGGCTAAAAATACTTGAATCAGTTATAGAACCCATTGCCCTTGATGCCTGTGAGGTCTGGGTTCCGCTCACCAACCAAGAATTCACAAAATGTTCCAAACACCAAATTGAGACTCTGCATGCAGAATTCTGCAAAAATGTCCTCTGTGTACAACATAAAACACCAAATAATGCATGCAGAGCAGAATTAGGCCGATACCTGCTAATTATCCAAATCCAGAAAAGAGCCGTTAAATTCTACAACCACCTAAAAGGAAGCGATTCCCAAACCTTCCATAACAAAAACAAATGAACCTGGAGAAGAGCCCCCAAGCAAGCTGGTCCTGGGGCTCTGTTCACAAACAGACCCCAAAGAGCCCCAGGACAGCAACACAATTAGAACCAATCAAATCATGAGAAAACAAAAAGATAATTACTTGACACATTGGAAAGAATGAACAAAAGAACAGAGCAAACTAGAATCCTATTTGGCCCTAAACAGAGATTACACAGTGGCAGAATACCTGACCACTGTGACTGACCCAAAATTAAGGAAATCTTTGACTATGTGCAGAGAGAAAGAGAGAGAGTGAGAGAGATCCATCGAGGGGAATGAGAAGATCAATAAAAGGGTGGGCAGCTCTAATCCTGACAGTCCAGAGCTGCTGGGTAAATGAACTGTGGTTACAGGGATGAAAACCTTGACTGGGATCTGGACGCCTCTCCGTCATCATAACACTACAGAGGCTTCTCATTGGAACGCCCCAAACATTAATGGGCCATGCTCATTAGGTCATCAAACAACGTGAATATTTTGCAATGGAAATATTTAAAATGAGTGTTTCAGTTTGGACGAGTCCAGCGATATAGTCCCTCCCTGGTTTAGACTGTTTTCTGACATTTAGAGCCTAATGGACACAACCCCATGTTCTGGCTTGCATTATTCAGCTGGCTAGAGGTCATCAGGTCATTATAGGAATAGAGAGTGTGTTCTCAATAACTTACTTGGTTAAATAAAGAGGCAATAAGGTGGCTGATCAAAGTGTTCAGTTAAAAACCCGCAACCACAATAGCAAGTGATACATGTTCCACGGGTAATTGTGGCTAGTTTGTGTTGTCAACTACATTTACATTTACATTTAAGTCATTTAGCAGACGCTCTTATCCAGAGCGACTTACAAATTGGTGCATTCAGATGACATGAGAGATAGGAAAGAGAGAGAGAGCGATAGAGGGGAGATAGATAGGAGAGAGAGGGAGAATAAAGAGAGAGAGAGCGATAGAGGGGAGATAGATAGGAGAGAGAGGGAGAATAAAGAGAGAGAGAGCGATAGAGGGGAGATAGATAGGAGAGAGAGGGAGAATAAAGAGAGAGAGAGCGATAGAGAGAGGGGAGATAGATAGGAGAGAGAGGGAGAATAAAGAGAGAGAGAGCGATAGAGGGGAGATAGATAGGAGAGAGAGGGAGAATAAAGAGAGAGAGAGCGATAGAGGGGAGATAGATAGGAGAGAGAGGGAGAAATAAAGAGAGATAGACGGAGAAGGTTGAGAGAGAGAAACTTACAGAAGGACAGAAGGCTAAGTAATTCAATAGCACGGGCTCTGTATCTGGTGAGTATGTGGGTAATGATATAATAATAATAATAATAATCCCGGCCTGTGAAAGGGGAACATCACACATACACTCTCACATTTTAGTGCACATTAGCTGCAGGAAGACAGGGTCTGCATCCCAAATGGCATCGTATTCCCTACATAGTGCCCTACTTTTGATCAGAGCCCTGGTCTAATGTGGTGCACTATATAGGGAATAGGGTGCCAGAGTCCTACTGACCCTGGTCTAAAGTAGTGCACTATATAGGGAATAGGGTGCCAGAGTCCTACTGACCCTGGTCTAAAGTAGTGCACTATATAGGGAATAGGGTGCCAGAGTCCTACTGACCCTGGTCGTTTACAGAGTCTGGGTGGGTTCTGGCTCAGCATTCAAATTGATAGCCGCTAGAAACATAGAAACAAGGATGTAGAAACATCCTTTGTGATGTTTCTACAACTCGATTGGAGTCCAACTGTGGTAAATTCAACTTGATAGCCACTAATAGGTTTCCAATTAGGAATAGTGGTCATGACCATCATAGCCTGAGGCTTCCGCTTCCACTGGACTCTCTCTCACTGGTCCAGGTTATGATCTGCAGACAGTAAAGCTTTTCATTTGCCTGAGGGCTTCCTTTCAACATTTTGCTGAATTACAGTCAGCGTGTAGTCTTAAAAAAGGTGCAGTGAAATGTGTTGTTTGACAGGGTCAGCCATAATAGTACAGCTCCCCTGGAGCAAATTAGGGTTAAGTGCCACATCGACAGATGTTTCACCTTTCAGTTACTGGCCCATCGCTCTAACCGCTAGGCTACCTGCCGCCTAGTGTTCATAAATACATGTAGGGGAGAAGGGGTAAGTTGAACCACCCTTGTTCCTAGGAAACTACAGTGCCTTCGGAAAGTATTCAGACCCCTTGACTTTTTCCACATTTTGTTACGTTACAGCCTTATTCTAAAATTGATTTAAAAATAAATACATTCTCAGCAATCTACACACAATACCCCATAATGGCAAAGTGAAAACAGGTTTTTAGAAATGTTTGCAAATGTATTAAAAATAACAAACTGAAATACCTTATTTACATAAGTATTCAGACCCTTTGCTATGAGACTCGAAATTGAGTTCAGGTGTATCCTGTTTCCATTGATCATCCTTGAGATGTTTCTACAACTTGATTGGAGTCCACTTGTGGTAAATTCAATTGATTGGACATGATTTGGAAAGGAACACACCTGTCTATATAAAGTTGACAGTGCATGTCAGAGCAAAAACCAAGCCACAAGGTCGAATGGATTGTCCGTAGAGTTCCTGAGACAGGATTGTGTCGAGGCACAGATCTGGGGAAGGGTACCAAAAAATATCTGCAGCATTGAAGGTCCCCAAGAACACAGTGGCCTCCATCATTCTTAAATGGAAGAAGTTTGGAACCACCAAGACTCTTCCTAGACCTGACTGCCCGGCCAAACTGAGCAATCGGGGGAGAAGGGCCTTGGTCAGGGGGATGACCAAAAACCAGATGGTCACTCCGACAGAGCTCTAAAGTTACTCTGTGGAGATGGGAGAACCTTCCAGAAGGACAACCATCTCTGCTGCACTCCACCAATCAGGCTTTTATGGTAGAGTGGCCAGACGGAAGCCACTCCTCAGTAAAAGGCACATGACAGCCCGCTCAGAGTTTTCCAAAAGACACCTAGAGACTCTCAGACCATGAGAAAAAGATTCTCTGGTCTGATGAAACCAAGATTGAACTCTTTGGCCTGAAAGCCAAGTGTCACATCTGGAGGAAACCTGGCACCATCCCTACGGTGAAGCTTGGTGGTGGCAGAATCATGCTGTGGTGATGTTTTTCAGCGGCAGGGACTGGGAGACTAGTCAGGATCAAGACAAAGATGAGCGGAGCGATCCTTGATAAAAACCTGCTCCAGAGTGCTCACTACCTCAGACTGGGGCGAAGGTTCACCTTCCAACAGGACAACGACCCTAAGCACACAGCCAAGACAACGCAGGAGTGGCTTTTGGACAAGTCTCTGAATGTCCTTGAGTGGCCCTGCCAGTTCCCGGACTTGGAACGCGATTGAACAGCCCTGGAGAGACCTGAAAATAGCTGTGCAGCAACGCTCTCCATCCAACCTGACAGAGCTTGAGAGGATCTGCAGAGAAGAATGTGAGAAACTCTCCAAATACAGGTGTGCCAAGCTTGTAGCATCATACCCAAGAAGACTCAATACTGTAATCGCTTCAACAAAGTACTGAATAATTGTCTGAATACGTATGTAAATGTCATATTATATTTTAATTTTTTATACATTTTCCAAAAATTCCTAAAACTTGTTTTTGCTTTGTCATTATGGGGTATTGTGTGTAGATTGCTGAGGGGAAAAAACTAACAATTTTATACATTTTTGAATAAGGCTGTAACATAACAGAATGGAAAAAGTCAAGGGGTCTGAATTCTTTCCGAAGGCACTGTATACATATAATTAATAGTTTGACCAGGTATGAATTGACTGTCCCATAATTTCCTGTAGTCTCTGAAGGAAGTAACCACATGGAAAAAGTGTTAAGCAAGATAAGCAAGTAAGTTCCACAAAACGGGTTTTTCACCAAGTCAAATACATTTATTGTGTTCAAATCAAAATGTATTTGTCACATACACGTATTTAGTAGATGTTATTGCAGGTGTAGTGAAATGCTTGTGTTTCTAGCTCCAACAGTGCAGTAATATCTAACAAGTAATATCTAACAATTTCACAACAATACACACTAATCTAAGGAATGGAATGGAATTAAGAATGGAATTAAGAATATATAAATATTTGGGCGAGCAATGTCGAATAGTATAGAATACAGTATAAACATATGAGATGAGTAGTGCAAAATATTTAAACATTATTAAAGTGACTAGTGTTCCATTATTAAAGTGGCCAATGGTAGAGGTTTTCTTGTTTCTAGGAAACTGTACACATAATTAATATTTTTATATTTTGACCAAATATTTAGGAAGAAGTCATAATTGTATGGAGTTTGTGAAGTTAGAAACCACATGGAAAAGGTGAGAAGATGAAAAAAAAGATTTTCACCAGTCAAATGAATTGATTGTGATAGAGATTTCATAATGCTTGTATCGAAACCAAAGTAGATTGTTTTATACATTAGTTGGGGTCTCTATAAGCTTCAATATGAGGTCCTAAACCTAGCATGAAAGTGCATAATTATAGCTGTGTATCCTAATACAGCCAATATGTTTGCCTTGGGGTAAGTTGATCCAATGGCCATGGAGTAAGCTGAGCCAATGGTTGAGCCAATGGCCATGGGGTAAATTGATCCAATCGCCATGGAGTAAGCTGAGCCAATGGTTGAGCCAATGGTTGAGCAAATTGAAGCAAATGTTCTTGCTAGGCGTAATGCAAGTCATTATTGCTGGGATATGAGTTAACAACAGGGCCTGGCCTATGTTAAAAGTGTTTTAAAAAAGTGTTTGTTAGGTGTTAAGCCTCTGTTAAAAGATGCTTAAACCTTTTTTTTTTTTTACTGAAAAAGCGATTGCGATTGTGTTGAATTGTGTCTGGGAAATAAAGACAGTCATGGTTTTAAAAACATAGTAGTAATATTTAATTCACTTCAGAAATTTGTAAGCAGCTTAACTGACCCTTTCCCACGACTCACCTTACCCCATACCCAGGGTAAGTTGAGTCAGGAGATTACTTTTGTTTTGGACAAACTATGTTTTCATGAATGTTTACATTAATTCAGATTATTTCCAGGGATACACAACATCCTGAAATATATGTAGATATCTTTGTTAGAAAGAATACTATGTTTCCCTTGACGGAATGTTGCTGAATGTAAACAATGGCTCAACTTACCCAATTCCCCCGTAGTATGTATTCATGCCTTTACCACTATGGTTGGCAATGGATTTCTGATCCCATAATGTATAGGATATTTGTCTCAAAGTCCCAATATTGAATGAATGTTATATTATCCTTCATCCAGTGATGTTGCCAACTCTTCCATCATTGTCATGCCATACATACACAGAACATTGTTTTGACTTTCCTGTCTCTAATATCCACCCATTATGCTTCTCTGTTACAGAGAGCTGTAAAGACATCCTGGCAGCTACTGGGAACTACGCCCAACCAGAAATCACCACTCTGACCTGAAGAAGTTGATTGGTCGATGAAGGAGAATTACGTGTAAACCAGGATGCAGCACTGAAGGACATGGGGTGGAGCTTCAGGTCTAGGTCCCTCCTTCCTCTAACTGAGATGAAGGTCCGGGTCCTTCCGGAAGGTTCTGGAAGAAGAACTCTTGTCTTTCTGTCAAGTACACAGTACCCAAACTCTGTTGTAGAATACGTCTATCTGATGCTTTAGGGGGTATAGTTATGTATGTACACACATCTGTCTGTTTCCAAGCATTTAGCATGTATTGTATTGCATGATCTAGCACTATATAATGTACCATGAAAGAAAATAACATCAGTGAGCTTAATGTTAAGGGACACATCTAAAGTTGAGGAGTGTTTTGAATATCTGATGGAAATACTTTGAGTTTCAATCAAGCAGCAATATTTCCAAATGTTGTTTTCAAAAAATTGCTACTATTTGTGAAGGATTTGAGTCCTGAGACCAGAAACAATATTTGATGTGTCTGTAAAAAATGCTGCTGTCTTTCATCAATGAAGCGTAATTGGTAAATATTGTCTAACTAAAATACAACAGAAATGTGGAGTTGCACTGTTGTATGGGGCGGCAGGTAGCCTAGTGGTTAGAGCGTTGGGCCAGTAACCAAAAAGTTGCTAGAGTGAATCCCCGAGCTGTCAAGGCAAAAATCTGTCGTTCTGCCCCTGAACAAGGCAGTTAACCCACTGTTCCTAGGCTGTCATTGAAAATAAGTATTTGTTCTTAACTGACTTGCCTAGTTAAATAAAGATAAAGTAAATAATTAATAAAAAAAGTGACTGTTAACAGACTAAAGTGGGATTGGAACTAGGAGTTGTTGTTCCCAGACGACTGACTCCCAAGTCCAGCTTTGTTTTGATTAAGTAAAAGTTAAAACAGGTTAGTCTCTGCCTGGTGTCATTCCAGTCAACAGACAGGCTGTTGTCAAGCAGTGGCATGTGACTATGAAATCTCATGCTATTTTCCTTTCACAAACAAAGTATCTTGCAAATCCTTATAGAAAGAATAAAAATCATGTATGAAAAATCATGTTTTTCTATTACAGTACAGTACGTAAACAGTTCTGTTTCAGGAAGAGGAGAGTCAACATGCAGACGGTAGTAGCATGTGACTATTAAAGCTCACACTACTGTTCACAAACACAAACACAGTGTCTTTAAAAAGAGAAATACGAATGTAAAAAATGCATTGAGATGCAGTCAGACAGTAGCCAAGATTTAGCATGTGACTGAAGAAGCTCACACTACTTGTCTTTTCACAAACAAAAAGTGTCTTGCAAATAATATATAAAATGCTATTGTATTTCTTTGACAATACATTTGCTGGTTGAAAAAGGGGACCAAAAAATGTGGGCGGCCATATTAGATTAAAAGAGATTATCTCAACGTCATCATTGCTAAATGCATCATCAACATTGTTAGTAAATGCGTTGTTAAGATCCATATCTGCACATGCTGTGACATCATCCGCCCGTTCCAGTCGTGCTTAACGTCAAAGTGATGGAGCTTAATGTTGCTGTGGAGTAATGTGATGAGACTTAGATTTTGTTCCTAAAACGCCAATCTTGGTCCTTTAAGATCTTGGTTATTTTTTAAGATCTTGGTTGTTTGATAATCATTGTACATGTATCTAACATGCTGACCACACCGGCAGCGTAACGTGCGCGAACGTTGCAAAAATAAATGTACACATATATGTTATTCAGTCATTTCGTCCAAACTGCTCGCGCGCACAACGAGCGTCTGCTAGCCAGGCGCTAAAATAAAACTTTGGTTCTATTTTAGACGCTTGATACGCTGCAAGTCAGCGTGTTCCATCTCCATCTCCTCATTGGTTTTTAGGAGCATATTGGGTGAACTGAGGTCCACACTCCAGTCCAGTTGGTTGTAGTAACGCACCTTAAAGTTGGTAGCCAACCACCATATAAAATCCACAGAAGAAGAATACTGAACTAGGAGAGATTACTAGAAACTAACTAGGTTTCCCCTTTTATCTGTGGATTTATTGTCAGATAGAACACACTATTTTGTGTGACTCAAAATGGTTCGACATTCTACAAAGATCCAGCAACAACAAAAAGGACCTTGTGCATTTCAAGTAAAATAACAATCCAATGTTTATATCCCAGGACAAAATGAGCTAGCAACAGCAAGCTAGCTAGCTAAATGTCCATGAATGTTTCGTATATGTTTTGACCTGTCTCCAAATGAATATATTTGGTTCAGAGATCTTTTTGATATTTCAACCTGTGTGTCCTGATTGCATCTGGTGTGGATAGACAAAATCGAAGGCACGTGCATGTCCGGTTTAGTCAACGTGCCCGGTTTAGTCGCCGTGCCCGGTTTAGTCGCCGTGCCCGGTTTAGTCAGCGTGCCCGGTTTAGTCACCATTCCCGGTTTAGTCAGCGTGCCCGGTTTAGTCGCCGTTCCCGGTTTAGTCCGCATGTAAGGTGGAAAAAGGTTGCTTCTCAAATGGTACCCTGTTGTGTTTTGAGAGTGGGATTTGGGACGCAACCAAAGAGAGTGTGTATTGAGAGTGGGATTTGGGACGCATCCAAAGAGAGTGTGTTTTGAGAGTGGGATTTGGGACGCAAGCCAAAGAGAGTATGTTTTCTTTCACGTGGTGTCTTAATATATTTCTCTTGGTCGACCATAGTTGCCTTGTGTTTACTATTAAAGAAAGTAAAGTTTTATTGAAATGTATTTTAATTTATATCTCAACGCTATTTTGACTCCTCTGACACAAAAGTCTGTATATAGAAGCACAGTTGTATGTAGCACAGTATAGGCCTAGTGACTTTACCTTAATCCTGTAGAAAACCCCTCTAGAAAATTGATTATCTGCACATTTAGTAACAATATATGACATTATATGAAGATTATTTTATTTTGATAATTTAAATCTAGAATCCTTAGTTGCTACATCCATTTTTGGTCTTATAAATGAATGATTCTTGAAGAATATAACTTGTAAATGCCTCGTGAGCTTAGTTCAACTGTCGTACCCCATCAGAACACAATATATAAAGTTGTTATACTCCAATATTTGTAAACAAAGTAAATGTAAACAAACACTGTATAGTATCAAAACATGGTTCAAACTATAATTTTGATACATGAATGGTCAGTTCTTGTATCCATACCATAGCTCTGTATTCATTTGAGAGTGGTTACATTTCTCCAGCCTCATCCCTCAACTGTTTACCAAAACACAGACGGGGTGACCCTTTGTTATTGTTTCAATTAAGGATTCCAGCTTTATCTATATCTACCTATACAGACTCCTTTTCCACTTTTACTGTTGTGTTTTAGCAGGGGTGAACTGAATCATAGCTATATGAGTCTAAGCGAGGTTTCTAGAATGATTACAATGAGAATTAGAATGATTAGAATTAGAATGATTATAATATTCTCCATAGAATTAGCATGATTCTAAGATTCTCATTGTAATTCTATGGGGTTCTGATCATGGGCTGGATGCTTTGTATGGACCTGTGTATCTGGTGCAGTTTGTAAAGTTGAACGGTCGATTTTGGGAATGAAACGCAGGGAAACTGTCAGATGTTGTGTGTCTTAAAGCATTGCAGTTGACATAATGTATCATGTAGGCATGTGAAAATAAAATCAATTTTCTCTATGACAAAAGAAAAACCAAGTGTGCCACTGTCTCTGCCTTTCCACAAGCTGATAGCTGTTATTGTTTCTGTCTCCGAGGCTGTATGTTTCCATCCATGGTGACGTCTTTGCCCCATGGCCTTTATACTTCAACCATTTACTGCACAACGTGGAGCCAACTTGTCGTGCTTTGATTACTACTGTCTTCTGTTCTTAGTGGGATCAAAACTAGAATCAGTGGGATTGCTGTTGTGGTTGTGCAAAAAGAAAAAAACAACAGTGTTTTGTGCTCAAAAAACAGGAGTAGAGGGGCTTAGAATGTGCATGTGATTTTTATTGGGGTTATTAGCAGCTACCAGAGCACCAGACTAGAGTGTGTGTGTGTGTGTGTGTGTGTGTGTGTGTGTGTGTGTGTGTGTGTGTGTGTGTGTGTGTGTGTGTGTGTGTCTGTGTCTGTGTCTGTGTCTGTGTGTGTGTTACTGTGGTTATTAGCAGCTACCAGAGCACCAGACTAGAGTGTGTGTGTGTGTGTGTGTGTGTGTGTGTGTGTGTGTGTGTGTGTGTGTGTGTGTGTGTGTGTGTGTCTGTGTGTGTGTTACTGTGGTTATTAGCAGCTACCAGAGCACCAGACTAGAGTGTGTGTGTGTGTGTGTGTGTGTGTGTGTGTGTGTGTGTGTGTGTGTGTGTCTGTGTGTGTGTTACTGTGGTTATTAGCAGCTACCAGAGCACCAGACTAGAGTGTGTGTGTGTGTAATTGTGGTCTGTTGTAAAGTAGTGTAATGAAAGTCATAGACATGCCTCCTACTCCCCAGTGTTTGTGTGATCACTCGCTGAATGTGTAGATGGAACACAACACACAGCCGTCTCCACGGAGATCTGGAATGACAGGCTACTAATTACTGTTCAGTTGCTTCTCTGCTGCTGCTCCTCACACTTGGAAGCACACACACACACAAACACACACACACACACACACACACACACACACACACACACACACACACACACATTGGTGGTGGCAGAATCATGCTGTGGTGATGTTTTTCAGCGGCAGGGACTGGGAGACTAGTCAGGATCAAGACAAAGATGAGCGGAGCGATCCTTGATACTTTTGATATTTTTCAAACATTTTACATGGTTTGTGTGTGTGTGTGTGTGTGTGTGTGTGTGTGTGTGTGTGTGTGTGTGTGTGTGTGTGTGTGTGTGTGTGTGTACATGCATGCATGCACACTATGCTGTCTATAGAGACACAGAGGGTGGACTTAAATCAATGAGTCACAAATCAGGCTAGCTGTTTTCTTGATGAAAGCAGACATACTCCTTTAGTGAGCTAAAAATGGGTACAAATAGTAAACTCTGTTCAACATGTCAGATACTGACTGAAGTGTGTTACTCTATTATTTCCTGGTAGCACCCCTTAGTTGAATTAATGGAACATCTCACTGGAATGGAACACATATGGAATGAAACACACAGTGAATGGCAATGTTCTTTCTCAGACCCTCACACACCCATTATATTGGTTGTCTCCCAAAAGGCACCCTATTCCCTATTTAGTGCACAACTTTTGACCAGGGCCCAAAGGCACTATAGGGAATAGGAAACCATTTGGACACACAACTGACTCAAGATCTAGCACTGAGCTCACTCTGAGTTTACTCTTCATGGCACCGACAGAGAGGGCTGCTGTGCTTCTAGCTCTTAGGAAACTTTGCAGTATTTTTTTTTTTCATGTATTATTTCTTACACTGTTAGCTCAGGTACTTTTTTGATGTTATTACTTACGGCCAGGAAGAACTATTGGATATCAGAGCGGCGGTAACTCACCAGCACTTCCAGCACTGCGACCAGGAATACGACTTTCCCGAAGCGGATCCTTTGTTCGCACCCCCCAGGGCAATTTAACTGATTCCAAAGGACTATTCAATGCTGGTCTGACCAATCAAAATCCACGCTTCAAGATTTTTTTGATCACGCGGATTAGGATATGTTCCGGGTAGCTTCCGAGAATAATATTTACGAATATACTGACATGGTGACTGAGTTTATCAGGAAGTCTATAGGAGATTTTGTACCCACTGTGACTATTAAAAACCTACCCTAACCAAAAACTGTGGATAGATGGCAGCATTCGCGTAAAACTGAAAGCATGAACTACCGCATTTAACCATGGCAAGGTGACTAGGAATATGGCAGAATACAAACAGTGTAGTTATTCCCTCTGCAAGGCAATCAAACAGGCAAAGTGTCAGTATAGAGACAAAGTGGAGTCGCAATTCACCGGCTCAGATACGAGACGTATGTGGCAGGGTCTACAGACAATCACAGACTACAAAAAGTCTCGACACCAACGTCTTGCTTACAGACAAGCTAAACACCTTCTTCGCACGCTTTGAGGATAACACAGTGTCACCAACACGGCCCACTTCCAAGGACTGTGGGCTCTCCTTCTCAGTGGCCGACGTGAGTAAGACATTTAAGCGTGTTAACCCTCGCAGCTAGCATTGGTATCTACGTCGGCACCAATGATGTTAGGATAAAACAGTTAGGTGGAGTGATGAGTTCTACAGCAGTCTCGGACAACTCAATCACTGGTTGAAAACAGTTTTCTGACGCACCCAAAATAAGAAATTTGTAGATAACTGGCCTTCTTTCTGGGACTCGCCCACAAACAGGACCAAGCCTGGCCTGCTGAGGAGTGACGGACTCCATCCAAGCTGGAGGGTCCTCTCATCTTATCTATCAACATAGACATGGCTCTATCTCCTCTAGCTCCACAATGAGATAGGGTGCAGGCCAGGCAGCAGGCTGTTAGCCAGCCTGCCTGCTTAGTGGAGTCTGCCACTAGCACAGTCAGTGTAGTCATTTCAGCTTTCCCCATGGAGACTGTGTCTGTGCTTCGATCTAGGTCGGGCAAAACTAAACATGGCAGTGTTCGCCTTAGCAATCTCACTGGAATAAAGACCTCCTCCATTCATGTCAATATTGAACGAGATTGTGACAATATCTCACATCTCAAAATAGGGCTACTTAATGTTAGAGCCCTCACTTCCAAGGCAGTCATAGTTAATGACCTAATCACTGATCATAACCTTGATGTGATTGGTCTGAATGAAACATGGCACAAGACTGATTATTTTTCAACCATTTTACATGGTTTGTGTGTGTGTGTGTGTGTGTGTGTGTGTGTGTGTGTGTGTGTGTGTGTGTGTGTGTGTGTGTGTGTGTGTGTGTGTGTGTGTGTGTGGTAAATGAGGCCTCTCCTCCTTGATACACTAGTGGCCATATACACCGCACATCCCGCAAAGGCGGAGGTGTTGCTAACATTTACGACAGCAAATTTCAATTTACCCCCCCCTAAATGACTGCGTTTTCTTCTTTCGAGGTTCTAGTCATGGAATCTATGCAGCCTACTCAATCACTGTTTATAGGTACAATAATCAGTTAACCAGCAAACCAAGGATCTAAATTTAACCTTGATACAGATGCACCTCTAAAAACAAACACATTTGTCACAAGAAATTAGCTCCCTAGTATACAGAAAATACCCAATCCCTGAAGCAAGCAAGCTTCAAGAAAATGTGAATGGAAATGTCCCTCCACCAAAATGGAAGTCTTCCGACTAGCTTGGAAAGACAGTACCGTGCAATATTGAAGAGCCCTCACTGCTGCTTCTTTGATGAAAATGTCCTGATCATTAGAAAGAAAATGATGGACTGCTCTTTGAATCTGCGTATTTCTCCAAAACTTAGTTGTCCTGAGGCTGTACATAACTGGCAGGACCTACAATCAATGGAGAAAGTTTTTTAGTCCTGTATCTCTCGACACATTCACAAAAATAGTATTGGCTTCTAAACCTTCCGGCTGCCTACTGAATCCTATTCCAACTAAACTACTGGCATATATATCAAATCTCCCATTCCTCTCAATTGTTTTTGAAAAAGTTGTTGCGCAGGACAAGTTCTTGCCTGGTTTAGATCTTATCTGTCAGAAAGATATCAGTTCGTCTCTGTGGATGTTTTGTCATCTTGCAAATCAATTGTAAGTTTCGGTGTTCCTCAAGGTTACGTTTTAGGACCACTATTGTTTTCACTATATATTCTACCTCTTTGTGATGTCATTGGGAAACACAATGTCTGCTTTCACTGCTATGCAGATGACACACAACTGTACATTTCTATGAAATGTGGTGAAGCCCCAAAATTGCCTACCCTGGAAGCCTTTGTTTATGACATAAGGAAGTCGAAGGCGACAAATGTTTTTATTTTAAACTAAACAAAACAGAGATGCTAGTTCTAGGTCCCAAGAAAACAAAGAGAACTGCTGTTTGATCTGACAATTAATCTTGATGGTTGTACAGTAGTCTCAAATAAAACTGTGAAGGACCTCGGCGTTACTCTGAACCCTGATCTCTCTTTTGACGAACATCTCAAGAATATTTCAAGGGCTGTTTTTTTCCCATATTCGTAACATTTAAAAAATCTGATTTTTTTCCCAAAACAATGATGCAGAAAAGTTCATCAATACTTTTGTCACTTCTAGATTAGACTACTGCAATTCTCTACTTTCTGGTTACCCGGATAAAGCACTAAATAAACTTCAGTTAGTGCTAAACACTCCTGCTAGAATCTTGACTAGAACCAAAAAATCGGATAATATTATTCCATTGCTAGCCTCTCTACACTGGCTTCCTGTTAAGGCTGGGGCTGATTTCAAGGTTTTACTGCTAGCCTACAAAGCATTACATGGACTTGCTCCTACCTATCTCTCCGATTTGGTCCTGCCGTACATACATACATGTACGCTATGGTCACAAGATGCAGGCCTCCTTATTGTCCCTAGAATTTCTAAGCAAACAGCTGGAGGCAGGGCTTTCTCCTATAGAGCTCAATTTTTATGGAATGGTCTGCCTATCCATGTGAGAGACGCAGACTCGGTCTCGACCTTTAAGTCTTTATTGAAGACTCATCTCTTCATTAGGTCCTATGATTGAATGTAGTCTGGCCCCAGGGTGCGAAGGTGAACGACAAGGCACTGGAGTGATAAACCACCCTTACTGCCTGGTCGGCTCCCCTCTCTCTGCTGGGATTCTCTGCCTCTGACCCTATTATGAGGGCTGAGTCACTGGCTTACTCGTGCTCTTCTGTCCCTAGGAGGGGTACGTCATGTTGTGCCAGGCTTTTTTTTTGTTACTCTGTCCTATAGTCTTGTCTGGTGTCCTGTGTGAACTAAAGATTCCCCCCTTTAATTCTCTCTCTCTCTGTCTCTCTCTCTCTCTCTCTCTCTCAATCCCCAAACATAACACTTTATATTCAGGACATCAAGTACGATAGTGAGTTTAAGGGTACAAGAATGGATATATCTGTCTGTGTTGGCAGAATCACTACTGACTGTATCCCATCGAGCCAAGGCTGCCCTTTGTCACAGTTCCAAGACCAGTCAGAAACGCCCGGATAACCCTACGCCAATGATCCCGGTTGATTTTAAAACTGAACTTGGATCCACGTTAAGCAGCAATGATATCCTTCGTCACCGTCTTCTTACGACAGGAGACAGATTGTAGAGCTGGCGGCGAGAAGTTTGAATTGAGACTCAAATGCATAAATCAGACTTATATTTAAGGAAAATGAATCGACATACAATCCCAAAATCAACTGTAACTGTCAATAGTAAAACAAAGCTTAAAGCGATGTTTGAGTGAACCCTGAATACAGGAAATGACTGGTGAAATCACTTCTGAACATTGTAGACTCCTCAGTTTGGGTCGGTCAAGATCAAACGCAGCCTCTACGGGATTGGTATCCCTAAACCGGGACAGTTAAAGTGACTAGAATGACATTGTAAACAATACCCAACTCCGGGATATAGACATGTCTTGCAAGGGCAGAAAGCTTAAATTCTTGTTAATCTAACTCAAGTGTCCAATTTACAGTAACTATTAGAGCAACAAAAAAAAACACGCTATTGTTTGAGGATAGTGCACAACAACAAAACACTTTTATCACAGCAACTAGTTTGATACATTCCCCTTTGTAGGTAAATAATGTACTTACATTCAGTAATCTTGCTCTGATTTGTCATTCTGAGGGTCCCAGAAATAAAATGTAGCATAGTTTTGACTTGTGAAGGTTAGTGTATTTTCTGGAGGGAAGCTAATGATCCATCAACATTCCTGGATGTGTGTAAACTTAAATTTTTTATTACCATAGCATTTTAGTATGTTCTCTATAGTTATGTACTTGAAAATGTATAAATTGACCAATTTAGCACATTTGGACAAAATATTGTGTAGTGCAGTAATTATTCACTGGATCAATCGGAAACTTTGCATACACACTGCTGCCATCTTGTGGACAACATCTAAATTACACCTATCTCAAATTAAAAATTTTATATATTTTTTTTACCTTTATTTAACCAGGTAAGCTAGTTGAGAACAAGTTCTCATTTACAACTGCGACCTGGCCAAGATAAAGCAAAGCAGTGTGACAGAAACAACAACACAGAGTTACACGGAATAAACAAGCGTACAGTCAATAACAAAATAGAAAAAAAGAAAGTCTATATACAGTGTGTGCAAATGGCATGAGGATGTATGGCAATAAATTGGCCATAGTAGCAAAGTAATTACAATTTAGCAGATTAACACTGGAGTGATAGATGAGCAGATGATGATGAGCAGATGATGGTGTGTAAGTAGTGATACTGGTGTGCAAAAGAGCAGCAAAGTAAATAAAAACAATATGGGGATGAGGTAGGTAGATTGGGTGGGCTATTTACAGATGGACTATGTACAGCTGCAGCGATCAGTTAGCTGCTCAGATAGCTGATGTTTAAAGTTAGTGAGGGAAATGTAAGTCTCCAGCTTCAGCGATTTTTGCAATTCGTTCCAGTCACTGGCAGCAGAGAACTGGAAGGAAAGGCGGCCAAAGGAGGTGTTGGCTTTGTGGATGACCAGTGAGATATACCTGCTGTAGCGCGTGTTACGGGTGGGTGTTGTTATCGTGACCAGTGAGCTGAGATAAGGCGGAGCTTTACCTAGCATAGACTCGTAGATGACCTGGAGCCAGTGGGTCTGGCGGCGAATATGTAGCGAGGGCCAGCCGACTAGAGCATACAGGTCGCAGTGGTGGGTGGTATAAGGCGCTTTTGTAACAAAACGGACGGCACTGTGATAGACTACATCCAATTTGCTGAGTAGAGTATCGGAAGCTATTTTGTAGATGACATCGCCGAAGTCAAGGATCCGTAGGATAGTCAGTTTTACTAGAGTAAGTTTGGCGGCGTGAGTGAAGGATTCTTTGTTGCGAAATAGAAAGCCGATTCTAGATTTAATTTTGGATTGGAGATGTTTGATATGAGTCTGGAAGGAGAGTTTACAGTCTAGCCAGACACCTAGGTATTTGTATTCTAGGTCAGTCAATGTATGGCCTTTCTCTTGCAATTCAAAGATGATGGAACGAAAAAATAAATAGAAAACATTTTTTTTATTTTTTATTCTCTTTTACCAGATCTATTGTGTTATATTCTCCTACATTCATTTCACATTTACACAAACTTCAAAGTGTTTCCTTTCAAATGGTATCAAGAATCAGCATATCCTTACTTCAGGTCCTGAGCTACAGGCAGTTAGATTTGGGTATGTCATTTTAGGTGAAAATTGAAAAAAAGGGTCCGATCCTTAAGAGGTTTTTAAAGTTTCAAACCCTTTTTTTTAAACATTTTCATCTAAAATGACAAACCCAAATCTAACTGCTCGTAGCAGGTGAACCCAGGCTTGTACACCTGTATCCACCTCAAGATGTAGCAGGTGAACCCAGGCCTGTACACCTGTATCCACCTCAAGATGTAGCAGGCATCATCAGGCATCATCACCACCACCAGCCGTAGGCCAGAAAACACATCCCAGATAGACAGGCAGGAGGTTAACAGATGCTCTTCTTGGCAGTTATGGCTAAAGGAAATGCTTCCAGCTCAGATAAGGTTGAGATAACATTAGTCATCCTGTATCCCAAATGGCACCCTATTCCCTATATTGTGCACTATTTTAGACCAGAAACCCCCATAGTACTCTGCCTGTAATTCCTTATTAGGCTCTTTCAATTCATTCAATGTTTTTCCTCCATTTGTTGTTGTCGTATTTTTACCCCCTTCCCAAATATGGTTGTCATGGCGATATCGAACACAGTTTCCATGGAGAAGTGCTCATCCGTTCAGCACGCAGCCTCAGCACCAGCCGGGTCACGGGAGTGGCCAGATGGTTTAACCCCTGGAAGAACACAGACATCTTCATATCCTGGGGGGAGGGTGTGTGTGTGCTTGTGAATGATACGTGTGTGTGTTTGTGTATTGAACAGCATCCTTTGACCTGCGCTTCACTTTTGTCCCCCCCCTGAGCTAATGCCTAGCCTTTAGCGCATCTGACTAACACAGTCGTGTAGTATGCGGTCAGAAGGCCCTGGTTTGAGCCCAGAGAATCATGGTTTGAATTTTGTTCTGTAATCATTTCCATTGCTAAAGTACTGCACTCTACAGCTAGGGTTGTAAACACAGATAGCTGAAATAGTAACAGGAAAGAGCCATACAGCTACAGATATTACAACGAGTCTAAAAGCCCAGAAAGGCATGACAGAAAGAGAGAGACACAAAGTGGTTTAGATTCCTTTGTAGTACACAACACTCACATTTTTTCTCTCTCTCTCTCTTTGCCTCTCTCTCTTGCTGCCTTTCTCTCTTTGTCTCTCTCTCTCTGTCTGCCTCTCTCTCTCTGCCTCTCTCTCTGTCTCCCTCTCTCTCTCTGCCCCTCTCTCTGTTTCTCTCTCTCTCTGCCCCTCTCTCTCTCTGCCTCTCTCTCTCTGCCTCTTTCTCGCTCTCCCTCCATCTCTTCTTCTCTCTCTGCCTCTCTGTGTCCAGCTGCTATGAGGCACTCTCTCTCCCTCCATCTCTCTTCCTCTCTCTCCCTCTCTGTCCTGCTGTTAGGAGGCTCTCTGATAGACAGACAATCCATCCACTCCTTGTGTCAAGGCTGTCAAACAATGGGGAATGCCAAATGGCACCCTATTCCCTACATAGTGCACTACTTTATACCAGATAGAGCCCCAGTAATGGGAATACGGTGCCATTTGAGACGCAAACCCATGTTTGACCATTAATTCTCTACGTTGTTGGTTTCTGGTTTCATTCGAAGTGGATAAAACGGAGCGCAGTAAGTAAGATGGAGAGCTCAATTTAAGTGTTGAATAGTATTCAGTAGAAACATGAGTGGAGGTGGTTTGTTTTTCCGTTTTTTGTTTGTTTGTTGTAGAAGTGTGAACTACTTAGAATCAAGGAATTTCATTGTATCCCCATCCTTTTGATCATCCGTTCAGCATGCAGCCTCAGCGCCAGCCAGGTCACAGGAGTGAGGTCACAGGAGTGACCAGATGGGGTTTGGGGGGTGTATGTGTGTGCTTGTGAATGGGTATGTGTGATTTAGCAACCTGTTTGAGCTAATATATGTTTTGTGTCATATCAACCACCTACACGATTCTCCATCTGATGCAAGGAAATGTAATTTAATGAAAAGTAAACGTTCAAAGCCGCTACAAACACTTCAGATCTTGCACTATTGCGGTCAGAACACCCTGGTTCGAGCCCAGTCGGTCACATCAGCACCAGAGAATCATGGTTTGAATTTAAATTTAAATTTGTTCTGTAGTAATTTCCATTGCTAAAGAAGTAATTTCCATTGCCTCCTCAACTCCACGCTACCATGTCTAAAAAAATAATAAACAGGTTTAATTGGCTCTGACTCAGGCCCTGGCTTAATCAGTATTCTGGTCCTCTTCTCTCCACACCACTCCTGTTCCATTCCACCAATCCCTCGCCTCTTATACATCACATGACAACCGAATGGAAGGAAGGAACAACAACAGACAGAGCCACACGGCCACCTGTGGTTACCATGGTGACACTGCTATAGGGCGTTGTTTTTCCTCTCCTCTCTCCTTCTTCAACACAGTCATCGAGCATCAAGCATCATCCCCCTATTTGGAGAGCCTACAGCCATTAGCCCTTGATGTGGAGAACTGTGGCCATCTAGCCTCGTCACTGACAGTCATCAGTCAGTCATTGTCAAGCCTTCAATGTCTACTTTAGAGTCGTAGGTCATTTGGTGATATCTGTAAGCTGAACACCTGTTGAGTCCGTATCTGTTCTAAGCCTCTAAAGACAAGCCAGAGGCTCAAGAGTCAATCAATATGGCTGGCTGCTTGTAGAGATAGAGAGAGAGAGAGAGAGAGAGAGAGAGAGAGAGAGAGAGAGAGAGAGAGAGAGAGAGAGAGAGAAAAAAATAGATTTAGGTGTTTAACCTTTCGATTTGTACATCTTGTCGTCACTGAGGAGCGGGTAGAAGTAGCCTACATACAATCAACATGTTTCTCGAAATATATAACAATCACACAATAATTGTTCAAGTGCAGTACATGAATCTTGATGTGATGTAGCCTTCATATCTGCAGACTAATGCACATTTCAGTAAATTAGATTTGACATAAAACAAAACAGATCATCATTGTATTAAAATACTTTTTGGTATGGTATGTCCGCCCAGGTCTGCTTGTCTGGGTGTCCTCTGAGAATAGGCTGAGGAACGACATGCAATGACAGTACAAAGAAATGACTCAATACTGTTAGACATATCGATCCATGAAGAGCAGAAGGATAACTATTTATTGGTCAACACACCTAAAAGGAAAAACTACCAATCTAGTTTTATCTGTTGTTCAACAGGAGAGCACTCAGTGGTGTGTACATGTGTATATTGTACTTACCAGGTAAGTTGACTGAGAATACATTCTCAGCAACAACCTGGGGAATCGTTACAGGGGAGAGGAGATGAATGAGCCAATTGTAAGCTGGGGATGATTAGGTGACCATATTGGGAATTTAGCCAATACACCCCTACTCTTACAATAAGTGCCATGGGATCTTAAATGACCACAGAGAGTCAGGACACACATTTAACATCCCTCTACACTGCCCTGGGGCATTGGGATATTTTTTTAGACCAGAGGAAAGAGTGCCTCCTACTGGCCCTCCAACACCACTTCCAGCAGCATCTGGTCTCCCATCTAGTGACTGACCAGGACCAACCCTGCTTAGCTTCAGAACCAAGCCAGCAGTGGGATGCAGGGTGGTATTTCACCTTTATTTAACCAGGTAGGCAAGTTGAGAACAAGTTCTCATTTACAATTGCGACCTGGTATGCTGCTGGTATTGTGTGTGTTTATTGTGTGTATTGTGTGTGTGTGTGTATTGTGTGTATTGTGTGTAGTGTGTGTGTTTATTGTGTGTGTTGTGTGTAGTGTGTGTGTTTATTGTGTGTAGTGTGTATTTTGTGTGTGTATTGTGTGTTGTGTATTGTCGGTGCATTGTGTATGTGTGTTGTGTAGGTGTATTGCGTTTATTGTGCGTGCGTATTGGGTGTGTGTATTGGGTGTATTGCGTGTGTGTGTGTGTGTGTAGTGTGTGTATTTTGTGCGTCTGTAATGTGTGGGTGTGTATTGTGTGTATTGTGTGTGTATTGTGTATTGTTTCCATTGTGTGTGTGTTGTGTGTGTATTGTGTGTATTGTGTATTGTGTGTATTGTGTGTGTATTGTGTAGTGTGTAGTGTGTGTAGTGTGAGTATTGTGTAGTGTGTGTAGTGTGTGTATTGTGTAGTGTGTATAGTGTGTGTATTTTGTTTATTGTTTATTGTGTATCGTGTGTAGTGTGTGTATTGTGTTTATTGTGTGTAGTGTGTGTATTGTGTATAGTGTGTGTAGTGTGTGTATTGTGTTTATTGTGTATTGTGTGTAGTGTGTGTAGTCTGTGTAGTGTGTGTATTGTGTATTGCGTATAGTGTGTGTAGTGTGTGTAGTGTGCGTATTGTGTATTGTGTATAGTGTGTATTGTGTGTATTGTGCCTATTGTGTTTCTTGTGTGTTGTGTGTAGTGTGTATTGTGTATTGTGTATAGTGTGTGTCGTGTGTGTAGTGTGTATAGTGTGTATAGTGTGTGTATTGTGTGTATTGTGTATAGTGTGTGTAGTGTGTGTATTGTGTGTGTGATCTGTAAACAGGAGAGCACCAGTCTCAGTAGAGACGATAATGGACATCACTCCTTGCTCTGCCCCTCCTGTGACTTCTCTATGCACTCTGTGGTGTTTGGGGAAAACAGGGATGGAGAGAGAGAGGGGGAGTTGGGACAGGGAAAGATAGAGGCTATTGCGTGAATGAGAGAGAGAGAGAGAGAGAGAGAGAGAGAGAGAGAGAGAGAGAGAGAGAGAGAGAGAGAGAGAGAGAGAGAGAGAGCGAGAGAGAGAGAGAGAGAGAGAGAGAGACCCAGAAAACCTGAGCCTACGCCTTCACTGTGGTGAACCCTTAAACAATACAGAAATACACTACGGAAAAAGAAGGAACAGCACATCAGAAATCAGCTCAATGTAATTGAAGAATCCATAGAATCTAACCACTTCTGGGAAAATAAGAAAAACTCTAAACAAACAACAACACTATCTAAAACGGAGATGTACGGGTGAACCACTTCTCCAATCTTTTTGGCTCTATAACAAAGAACAAACAGAAAACAACATACAAGATCAAAAACAAATCTTAGAATCAACTATTAAAGACTACCAGAACACACTGGATTCTCAAATTACATTGAATGAACTACAGAACAAAATACAAACCCTCCAACCCAAAATGGCCTGTGGGGTTGATGGTATCCTAAATGAAATGATAAAATATACAAACGACAAATTCCAATTCGCTATACTTAAACTCTTTAACATCATCCTCAGTTCTGGCATCTTCCCCAATATTTGGAACAAAGGACTGATAACCCCAATCCACAAAAGTGGAGACAAATTTGACTCCAATAACTACCGTGGGATATGCATCAACATCAACCTTAGTAAAAATCCTCTGCATTATCATTAACAGCAGACTCGTACATTTCCTCAGTGAAAACAATGTACTGAGCAAATGTCAAATTGGCTTTTTACCAAATTACTTTACGACAGACCACATATTCACCCTGCACACCCCAATTGACAAACAATCAAACCAAAACAAAGGCAAAGTCTTCTCATGCATTGTTGATTTCAAAAAAGCTTTAGCCTGAATTTGGCATGAGAGCCTCTTATACAAATTGATGGAAAGTGGTGTTGGGGGAAAAACTTACAACATTATAAAATCCATGTACACAAACAATAATTCTGCGGTTAACATTGGCAAAAACACACATTTATTTCCACAGGTCCGGGGGGTGAGACATATATATATATACACTGCACAAAAAAATAAAGGGAACACTAAAATAACACATCCTGGATGTGAATGAATGAAATAATCTTATTAAATAATTTTTTCTTTACATAGTTGAATGTGCTGACAACAAAATCACACAAACATAATCAATGGAAATCCAATTTATCAACCCATGGACGTCTGGATTTGGAGTCACACTCAAAATTAAAGTGGAAAACCACACTACAGGCTGATCCAACTTTGATGTAATGTCCTTAAAACAAGTCAAAATTAGACTCAGTAGTGTGTGTGGCCTCCACGTGCCTGTATGACCTCCCTACAATGCCTGGGCATGCTCCTGATGAGGTGGCGGATGGTCTCCTGAGGGATCTCCTCCCAGACCTGGACTAAAGCATCCGCCAACTCCTGGACAGTCTGTGGTGCAACGTGGCGTTGGTGGATGGAGCGACACATGATGTCCCAGATGTGCTCAATTGGATTCAGGTCTGGGGAACGGGCGGGCCAGTCCATAGCATCAATGCCTTCCTCTTGCAGGAACTGCTGACACACTCCAGCCACATGAGGTCTAGCATTGTCTTGCATTAGGAGGAACCCAGGGCCAACCGCACCAGCATATGGTCTCACAAGGGGTCTGAGGATCTCATCTCGGTACCTAATGGCAGTCAGGCTACCTCTGGCGAGCACATGGAGGGCTGTGCGGCCCCCCAAAGAAATGCCACACCATGACTGACCCACCGCCAAACCGGTCATGCTGGAGGATGTTGCAGGCAGCAGAACGTTCTCCACGGCATCTCCAGACTCTGTCACGTCTGTCACATGTGCTCAGTGTGAACCTGCTTTCATCTGTGAAGAGCACAGGGCGCCAGTGGCGAATTTGCCAATCTTGGTGTTCTCTGGCAAATGCCAAACGTCCTGCACGGTGTTGGGCTGTAAGCACAACCCCCACCTATGGACGTCAGGCCCTCATACCACCCTCATGGAGTCTGTTTCTGACCGTTTGAGCAGACACATGCACATTTGTGGCCTGCTGGAGGTCATTTTGCAAGGCTCTGGCAGTGCTCCTCCTGCTCCTCCTTGCACAAAGGCGGAGGTAGCGGTCCTGCTGCTGGGTTGTAGCCCTCCTACGGCCTCCTCCACGTCTCCTGATGTACTGGCCTGTCTCCTGGTAGCGCCTCCATGCTCTGGACACTACGCTGACAAACACAGCAAACCTTCTTGCCACAGCTCGCATTGATGTGCCATCCTGGATGAGCTGCACTACCTGAGCCACTTGTGTGGGTTGTAGACTCCGTCTCATGCTACCACTAGAGTGAAAGCACCGCCAGCATTCAAAAGTGACCAAAATATCAGCCAGGAAACATAGGAACTGAGAAGTGGTCTTTGGTCACCACCTGCAGAACCACTCCTTTACTGGGGGTGTCTTGCTAATTGCCTATAATTTCCACCTGTTGTCTATTCCATTTGCACAACAGCATGTGAAATGTATTGTCAATCAGTGTTGCTTCCTAAGTGGACAGTTTGATTTCACAGAAGTGTGATTGACTTGGAGTTACATTGTGTTGTTTAAGTGTTCCCTTTATTTTTTTGAGCAGTATATATATATATATATATATATATATATATATTTATATATATCAACGAATTAGCGAGGGCACTAGAATAGTCTGCAGCACCCGGCCTCACCTTACTAGAATTCTGTCCCCAACCAAGGAGGGCCTACAGCAGCAACTATATCTTCTGCACAGATTCTGTCAGACCTGGGCCCTGACAGCAAATATCAATAAGAGAAAAATAATGGTGTTCCAAAAAAGGTCCAGTTGCCATGACCACAAATACAAATTCCATCTAGACACCGTTGCCCTAGAGCACACAAAAAACTATACATACCTCGGGTTAAACATCAGCCCCATAGGTAACTTCCACAAACTGTGAACGATCTGAGAGACAAGGCAAGGAGGGCCTTCTATGCCATCAATGTAGCAACTGGTTGCGGAGGACTACAGGAGCGAAGTAGCTACTCTTAGCATGCAAGTAGAAAACCTACATAAGCTACTGGGGAACCCAAACCCACCTACTTTTTATTTTTCTTCCACCCCAGTAGCCGGACGCCGCTCTGGTCTGGTGGATGTTTCGCCGCCGTGTCGGCTCTCCACAGCCGAATGGCCGGTGCTCGGCAGGGTTCCATCCCCGAAGGGGTCTCCCCCTTCCCTGGAGAACGGAGCTGTTCTCGACCCAACCAACCAGCCATGGAGGTACGTCACTCGTCGAAGAAGGTGTCCTCTGGCAACGGGGGTGTCCATGGAGAAGTTGAGCCCGGAACTGACACAGACCAGAAACAGCTGTGCCACCCTGGATCCAGAGGTTCCGGCGCCTTCTTCCATGGTGGCTTCCCAATCAAGATTGTATCCGGAGGTACCTGTGTCTTCATCCTCGGTTCTGTCTCCCTCTCTGGTAGATTCTACCTCGGGTTCAGATCCTCGGAGCTCACCAGACCATGAGGCTGCCTGAGAGACCAGCCCATTCAACATTACCAGCTGTCATCATAGGCAGCTCTATGGTGAGAAACATCTCGGTCCCCAAGGCGAAACCCATATGTCAAATCAAATCAAATCAAATTGATTTATATAGCCCTTCTTACATCAGCTGATATCTCAAAGTGCTGTACAGAAACCTAGCCTAAAACCCCAAACAGCAAGTAATGCAGGTGTAGAAGCACGGTGGCTAGGAAAAACTCCCTAGAAAGGCCAAAACCTAGGAAGAAACCTAGAGAGGAACCAGGCTATGAGGGGTGGCCAGTCCTCTTCTGGCTGTGCCGGGTGGAGATTATAACAGCACATGGCCAAGATGTTCAAATGTTCATAAATGACCAGCATGGTCAAATAATAATAATCGTAGTAGTTGCTGAGTCAGTAACACAAGAGTAAGTGTCAGTTGGCTTTTTCATAGCCGATCTTTGAGAGTATCTCTACCGCTCCTGCTGTCTCTAGAGAGTTGAAAACAGCAGGTCTGGGACAGGTAGCACGTCCGGTGAACAGGTCAGGGTTCCAGCAGGTCTGGGACAGCATGTCTGGGACAGGTAGCACGTCCGGTGAACAGGTCAGGGTTCCATAGCCGCAGGCAGAAGAGTTGGAACTGGAGCAGCAGCACGGCCAGGTGGACTGGGGACAGCAAGGAGTCATCAAGCCAGGTAGTCCTGAGGCATGGTCCTAGGGCTCAGGTCGTTCGAGAGAGAGAAAGAAAGAAAGAAAGAGAGAATTAGAGAGAGCATATTTAAATTCACACAGGACACCGGAAAAGACAAGATAAATACTCCAGATGTGACAGACTGACCCTAGCCCCCGACACATAAACTACTGCAGCATAAATACTGGAGGCTGAGACAGGAGGGGTAAGGAAACATTGTGGCCCCATCAGATGAAACCCCTGGACAGGGCCAAAGAGGTAGGATATAACCCCGAACACTTCGCCAAAGCACAGCCCCCACACCACTGGAGGGATATCTCCAACTACCAACTTACCATCCCGAGACAAGGCCGAGTATAGCCCATAAAGATCTCTGCCACGGCACAACCCAAGGGGGGGTACCAACCCAGACAGGAAGACCACGTCAGTGACTCAACCCATTCAAGTGAAGCACCCCTCCCAGGGACGGCATGGAAGAACACCAGTAAGCCAGTGACTCAGCCCCTGTAATAGGGGTAGAGGCAGAGAATCCCAGTGGAGAGAGGGGAACCGGCCAGGCAGAGACAGCAAGGGCGGTTCGTTGCTCCAGCCTTTCTGTTCACCTTCACACCCCTGGGCCAGACTACACTTAATCATAGGACCTACTGAAGAGATGTGTCTTCAGTAAAGACTACCCAGGAGCACGAGTACAGAACATAACATGGTTGCTCCCGACTGTTCTACCACAAATGCCGGGAGATGACACTGTCGTAGTCTATGTGGGCTAGCTCGCAGGGCTAGCTCGGAACATTTGAAAATGGATTTGAAAGAACTGATATTAGCATTAAAAGTACCCAAAAAACTGCCAATAATTTCAGGTCCAGTACCTTCGTTGGGTCGCGGGTGTGAAAGATTCAGCAGACTGCTGGCATTACACACCTGGTTAAAATACTACTGTAGCTCTGCTGGAGTCACTTCTATTGATAACTTTGGCACTTTCTGGAAACAGAAGATACTCTACAGGAATGACGGAGTCCATAAAAATCAGCTTGTCCTGGACTCTATCCACGCATTTCAAGGCTGCATTGAAACAATGACTGGTAAATGATCCAAGACCAGCTCAGATAATCTCTACCATTGTGACAATGAGTTGTCATAAAGCTGCATCAAATGTGCATGATCTTAGGGGCATTGGCATTGGCAATTTTTCCAACAATTGTTTACAGACAGAATATTTCACTTATAATTCACTGTATCACAATTCCAGTGGATCAGAAGTTTACATACACTAAGTTGACTGTGCCTTTAAACAACTTGGAAAATTCCAGAAAATTATGTCATGGCTTTAGAAGCTTCTGATAGGCTAATTGACATAATGAGTCAATTGGAGGTGTACCTGTGGATGTATTTCAAGGCCTATCTTCAAACTCAGTGTCTCTTTGCTTGACATCATGGGAAATCAAAAGAAATCAGCCAAGACCTCAGAAAAAAAATTGTAGACCTCCACAAGTCTGGTTCATCTTTGGGAGCAATTTCCAAAGCCTGAAGATACCACATTCATCTGTACAAACGATAGTACGCAAGTATAAACACCATGGGACCATGCAGCTATCATACCGCTCAGGAAGGAGACACATTCTGTCTCCTGGAGATGAATGTACTTTGGTGTGAAAAGTGCAAATCAATCCCAGAATAACAGCAAAGGACCCTGTGAAGATGCTGGAGGAAACAGGTATAAAAGTATCTATATCCATGGTAAAATGAGTCCTATATCGACATAACCTGAAAGGCTGCTCAGCAAGGAAGAAGCCACTGCTCAAAAACCATCATAAAAAACCTAGACTACAGTTTGCAACTGCACATGGCGACAAAGATCATACTTTTTGGGAGAAATTTCCTCTGGTCTGATGAAACAAAAATAGAACTGTTTGGCCATAATGACCATTGTTATGTTTGGAGGACAAAGGGGGATGTTTGAAAACCGAAGAACACCATCCCAACCATGAAGCACAGGGGTGGCAGCATCCATGGTGTGGGGGTGCTTTGCTGCAGGAGGTACTGGTGCACTTCACAAAATAGATGGCATCATGAGGAAAGAAAAGGATGTGGATATATTGAAGCAACATCAAGACATTAGTCAGGAAGTTAAAGCTTGGTCGCAAATGGGTCTTCCAAATGGACAATGACCCCAAGCCTACTTCCAAAGTTGTGGCAAAATGGCTTAAGGACAACTAAGTCAAGGTATTAGAGTGGCATCACAAAGCTCTGACCTCAATCCTATAGAAAATGTGTGGGCGGAACTGAAAAAGCATGTGCGAGCAAGGAGGCCTACAAACCTAACTCAGTTACACCAGATCTGTCAGGAGGAATGGGCCAAAGTTCACCCAACTTTTTGTGGGAAGCTTGTGGAAGGCTACACGAAACGTTTGGCCCAAGTTAAACAATTTAAAGGCAATTCTACCAAATATTAATTGAGTGTATGTAAACTTCTGACCCACTGGGAATGTGATGAAATAAATAAAAGCTATTATTCTGACATTTCACATTCTTAAAATAAAGTGGTGATCCCAACTGACCTAAGACAGGGAATTTTTACTAGGATAAAATGTCAGGAATTGTGAAAAACTGAGTTTAAATGTATTTGGCTAAGGTGTACAGTTGAAGTCGGAAGTTTACATACACCTTAGCCCTTTTGTACCCTTTTTAGAGTGCAATTTGGGACAGAACCATGGCCTCTTCTTTCTTTACCAGTGTACTGTAGCATAAAGTCTGTTGTGTCGCCACTTAGCTAGCTAGGTATCAACACATTTAGCTAGCTAGGTATCAACACATTTCCTTGCACCTAGCCTCCACTATAGCCCCGCAGTCATTTACACCATGGCTGAACTGGACTGTTGACCAATTGTAAAAATTAACGACAGCTGTGATGGAAACACAAAGTTTCAGTACAATTTTATAAACGCCGACAGATAATTTATTAATTTGTTGGTGGTGGGATCTTTTTTTTTTGTGTCTGTAAAATTAATTATGTGAGAAATGGCAGTAGAAATGTCTTTATGCGCAAATATTGATATAATAACCATCATATTGAACTAAACTTGTGAGTGGTGATCATATGGTGTGTGGTCCTCCCACTACAACTCAGGAAACCAGTTCATTAGTCTACAGACAAAATACATTCTGATGAACTTCACAGGGGGTGAAAGTGCAGTGATCTTGATGCTCCTTTCTAATAAATATCGAAGGTCTTATTCTAGTGACATGATGATCGATGCTTGACTGATTGACTGATTGACTGACTCAAAAATATTTTCACTCTTATCCATAATAATCTCATCTTGGAGACTAGCCTACCCGTACTGTATCTGAGAGCTGTTGTCTAGAGCGTAAGCACCAAGACTAGAGTAGAAACATTTGCTATTTAACGCAACAGTTTTTTGTGACATAACTAGTTGAAAATGAGATGGAAACATATTGAGATTTAGATTTTTATTTGATTGGCTACATGAAAACTTAAGCAAAAAAAGTACATGTTGTGTGGACTACGTCATCACGCGCTTGATTTTTAATCAGCAAAAAACAAAATGGTGGAAACACACTACTGGTGGGGAAATGTGCATGTTTTCATTATGAGGATTCTTGAATGTTCGCATGAAAATCTGTCGCCAATTGGTTGGAAACCTAGCTAGTGACATTGGGGGCATTCTTTATGTATGTTGTGTTTGAGCAGAAACCTAGCTTGACGTCCCTTTATATTCTGGTCTGAAAAACCATGGGAATGTTTGATTTGCACCCTGTTGTTAGTACTGATTGGACTGTCATGAATAAGTAACCGGTCGTGATTTGAGCTTAATCAATTCTGGGTTTTGGGATGATTCTGAGTTTTGTAAGGCATTGGAAAGTCAAATGCGTTTGATTCAGTGATTAACTCAGGCTAAGTTTATGATATAAAGCTTAAGATGTGATGTCACTAATGGTTCTTAGTTCTTTCTATGAAAAGCACTTTTCATGTATCTCTGATGTATCAGGTCCTACAGTATAGCTCTTCACAGTCTGGACTCTGACTGGCCTTCCTCTCAGACCAGGAAAGGGCAAATGGTGGTATTTACTGGTATCAGTCGGGGTCTCAATTGACTGTGACCCCCCAGGGCAAAATGTGTAGAATTTCAGAAAACTTGCTTTAAAACAGCAACAATATCCCTACACCCCATGGCACAAATTTTAGAATTGCACAAAATGTACTGGGGTGGGGGGTTTGGCGGCGGTGCAACTGCGGCCCTTCATGATGAGTTCAGATTTTTTGTGGCCCCCACTCCCATCAAAGTTGCCCATCCCTGTCTCAGACCAACCAGAACCTCTTCTCCCAAACATTGAAGTGTATTTTCTCCGTACAATACATCAGGGAAGCTATGCTATCTGGTATACACAGCACTTTGGGAGGGGGGGGGGGGCATATTGCCTTTGAAATCGTTTCTCATCTTGTTCATATTCACCACCATGGTTTCTGATAGAATATTGTATTTCCATCAAGGTGTCTTAATGACTTCATGACTATACTGTGAATTTGGTTTTAAAATACACTGTTCTAATTGAAAGACCCCCTCTCCTATCCGTTGATGCCAGACACAAGAAGAGAACAGATAAGCCAGTAGCCTAGCGCTTCTTCTGTACAGCTAGTTAGCATCCCAAAAAGCACCCTGTTCCCCTACATCATGCACTACTTTAGACCAGGGTCCATATACTTGAATTATATGCATGAACCATATTGCTCTGGTCAAAAGTAGTGCACTAGATAGGGACTAGGGTGCCATGTGGGACACCCCTAGTCTTGTTTGCCAGGTGGTGGGAAGAGACCCCTCGCTATCCTGTTTTGACAAACACTGGTTGTGTTCCTGCCTGATTAAAATACCAACAAGTGATGAATAAAGACAAAAGGGCACAGGTTGTTTCTGGTTTGTTTGTTTACTTCAGAATGGAGAGAATCCAGCAGGGGGTCTCTGCACTCCCCCTTTGCTTTTCCTGAGGCCTTTCAACCTCTTCCTGTTTATCTGTGACCCTTATAGCTGTGACCCTTATAGCAGGCTGAGACCAATACCCTTTAAAGGCAGAGATGAATGGAATGGCTAACTGAGAGAGAGAGAGGCTAACTGAGAGAGAGTGTCTAACTGAGAGAGAGAGAGACAGAGAGACAGAGAGAGAGAGAGAGAGAGACGGAAAGAGAGAGACGGAAAGAGAGAGACGGAAAGAGAGAGAGAGAGAGAGAGACGGAAAGAGAGAGAGAGAGACGGAAAAGGAGAGCGAGAGAGACAGGAAGAGAGAGAGAGAGAGAGAGAGAGAGAGATGGAAAGAGAGAGAGAGCGGGAGAAATAGGGAGAGAGGAAGAGAGCGGAAGAGATAGGAAGAGAGGGAGATGGAAAGAGAGATGGAGAGACGGAAAGAGAGACAGAGAGAGAGAGATGGAAAGAGAGAGACGGAAAGAGTGAGACGGAAAGAGAGAGAGAGACAGAAAGAGAGAGAGAGACGGAAAGAGAGACCGACGGAAAGAGAGAGAGAGACGGAAAGAGTAAGAGAGGGAGAGCGGGAGAGATAGGGAGAGAGGAAGAGAGCGGGAGAGATAGGGAGAGAGAGAGGGAAAGAGAGACAGAGAGAGAGAGACAGAGACAGACAAAAAACAGAGCAAACTAGATTGCTATTTGGTCCTAAACAGAGAGTACACAGTGGCAGAATATCTGACCACTGTGACTGACCCAAACTTAAGGAAAGCTTTGACTATGTACAGATTCAGCGAGCATAGCCTTGCTATTGAGAAAGGCCACCATAGGCAGACCTGTCTCTCAAGAAAAGACTATGGGGTGGAAACTGAGCTGCACTTCCTAACCTCCTGCCATATGTATGACCATCTTAGACACATATTTCCCTCAGATTACACAGACCCATAAAGAGTTCGAATACACACCCAATTTTGATAAACTCCCATATCTATTGGGTGAAATACCACAGTGTGCCATCACAGCAGCAAGATTTGGGACCTGTTGCCACAAGAAAAGGGAAACCACTGAAGAACAAACACCATTGTAAATACAAGACATATTTATATTTCTTTATTTTCCTTTTTGTACTTTAACTGTATGCACATCGTTACAACACTGTATATATACATAATATGACATTTGAAATGTCTTTATTCTTTTGGAACTTTTGTGTGTGTAATGTTTACTGTTCGTTTTTGTATTGTTTATTTCATATTCGGTTTTTTATCTATTTCACTTGCTTTGGCAATGTAACATTCATATACTGACTATCTCTGAAACTCATCTAGATATTTGATGATACAGTGGTAGAAATGCAACATATTCCCGAAGAGACAGGAATGCCCGTGTGTGTCACGTCTACTCCCAATCCCCCTCTCCGGCGCTCGACGTCGCCGGGCCGACTAACCACCGGTCCTGGCAACCCATCTTTACGCACAGCTGCGTCTCATCATCAGTCACACCTGGACTTCATTACTCCCTGATTACTTACCCTTTATATAGTACTCTTCTGTTATCAGTTAGTATTGGTTCTGATTCCCCATCAGATGTTTCTCTTGTTTTGTATCGTTCTATGTTCATTCATATTAAACTCACTAACTGGGCATCTGCTTCCTGACTCCCTGCGTCGACGTTACAGTGGGTTGCTGTTTATACTCAGAGTCATATTTATGTAAAGCTTAGGGAGAATATCATGTCAAATGCTGTTGAAGTAATATGGCTACAGGTTCACCTGCCTCACATAAAGACTGTTCTTGTGGGAAGTTGCTATAGACCAAGTGCTAACAGTCAGTATCTGGACAGTATGTGTGAAATGCTTGATAATGTATGTGAAACCAACAGAGAGGTATATTTTCTGGCTGACCTATATATTGACTGGATTCCATCCAGCTGCTCACTCAAGTAAAAGCTTCAAACTGTTACTAGTGCCTGCAACCTGGTTCAGGTTATCAGTCAACCTACCAGGGTAGTTACAAACAGTACAGGAATGAAATCATCAACATGTATTGATCACATCTTTACTAATGCTGCAGAAATCTGCTCTAAAGCAGTATCCAGATTCAACGGATGTAGTGATCACAATATAGTAGCCATATCTCGGAAAACCAAAGTTCCAAAGGCTGGGCCTAATATAGTGTGTAAGAGGTCATACAATACATTTAGTAGTGATTACTATGTTGAAGATGTAAATAATATTTGCTGGTCTGTGGTGTGTAAAGCGGAGCAAGCAGACACTGCACTTGACACATTTATGAAATTGCTTATTCCAGTTACTAATAAGCATGCACGCATTAACAAAAACTGTTAAATCCCTGTGGTTTGATTAAAAATGGTATGTTTGAGAGGAATGAGGCAAAAGGACTGGCACATAAGTCTGGCTGCACAGCCGATTGACAAACAAACTATAAATTGAGAAATCATGAAACTAAACTGAACAAAAGAAGAAGAAACTGTACTATGAAACAAATAAATGGCATAAAGAATGATAGTAAATCGCTTTGGAGCACCTTAAATGACATTCTGGCCAATCAGATGGCTTTATTCATCACAAATTCCACTGATATTGCCAACTAATGATTTTTTCGTTAGCGAGATTAGCAAACTTAGGCATGACGTGCCAACAACAAATTCTGAACCTACACATCCATGCATAACTGACCAAATTCTGAAAGAAAAATATTGTAATTTTGACTTCTGTAAAGTGGGTGTTGAAGAGGTGAAAAAATTATTGTTGTTTATTAACAATGACAAGTCACCTGGGTTTGACAATTTCGATGGAAAATTACTGAGGATGATATCGGACGATATCGCCACTCCTATTTGCCATCTCTTCAAGCCTAAAGGAAAGTGTGTTCCCTCAGGCCTGGAGGGAAGCAAAAGTCATTCCGCTACACAAGAATAGCAAAGCACCCTCTACTAGCTCAAACAGCCGACCAATCAGCCTGTTACCAACCCTTACTAAACTTTTGGAAAAAATGGTATTTGACCAGATACAATGTTTTTCACAGTAAACAAATGAACAACAGATTTTAAGCACACTTTTTGGGAAGGGCATTCAACATGTATGGCACGTACACAAATGACTGATGATTGGCTGAGAGAAACTGATAATAAAAAAACGATGGTGGCTGTTTTATAAGACTTCAGTACAGCGTTTGACATTATCGATCATAATCTGCTGCTGGAAAAAAAGTATGTGTTATGGCTTTACATCCTCTGCTATATTGTGGCTCAAGAGTTACTTGTCTAACAGAACACAAAGGGTGTTCTTTAATGGAAGCCTCTCCAACATAATCCAGGTAGAGTCAGGCATTCTAGAGGCGAAAGAAACACACACCAATTTAGGCGAGGCGCTGGCTAGCGGAGTAGACATCTGCCCTGGAGAATGCCTGACTCCTGAAAAATTAAAGGAGAGCTGTACACTCTAGGAGCTCAGATGCAATAATTTAATAATTACCTTGATGAGGACAGTTTGTCTATCGAAACGTTGATTATTAAATTATCACCTCTGAGTTCCTGGAAGTGAGCGGCTCTCCTTTAACTTTTCAAGAGTCAGGCATTCCCCAGGGCAGATGTCTAGGCCTCTTACTTTTTCGATCTTTACTAATGAGCTGCCACTGGCTCTGAGTAAAGTCTACAGTATGTGTCTATGAATGCAGATGACTCAACACATCAGCTACCACAGCAAGTGAAATCACTGCAACATTTAACAAAGAGCTGCAATCAGTTTCAGAATTGTTGGCAAAAAACAAGTTAGTCCTAAATATTTAAAAAAATGAAAGCATTGTATTTGGGACAAATCATTCACCAAACCCTAAACCTCAACTAAATCTTTGTCACGTCCTGACCAGTATAGGGGTTATTTGTTATTGTAGTTTGGTCAGGACGTTGCAGGGGGTATTTGGTTTATGTGGTTCGGGGTGTGTGTCTATGTAAACGGGTGTTTGATTTATGTATTCCGGGGTTTTTGGGCACTGTTCTATGTTAGTGTATTTCTATGTTCTGTCTAGTCTAGTCTATTTCTATGGTTAGTTAATTGGGGGTTGGACCTTCAATTGGAGGCAGGTGTTTTCTCGTTGCCTCTGATTGAGGGTCCTATAAATAGGTATGTGTTCGTTAGGGTATTGTGGGAGGTGGTTCGTTGCATAGCTGTGTGTTGCATGCAAGGCTGTTCGTTCGTTCGTTCGTTCGTTCGTTCGTTCGTTCGTTCGTTCGTTCGTTCGTTCGTTCGTTCGTTCGTTCGTTCGTTCGTTCGTTCGTTCGTTCGTTCGTTCGTTCGTTCGTTCGTTCGTTCGTTCGTTCGTTCGTTTTTCTTGTTTTGTTCAATAGTGTTCAAATGAAGTGAATATGAGCACTCAACCCACTGCGCCTTGGTCCATCCACCACGACGACCGTTACAATCTTGTAATGAATAATGTGAACATTTTGCAAGTTGAGGAGACTGAACTGCTTGGAGTCACCCTGGATTGTAAACTGTCATGGTCAAAATATATTGATACAACAGTAGCTAAGATGGGGAGAGTTCTGTCCATAATAAAGCGCTGCTCTGCCTTCTTAACAACACTATCAACAAAGCAGGTCCTACAGGCCCTAGCGTTGTAGCACCTGGACTACTGTTCAGTCGTTTGGTCAGGTGACACAAAGAGGGACAATTACAATTGGCCTAGAACAGGGTGGCACGGCTGGCCCTTAAATGTACACGGTGAGCTAACATAATATGCATCTCTCCTGGCTCAAAGTAGAGGAGAGATTGACATCATCACTACTTATATTTGTGAGAAGTATTGACATGTTGAATGCACTGAGCTGTCTGTTTTAAACTATTAGCACACAGGTCAGACACCCATGCATACCCCACAAGATATGCCACCAAAGGTCTCTTCACAATCCCCAAGTCCAGAACAGACTATGGGAGGCGCACAATACTACATAGAGCCATGACTATATGGAACTCTATTCCAAATTAAATAATTCATGCAAGCAGTAAAATCAGATTTAAGGTATATTTATTGGGATACATAATAAATACAAATAAAAAGACACTTGCCAGCTGGTCAGAGCATGCTTTGAATATGCGTTCTGGTAATCCGTCTGGCCCTGCGGCCTTATGAATGTTAAGTTGTTTAAAGGTATAACTCATATCGGCTACGGAGAGCGTGATCACACAGTCGTCCAGAATAGCCGGTGCTCTCGTGCATGGTTCAGTGTAGCTTTCCTCGAAGCGTGCATAGAAGGCATTTAGTTCGTCTGGTAGGCTACCGTCACTGGACAGCTCTTTGCTGGGTTTCCCTTTGTAATCCATTATAGTTTGCAAGCCCTGCCACATCTGACGAGCGTCAGAGCCGGCGTAGTATAATTTGATCTTAGTCCTGTATTGACGCTTTGCCTGTTTGGTGATTCTTCGGAGGTCGTAGTGTGATTTCTTATATTATTGTCCCGCTCCTTGAAAGCGACAGCTCTAGCCTTTAGCTCAGTGAGGATGTTTCCTGTAATCCATGGCTTCTGGTTGGGATACGTATGTACGGTTACTGTGGGGACGACGTCATCGATGTACTTATTAATGAAGCCGGTCACTAATGTGATAAAATTCTCAATGCCATAGGATGAATACCGGAACATTTTCCAGTCTTTGCTAGCGAAATGCATCCGCTTCATCTGACCACTTTCGTATTGAGCGCGTCACTGGTACTTCTTGTTTGTGTTTTTGCTTGTAATCAGGATAGTTATGGTCAGATTTGCCAAATGGAGGGTGAGGGAGAGCTTTGAATGCATCTCTGTGTGTGGAGTATAGGTGATCTAAAGTTGTCTCCTCTAGTTGCCCAGGTGATGTGCTGGTAGAAATTAGGTCAAATGGATTTCAGTTTCTCTACCTTAAATTCACCGACCACTAGGAGCGCCGCTTCTGGATAAGCATTTTCTTGTTTGCTTATGGCCCAATACAGCTTGTTGAGTGCGGTCTTAGTGCCAGCATTGGTTTGTGGCTGTAAATAGACCGTTACAAAAAATATATCCGCTAAATAGTATGGCCTAAGGCTTATAATTAGATATTTTAACTCAGGCGAGAAGATTTCCTTAATATTACAGATTGCTAACAAAGGGACACGCCCCTCCCCCCTAGCCTTACCCGACACTTGACGATGCATAGAAAAAAACATCTAGATGTGTATTATCCATGTCCTTGTTCAGCAACAGCTCCGAGAAATAGAATATTACAGTTCTTCAGGTCCTGTTGATAGGATAGTATCGAATGGAGCTCATCCAGTTTGTTTTCCAGTGATTGTAGGTTTGCCAATAGAACGGAGGGTAGAGGAGGATTACTTTAATTGCCCGACACACTATATATATAAAAAAATATATAAAAACACTGACTTCAGTGTTCCAAACTGCCTCTGAAAGCAACGTGAGCATATGAACTGTTCGTCAGGAGCTTCATGAAATGGGTTTCCATGGTAGAGCAGCTGCACACAAGCCTAAGATCACCATGCACAATGCCAAAGTGTTGGCTTGAGTGGTGTAAAGCTCGGCACCATGGGAGCAGTTGAAATGCGTTCTCTGAAGGGATGAATCATGCTTCACCATTTGGCAGTCCAATGGACGAATCTGGGTTTGGTGGATGCCAGGAGAACGCTATCTGCCCTAATGCATAGTGCCAACTGTAAAGTTTGGTGGAGGAGGAATAATGGTTTGGGGCTGTTTATAATGGTTTGGGTTAGGCACCTTAGTTCCATTGAAGGGAAATCTTAACGCTACAGCATATAATGACATTCTAGACAGTTATCTGCTTCCGAATTTGTGGCAACAATTTGGGGAAGGCCCTTTCCTGTTTCAGCATGACAATGCCCCCGTTCCGCTGATAAATAAGCGTAACACAAACTTATCATTACACTATTGTCTGTCTAAATTAAAATCAACCTCTTCATTTAGTTGGGCCTAATGTAAATTAAATTGTGAAGTAAGGTGCACAATTACCTCCCGTTCATCCATTTGTCATTCATTCAGTGAGAAGAGAGAGACGTATTAACGCCTCTCTGGGTATCAACGTCCTACAGCACATTAGGTACCAACGTCCTACAGCACATTGTCTTGGTGGGTTAAGTCAGGGATAGGTGTAAAAAAAACTGCTATAAACGCTCTAAATACTTTTCTGTTTGTGATTTCTAAATTCTGATAAATGAGCAGTGGAAAATACAAACATTTAGGAAGAGTCAGGGAAGGAGCAGGATTATTTTCATTTCGAAAATCAACCGTAAGTGGCGGTTGGCCAATGGCGGTTCTAATGTTAAACCCCACTTCTAAATTCAACCAAAAACATGACCCGTTGTGTGTTCTCTGGAAATGGACGAGGCAATTTAATAATGGCTGTTTTGGAAGCAGTTATTGTCACTTACAGGCTAATTTAGCCTCAGCAGATTCCCATTCAAAATCCTATTTTCCTTAACCCTAATTGTAACCCTAACCCTAAACCTAAGCCCTTAGCTTAAAATAAAAATGGTCCTTCTTGGGACTGGCGAAATGTCCCCACTTGTCCAAATTTTCCTTGTTTTACTATGCTTGTGAGGACTTCTGGTCCCCACAAGGACAATAAAAAACAAAAAACACACACTCACCACATACAGTCCTGCATCCATCCATTGTAGAGCAGAGCTGTGTTATTATGTGGTGTTGTTGGACGGCGTCAGCAGCCATCCAATCTCCTGCTGCCTACTCACTTGTAGTAAGTGGCTGCTGCACACACATACACGCGCGCATGCACACACACACACACACACAGACACACACACACACACACACATATATGCATACGCGCACACACATACACGTGCACATGCACACACATACACACACACGCGCATTCACACACACACACACACACACACACACACACACACACACGCGCACACACACGCACACACACATATATGTACATTATATACACACACACACACACTTAAATGACCTGGTCCCGATCTCGATCTCAATATGATATGTAAACTAACAGCAGAGTACAACAAACAATATCAAGTATTTGTGAGGACAGAATCTGTCAGGTTGGAATAAGTCTGTGCCTCATGTTTCCTGTTGGCACTTTGAGTTATGAATTTAATCAAAACCTAACCTACTCAATTGCCACCTAGCAAGAGATGAGTCAACAGTGTGTGTGTGTGTGTGTGTGTGTTTTCTGTTATTGTGTAGATGTATGTAGAGTTCCTGCCGGAGCAGGAAGTGCTTCTGACACTGTTGACTTGGCAGACAGGTTGTGTGTGTAAATGTCAACAGTATTGTCCCTCATCGCTGCGTCACACTCTTCCATTCTTAACCTCTGTGTTCCTGTGGCCTTTGAACAGCAGAACGGCAGTATGCCTCTTCTGGGGTATCCATGTCAACAGAAATACTGACCTTACCATTACTGACACATACATGCACATACACACACCAACGTATACATATATACGCAGGCAGGCACACACACACTAATGGGATTCCCATCTTTATAGTTAATGATGGAGGACGATGTGCCGTCCTGCAGGTTCCAGTCCAGATCTTTATCTGGTCAGAGCACCAAGACAACATAATTAGTGTGTGTGTGTGTGTGTGTGTGTGTGTGTGTGTGTGTGTGTGTGTGTGTGTGTATGTGTGTGTGTGTGTGTGTGTGTGTGTGTGTGTGTGTGTGTGTGTGTGTGTGTGTGTGTGTGTGTGTGTGTGTGTGTGCCCGGAACACCAAGCCAAGAGCCCACTTCCCATTTTCCCAATGTCCGTCCACCTGACCTAGAATCTAGGAAGAGGCTCTTGGTAGTTACAAACATTTTTGTTACACTCTTAGCCCCACTTCCTGTTAGGAAGGACAATGAGACAGTGGATGTGGGGGCGGAAAGCTATCAGTCATATTCTCACGTCTGTTGTTGTTCCAATGTCAGCTAGCTTCCAGACCAAGGGCCCAGATGGCCTCCAAGGCATAGTGATGCTGCTGTCGGCAGCAGAGTGTTACAGGGAAGTACTGCCATCTCTCATTTCCCACACCTCACTTTGAATAGAAATCCCATTGTAGGATTTTAGATGAGGTTATTTTCTATAACATTGAATAAGCTTACGCATGAAAGATTTTTTGAAAATCCTCAGGGCTAAAGCCTAGGTATTAGCAGAAGGAGCTAAAGCCTGGGTATTAGCAGGAGGAGCTAAAGCCTGGGAATTAGCAGAAGGAGCTAAAGCCTGGGAATTAGCAGAAGGAGCTAAAGCCTAGGTATTAGCAGGAGGAGCTAAAGCCTAGGTATTAGCAAGAGGAGCTAAAGCCTTGGTATTAGCAGGAGGAGCTAAAGCCTAGGTATAAGCAGGAGGAGCTAAAGCCTTGGTATTAGCAGGAGGAGCTAAAGCCTGGGCATTAGCAGAAGGAGTTAAAGCCTAGGTATTAGCAGAAGGAGCTAAAGCCTGGGCATTAGCAGAAGGAGCTAAGGCCTGGGTATTAGCAGAAGGAGCTAAAGCCTGGGTATTAGCAGAAGGAGCTAAAGCCTGGGAATTAGCAGAAGGAGCTAAAGCCTAGGTATTAGCAAGAGGAGCTAAAGCCTGGGCATTAGCAGAAGGAGTTAAAGCCTGGGTGTTAGCAGAAGGAGCTAAAGCCTGGGCATTAGCAGAAGGAGTTAAAGCCTAGGTATTAGCAGAAGGAGCTAAAGCCTGGGCAACAGCAGAATGAGTTAAAGCCTGGGTTTTAGCAGAAGGAGCTAAAGCCTGGGTTTTAGCAGAAGGAGCTAAAGCCTGGGTATTAGCAGAAGGAGCTAAAGCCTGGGAATTAGCAGAAGGAGCTAAAGCCTAGGTATTAGCAGGAGGAGCTAAAGCCTGGGTATTAGCAGAAGGAGCTAAAGCCTGGGTATTAGCAGAAGGAGCTAAAGCCTAGGTATTAGCAAGAGGAGCTAAAGCCTGGGTATTAGCAGAAGGAGCTAAAGCAAGTTTTCAGGTCTCAGGCAAGGTTTCTCATTATGTCATCGTCATCAGTGAACAACCTCAGTTACAGAGATACAGTGCATTCGGAAAGTATTCATGAAACTACACACAATACCCCATAATGACAAAGCAAAAACGTTTTATTTTTATTTTTTTATTTTGCAAATGTATATAAAAACAACAACTGAAATATCACATTTCATAAGTATTCAGACCATTTATTCAGTACTTTGTCGAAGCACTTTTGGCAGCAATTACAGTCTTGAGTCATCTTGGGTATGACGCTACAAGCTTGGCACACCTGTATTTGGGTATTATGTGTAGATTGATGAGAATTTTTTATTTATTTAATCCATTTTAGAACAAGGCTGTAACCTAACAAAATGTGGAAAAAGTCAAGAGGTCTGAATACTTTCTGAAAGCACTGTATGTGAAGATTGAGAGACATAGGGTGAACTACAGGTACAGTAGAATAGGAAAGGAGATCCGGCTGCTATCCCTCAATCTTCTCCGGCTGCTATCCCTCAATCTCATCCGGCTGCTATCCTACAATCAGTTTTTTCAATCAGTGATATGCATGACCCTTTTCTGTAGGATGGTAGGAAACCTCTAGAGGACCTGGACCAATCGCCCGGTGATGAGTGGGTCAAACAATCCAGCAACCTATCCATTCTAATACAAAACATAGGTACTCAACATTTTGTGGTTTTGTGATTAAAACCATCAGTGCATGTTGTTAACACCAGTCAGACGAGGTCAACTCCAGTCAGACGAGGTCAACGCCAGTCAGACGAGGTCAACTCCAGTCAGACGAGGTCAACGCCAGTCAGACGAGGTCAACGCCAGTCAGACGAGGTCAACTCCAGTCAGACGAGGTCAACGCCAGTCAGACGAGGTCAACACCAGTCAGACGAGGTCTACACCAGTCAGACAAGGGTAACGCCAGTCAGACAAGGTACCTCTCCAGTGTTTCTTTCAAAGGGTGTAAATATTTAATACCATGCACACACACCTTGGCCCTGTCCCAATTCTCTTGAGGATTTTGTGTGAACACGTGTGTGACTGCATACATGGGTATTTACATGTGCGTGTGTCCCAAAGCCCTCTATATGGCTGCTGTGTCTTTCTGGTGGGCTTGTCAGTGACCTTTAACCCCCAGTCAGCTGAGAGGATAGGGATTATGGTTCTCTGTATGGTCCAGAGAAGAGGGTGGTGGGTCTGTGTACCCCAGAGGGTCCAGAGAAGAGTGTCGTCATTAGGGCAGGATGTGGGTCAGATCTGGGCCAATTTGTGGCAGACCAGACCTGACCAGAGAGGTGTAACAATTAGCGATCAAGTAATAGCGAAATGATGGGGTTTCTGAACAAACAACATTCTGATTTTATCGACCAACTAATCCTTATAATACTACAACATATGCCATTCATGTCACGTCCTGACCAGTTAAGGGTTATTTGTTGTTGGAGTTTGGTCAGGATGTGGCAGAGGGTATTTGTTTTATATGGTTTGGGGTGGTGGTGTAGGTTGCTTTATTTATGTATTCCGGGGGTTTCGGGCACTGCTCTGTGTTTATGTATTTCTAGGTTTAGTTAGTTAGTTGTGGGTATAGGTTCTAGGTTTGTTTTCTATGTAGAGTTAATTGGGATTGGACTCCCAATTGAAGGCAGGTGTGTTGAGTTGCCTTCGATTGGGAGTCCTATATTAGTAGGGTGTGTTTGTGTGTTTGTGGGTAATTGTTTGTGAGCACTGCTTGTTTAGCCTGCCACACTGTTTGGTCGTGAGTATCGTTTATTGTTTGGTTTTTCCTGTGGATGCTTTGTGTTTTTTTCATTAAAAGAATGAGTATCCACATACCCGCTGCATTTTGGTCTTCCCTTCAACACGGCACCTTTTGTGACAATTCAGCAGACGTTTTCATCCTTACCGTCATGCACGCACACATAGTATTGGTACAGGTGGCCCCAGCGGGAATCAAACCCACGATCCTGGGATTGGAAATGCCGTGCTCTAGCAACTGAGACACACAGGACCAGAATCTGATATATAGTGAGCTGAAAGGGTGTGACATCTGTCTCAGATGGTGATGGAATTTGTTGAGTTATATTTCCACGTCCAAGCATCACTGTTGTATCCACTTCTGGGAATCCAGGCATCTTTGACATCAGTCAATAAAGCGGTCAATGTCCAAAGGGAATATCTCTCCCTACTGTAGCCTCGGCAAGGGAATAGCAGACCAATAGCAGACCCCCAAGAAGCTACTGTAGCTTCAGTTTCTGCTAGTTAAAACTGACAAGGTGTTAGACTCCAAGTTGCTTGTTGACAGACAGATAACAGTGTTAGACTCAAAACCATCTCTCTGCTGAAAAGATAAACAGAAAATGTGATTTCTACAACACTTTTCTTGAAGCGATCAACATTCAGGGTAAGACTCACTGTAACGACTCACTGTTATTGTGCTGAGAGTCAGGAAGCAAGTTCAGGGAGTGTTTTAATAAATAAATAAATGCAACTAAATACAAAACAAGAAACACAAACAACACACAGACAAGAAACAGAAACACAAACAATAACGCCTGGGGAAGGAACCAAAGGGAGTGACATATATAGGGAAGGTAATCAGGGAAGTGATGGAGTCCAGGTGAGTCTGATGACGCCCAGGTGCACGTAACGATGGTGACAGGCGAGCGCCATAACGAGCAGCCTGGTGACCTAGAGGCCGGAGAGGGAGCACACGTGACACTCCCATTCTAATGAAATAAAATAAAATGTATTAAAATAAATGACACTACCCACACACTGTATAACGTGGTTCATAAAAGAGCTAACTTTTATTTCATTTTCCCTCAATGTTTTGTCTAAGACAAAAAACATCGGTTGTTACAGTATTGATGCTCGTGAATTCTCACACTATTTTATTCCATGTTCAAGTTGTAATTTCTGTGGAGAACAGAGAGTTGTCCCAAAGAGCAGCTGAAGAGACACAGAACACTTACAGATTGCTTAAAGAAGTCAGTGGTCCCAAGTCATTACAAGTGAGTCATATCTACTTGATTACAGTCAGTAAAGCTCACACAACACTGAAGGTGGAAATCAAGAAACACACAACCAGTTTTAACAATGACATCTACATGAACACAGAATCAAACACTCATTCACACCAGACATACACACACACGTAAGCACACCACATACTCACTCACACACAAGGGCACGCACACAGACACACACCAAAGTACAATCTCTCCAGTTATTTGGATTGAAAACAACAATTTCACACTAATATCTTTACATCATAAATCTACAGACACAATAAGGGTACATTACATACAAAAATCTGAAATATCTCAAAATATACAATTATTATATACAGCTCAAGTTTTCACCTTGTCACTTACACTATAGATATCTTCATTGTGAATTGACAGAATGTACATCAATGCCTACAGAGTAAATATACAGAATAAAAGGGGGAGGTTCAGAATTCTACAACTTGATGTTCCATGGTTCCTCACCCTGAAAGTAGTCTATGGGCCAGGAGAAACTGTTATCCACGGATCGGTTTTCTTCAAACAGCTAATACAAACTGCAGCTAACTACAGCTACTACTAGCTATAACACTCAATGGAAGTGAATGGGGCATAAAGACTCATTCCAGGGTGAGGAATCCTCTAACATCAAATGGTACATTCCTGAGCTTCCCCTGTAAGTACTGTAGTTTAGTTATTGATCAATCACAGAATAAAGCATATTATCACTATTAAGTAAATAAATACACTATCACTGTTATTTTGAGAGAAATCGAGTTAGTCTACACATGATTAATTTATTGTACTTGTACAAGGCAGTAATGAGACAGTGATAATACATACAGGCCATCTGGAGTTGACGTTACATCACCTCAATAAGTGATTTAGGGAATTGAACGTCCTTTTAGGCAAATTGTCTAGTAAAAGCCATGGCCCCTATTTCAATTCACATCTGTGCTATTCACACACTACTCGCTTTGGGTGGAGATTGAATACATGAAGGTGCTTCTACAGATACATGGTAACTCTTCCACCTTTATGTGAAAGGAAACCATTAATAAAAGGTGGAAAAAGTATCTAATTTATTTTTTTTCCAGATTGAAATAACACCAACTTGATAAGAGCTATCGACAAGAGTTAGGTATTTAAGTAAACCGTTATGGATAAGGGAAATGTAAATATAAATTTACGCTTGTTTTAGATCTATTGAACCATATAATCGCTGGAGACAAATGTGAAACCAGTCATATGGCAGCAAAAAATGAAGCATATCAACTTTCCCACAAGTAATCTGTTGGGGTGGCAGGTAGCCTAGGGGTTAGAGCGTTGGACTAGTAACCAGCAGGTAGCCTAGTGGTTAGAGCTGTTGGACTAGTAACCAGCAGGTAGCCTAGTGGTTAGAGCTGTTGGACTAGTAACCAGCAGGTAGCCTAGTGGTTAGAGCTGTTGGACTAGTAACCAGCAGGTAGCCTAGTGGTTAGAGCTGTTGGACTAGTAACCAGCAGGTAGCCTAGTGGTTAGAGCTGTTGGACTAGTAACCAGCAGGTAGCCTAGTGGTTAGAGCTGTTGGACTAGTAACCAGCAGGTAGCCTAGTGGTTAGAGCTGTTGGACTAGTAACCGGAAGGTTGCAAGATTGAATCCCCGAGCTGACAAGGAAAGAAATCTGTTGTTCTACCCCTGAACAAGGCAGTTAACCCACTGTTCCCCGGTAGGCCGTCATTGAAAATAAGAATTTGTTCTTAACTGACTTGCCTCGTTAAATAAAAAAAATACATTTTATGCAGGTTTGAAATTGTACATCCTTTTAACTTGCAGGTATGGGCACTCTGGAACGCTACCCAGGACTTTCTCTGTCTCCTCGTTTCTATCATGTTAAACACCACTATCAGTATTGACCGTCAGTTGGCCTAATAACCACACATATTCAACTGCCAATTTAAACGGTTAGTTCCCTTCAGTTGGTGTAGCCTACATTATCATTCCATTGAATTACATTGTTTCATTTACCTTCAGTTTCGTCCTCTGTAAACGGCGTCACGACCACGTCGTTGTTGCTGAATATCATTAGTAATATATATATTATTTATATATATATATATATATAAATAAATAAATAAATATAAAGACATGTAGGCTAATTAAAACGTTATGGAGCAATTTGACCCTGACACAGTGCAATACTTGGCTGTGTCATCACACAGTTCTATGGTTAGTGCAGATAATAGAGGAGGATATAGCCTACTATTGTACACTATTCTACCTATTATAATTCTATTGTACACTATTCTACCTATTATAATTATATTGTGCACTATTCTACCTGTTATAATTATATTGTACACTAATCTACCTATTATAATTATATTGTACACTATTCTACCTATTATAATTATATTGTACACTATTCTACCTATTATAATTCTATGTACACTAATCTACCTATTATAATACTATTGTACACTAATCTACCTATTATAATACTATTGTACACTATTCTACCTATTATAATTATATTTTTCACTATTCTACCTATTATAATTATATTGTACACTATTCTACCTATTATAATTCTATTGTACACTATTCTACCTATTATAATTATATTGTACACTATTCTACCTATTATAATTATATTGTACACTATTGTACCTATTATAATTATATTGTACACTATTCTACCTATTATAATTCTATGTACACTAATCTTCCAACGTTATCATGAGTTGAAGAACTGAATGTGACCAATTTTCAGAATGAATCAAATCACTGTATTTCTGATTTATCAATATATTTAGCGCTTAGAGATCTCCAAACCTGTTTTTTTTCATGATTAATACATACCTTCCTAACCCTAAAATGTGCCTAAATAATGAGAGTATTTTTTTTTATTTACCAGTTGGTGTTGAAACGGAGACAAATATGCAGATATTTAGACTGCTTTTTTAAATTGATCCCTAATACTCTCATGTATTCTGGTCTGTCGATCTAATTAAAGGTACACCATAAAGGGATGGCTTTAGATAAATGTACTGAAAACTCTATTGATTGAATACTCCACAAGAAAATCTGTTGGCCAGCAAGTGTAAGTGGTTGAATTACATTTATTCAACGCTCGCAAGGGAACCACGCCTGCAAAGCCAGTTATGCATCTGCATAAGGTAAGTCTGAATACCAACTTCTGAGAAGTGCGTAGGAAAGGTGTGTGTAGGAAAGGAATAAATTCCTAAGTCGGAATCGGACCCTTGTGCATAAACACCTTCTTGTCTCACTCTTCCTGGGTAGTGTCAGACCAGACAGACAGCTCTTCCTGGGTAGTGTCAGACCAGACAGACAGCTCTTCCTGGGTAGTGTCAGACCAGACAGAGACAGACAGCTCCTCCTGGGTAGTGTCAGACTAGACAGACAGTTCCTCCTGGGTAGTGTCAGACTAGACAGACAGTTCCTCCTGGGTAGTGTCAGACCAGACAGACAGCTCCTCCTGGGTAGTGTCAGACCAGACAGAGACAGACAGCTCCTCCTGGGTAGTGTCAGACCAGACAGACAGTTCCTCCTGGGTAGTGTCAGACCAGACAGAGACAGACAGCTCTTCCCGGGTAGTGTCAAACCAGACAGAGACAGACAGCTCCTCCTGGGTAGTGTCAAACCAGACAGACAGACAGCTCTTCCTGGGTAGTGTCAGACCAGACAGACAGCTCTTCCTGGGTAGTGTCAGACCAGACAGACAGCTCTTCCTGGGTAGTGTCAGACCAGACAGACAGCTCTTCCTGGGTAGTGTCAAACCAGACAGAGACAGACAGCTCCTCCTGGGTAGTGTCAGACCAGACAGACAGCTCTTCCTGGGTAGTGTCAGACCAGACAGACAGCTCTTCCTGGGTAGTGTCAGACCAGACAGACAGCTCTTCCTGGGTAGTGTCAGACCAGACAGACAGCTCTTCCTGGGTAGTGTCAAACCAGACAGAGACAGACAGCTCCTCCTGGGTAGTGTCAGACCAGACAGACAGCTCTTCCTGGGTAGTGTCAGACCAGACAGACAGCTCTTCCTGGGTAGTGTCAAACCAGACAGAGACAGACAGCTCCTCCTGGGTAGTGTCAGACCAGACAGACAGCTCTTCCTGGGTAGTGTCAGACCAGACAGACAGCTCTTCCTGGGTAGTGTCAGACCAGACAGACAGCTCTTCCTGGGTAGTGTCAGACCAGACAGACAGCTCTTCCTGGGTAGTGTCAAACCAGACAGAGACAGACAGCTCCTCCTGGGTAGTGTCAGACCAGACAGACAGCTCTTCCTGGGTAGTGTCAGACCAGACAGACAGCTCTTCCTAGGGTAGTGTCAAACCAGACAGAGACAGACAGCTCCTCCTGGGTAGTGTCAGACCAGACAGACAGCTCTTCCTGGGTAGTGTCAGACCAGACAGACAGCTCTTCCTGGGTAGTGTCAGACCAGACAGACAGCTCTTCCTGGGTAGTGTCAGACCAGACAGACAGCTCTTCCTAGGGTAGTGTCAAACCAGACAGAGACAGACAGCTCCTCCTGGGTAGTGTCAGACCAGACAGACAGCTCTTCCTGGGTAGTGTCAGACCAGACAGACAGCTCTTCCTGGGTAGTGTCAGACCAGACAGACAGCTCTTCCTGGGTAGTGTCAAACCAGACAGAGACCACACTTTGGCAGAAGCTGCCTGGATGACATTAAAGTTGGAGTCCAAGAGGCTTCTAAACAGCTTCTACTCCTAAGCCATAAGACTCCTGAACATCTAATCAAATGGCTACCCAGACTATTTGCTTTGCTGCCCTCCCCCCCTTTTACACCGCTGCTATTCTCTGTTGTTATCATCTAAGCATAGTCACTTTAATAACTCTACCTACATGTACATATTACCTCAATTACCTCGACTAACCGGTGCCCCCACACATTGACTCTGTACCGGTACCCCCCTGTATATAGTCTCGCTATTGTTATTTTACTGCTGCTCTTTAATTGCTTGTTACTTTTATTTCTTATTCTTATTCTGTTTTTTTTTTAACTGCATTGTTGGTTAGGGGCCTCGTAAGTAAGCATTTCACTGTAAGGTCTACACCTGTTGTATTAAACGTATGTGACTAATCAAATGTGATTTGATTTGAGTACTCTATGATGGTTACTATTTTCTCTCTCTCTCTCCCCCTCCACCTCCCTCCACCTCTCCCTCCATCAATAATAGTTCAAGTGATTCTAGCTCTCTAATTGGTAATCCATAATTTACCTGTGGCTGTGATCTACAAGCGGTCCCTAGCATCCTGTGGCTGTGATCCACAAGCAGTCCCGAGCAACATGTGGCTGTGATCCACAAGCAGTCCCTAGCATCCTGTGGCTGTGATCTACAAGCGGTCCCTAGCATCCTGTGGCTGTGATCCACAAGCAGTCCCGAGCAACATGTGGCTGTGACCCACAATCTAGAGGGCTTCTATGTTTGTACCTGCACTTTAGATCCTGTGCTATTTGTGTGCTGGGTATTCTGTATTCTGCGGCCATCATTACCGGTCTATCACTTCTAATAGTATCAAATAAATAAAAAGCACAGTTAATGACAGTCCTATTGTGACTACTGCTGCAGACAGACAAGACATGCTCTGTCGGTGGTTTTCTGTTCAATCAGTGTTTGATGTTCAACTCCAGGGTCTCTACCTGCTATAAAATCACTGATGTTCAACTCCAGGGTCTCTATCTGCTATAAAATCACTGATGTTCAACTCCAGGGTCTCTACCTGCTATAAAATCACTGATGTTCAACTCCAGGGTCTCTACCTGCTATAAAATCACTGATGTTCAACTCCAGGGTCTCTACCTGCTATAAAGTCTTTGATGTTCAACTCCAGGGTCTCTACCTGCTATAAAGTCCTTGATGTTCAACTCCAGGGTCTCTACCTGCTATAAAGTGCTGACGTGGCTGGGACTACAGACTACATAACAACACTATAGAATATAGCAGACAGACACAGATATGCTGTTCAGGCACCATCAACAGGTTGACCATAGGCTGTATCAACATTAGAATCAAAGAATCTCTGGGCTGGCTGCCAGTAACAGCTTGGATGTATCTTATTCTCAATCTCTTAAAAATCCTTCCTCTCATAATTCCCCCCCCCCCCTCATCTGCACTGTTTGGAAAATATTTAACTTAACCTGGTCAGTTCTTGCAGATCAGTGCGATGAAGGAGAGGATGGATTTTTAGAAAGAGCCACAGTGTGCTCTGTGTGTGTCATCACTGTCTTCATGGAGAGGCAGGAAACACACAGATAATGTCAGGTACTCCTCTGGTGGCCAACAGCGCCACCCTGTGGTTCAAGTCTTCTATTGCAACAACAAAAAACAAGTTTTGTACACTACAGTATTATAGACTACATTATCCACATAATTATTATTACACACTATCATACAAATATCTCAACCATTTAAATAAAAAGGCTTTTTTTTAACTTGACAATTCACATAAATAAATCTATTATTAGTGCCTTTGATTGATCAGAGTGCTTATCGAAGAACAAGATTAGAGGAATGTACAATAACAATTAACCCTACATTTCCCATTGATCCATTTCTGAACAACGGTCAACAGAAATCAACATATATAATGGCTTGCGGCACACCTGGGTAGTGTTCAAAAGGTCACACCGTAGCAAAACATTTTGCAACGGAAAACTACAATCTGTGCTCAAATTTTCAGGTAGTACCTTAGAACACATACCTCCCTGTACCTCCCTGTTTCAATTGTTTTTTTAACAGTTGGTTTCACTCTGCTTCTAAACGTTTTCCTCCCGAATGAATACAACCCGGCTTGGTAACAGCTGGTTGACAAAGCGCAACAACGTGCCCTCTTGTGTGTGTGTGTGTGTGTGTGTGTGCCTTCCTCCATGACATCACAAGAGGATTCATCACCATGGCACTGTGTTGCCGGGGCCGGTTGCCAACGTGGGTATCACAGTTCTATTTATAACACTAGGGGTCACCTGGACTGGCTGGGGAGCACTACGACACACACACACACAGACACACACAGACACACACACACACACACACACACACACACACACACACACACACACACACACACACACACACACACACACACACACACACACACACACACACACACAGACACACATGCTGCCTGATGATCAAACGCTAAATGCTTGGCTTATCTGCGTTCAGATGAATCACCCCCTGCCTACCTTCTAAGGCTGAATTCAAATGGGGGCCCTCCTTCTTCGTTTGTGTCTCTGAGTGATGTAGGACGAGGACTGACATCAATATTTGTAGCGGCTCTGCTTAGGGCCATGGGTTTGTTTGGATTAGAGGCGATGTGGGGAAGGTTGTTTTAGAACAGAATGAAAGTGTGTTATGGCTCAGAGATGTTCTATGTTATGGGGAGTGGGGGGCCTGTGCTTTACAGCTAGGTGAACAGTAGAGAGAGGGGGGCCTGTGCTTTACAGCTAGGTGAACAGTAGAGGGGGGGGGCTGTGCTTTACAGCTAGGTGAACAGTAGAGAGAGGGGGCCCTGTGCTTTACAGCTAGGTGAACAGTAGAGAGAGGGGGGCCTGTGCTTTACAGCTAGGTGAACAGTAGAGAGAGGGGGCCTGTGCTTTACAGCTAGGTGAACAGTAGAGAGAGGGGGGGGGGGGCTGTGCTTTACAGCTAGGTGAACAGTAGAGAGAGGGGGGCCTGTGCTTTACAGCTAGGTGAACAGTAGAGAGAGGGGGGCCTGTGCTTTACAGCTAGGTGAACAGTAGAGAGAGGGGGCCTGTGCTTTACAGCTAGGTGAACAGTAGAGAGAGGGGGGGGGGCTGTGCTTTACAGCTAGGTGAACAGTAGAGAGAGGGGGGCCTGTGCTTTACAGCTAGGTGAACAGTAGAGAGAGGGGGGGGCTGTGCTTTACAGCTAGGTGAACAGTAGAGAGAGGGGGGCCTGTGCTTTACAGCTAGGTGAACAGTAGAGAGAGGGGGGGGCTGTGCTTTACAGCTAGGTGAACAGTAGAGAGAGGGGGGCCTGTGCTTTACAGCTAGGTGAACAGTAGAGAGAGGGGGGCCTGTGCTTTACAGCTAGGTGAACAGTAGAGAGAGGGGGGGGGCTGTGCTTTACAGCTAGGTGAACAGTAGAGCGAGGGGGCCTGTGCTTTACAGCTAGGTGAACAGTAGAGAGAGGGGGGGGGGGGGCTGTGCTTTACAGCTAGGTGAACAGTAGAGAGAGGGGGGCCTGTGCTTTACAGCTAGGTGAACAGTAGAGAGAGGGGGGCCTGTGCTTTACAGCTAGGTGAACAGTAGAGAGAGGGGGGCCTGTGCTTTACAGCTAGGTGAACAGTAGAGAGGGGGGGGCTGTGCTTTACAGCTAGGTGAACAGTAGAGAGAGGGAGGGGCTGTGCTTTACAGCTAGGTGAACAGTAGAGAGAGGGGGGGGGCTGTGCTTTACAGCTAGGTGAACAGTAGAGAGAGGGGGGGGCTGTGCTTTACAGCTAGGTTAACAGTAGAGAGAGGGGGGGGCTGTGCTTTACAGCTAGGTGAACAGTAGAGGGGGGGGCTGTGCTTTACAGCTAGGTGAACATTAGAGAGAGGGGGGGCTGTGCTTTACAGCTAGGTGAACATTAGAGAGAGGGGGGGCTGTGCTTTACAGCTATGTGAACAGTAGAGGGGGGGGCTGTGCTTTACAGCTAGGTGAACAGTAGAGAGAGGGGGGGGGCTTTGCTTTACAGCTAGGTGAACAGTAGAGAGAGGGGGGGCTGTGCTTTACAGCTAGGTGAACAGTAGAGAGAGGGGGGGGCTGTGCTTTACAGCTAGGTGAACAGTAGAGAGAGGGGGGGCTGTGCTTTACAGCTAGGTGAGCAGTAGAGAGAGGGGGGACTTTGCTTTACAGCTAGGTGAACAGCAGACGGGGGGGGGGCTGTGCTTTACAGATAGGTGAACAGTAGAGGGGGGGGGCTTTGCTTTACAGCTTGGTGAACAGTAGAGGGGGGGGGGTGCTTTACAGCTAGGTGAACAGTAGAGAGGGGGGGCTGTGATTTACAGCTAGGTGAACAGTAGGGGGGGGGTGCTTTACTGCTAGGTGAACAGTAGAGAGGGGGGGGGCTGTGATTTACAGCTAGGTGAACAGTAGAGAGGGGGGGGCTGTGCTTTACAGCTAGGTGAACAGTAGAGAGGGGGGGCTGTGCTTTACAGCTAGGTGAACAGTAGATAGGGGGGGCGCTGTGCTTTACAGCTAGGTGAACAGCAGAGAGGGGGGGGCTGTGATTTACAGCTAGGTGAACAGTAGAGAGGGGGGGGGGGGCTGTGCTTTACAGCTAGGTGAACAGTAGAGAGGGGGGGGCTGTGCTTTACAGCTAGGTGAACAGTAGAGAGGGGGGGCTGTGCTTTACAGCTAGGTGAACAGTAGAGAGGGGGGGCTGTGCTTTACAGCTAGGTGAACAGTAGATAGGGGGGGCTGTGCTTTACAGCTAGGTGAACAGTAGAGAGGGGGGGGGGCTGTGATTTACAGCTAGGTGAACAGTAGATAGGGGGGGCACTGTGCTTTACAGCTAGGTGAACAGCAGAGAGGGGGGGGGGCTGTGATTTACAGCTAGGTGAACAGTAGAGAGGGGGGGGCTGTGCTTTACAGATAGGTGAACAGTAGAGAGGGGGGGGCTGTGATTTACAGCTAGGTGAACATTAGAGAGAGGGGCACTGTGCTTTACAGCTAGGTGAACAGTAGAGAGAGAGAGGGGGGCTGTGTTTTACAGCTAGGTGAACAGTAGAGAGAGAGAGGGGCACTGTGCTTTACAGCTAGGTGAACAGTAGAGAGAGAGAGGGGGGCTGTGCTTTACAGCTAGGTGAACAGTAGAGAGAGAGAGGGGCACTGTGCTTTACAGCTAGGTGAACAGTAGAGAGAGAGGGGGGCTGTGCTTTACAGCTAGGTGAACAGTAGAGAGGGGGGGCTGTGCTTTACAGCTAGGTGAACAGTAGAGAGAGGGGGGGCTGTGATTTACAGCTAGGTGAACAGTAGAGAGGGGGGGGCTGTGCTTTACAGATAGGTGAACAGTAGAGGGGGGGGGGCTGTGCTTTACAGATATGTGAACAGCAGAGAGAGGGGGGCTGTGCTTTACAGATATGTGAACAGCAGAGAGAGTGCTCTTTCTTTCTCTCTCTCTCTGGAGGGGTTGTGTTGTGTTGGGTTTGATAGATAGGGTTTCTTGTGCTTCAGTCAGTCATATCGATCATAGTTCGGACTCTGGCGAATGAATATTCTGATAACCCGTCTTGGTCGGTGTCCCGGTACCATATCCAGCCGTGTTGGTCATCTCCTGGGCTCCGCCAGGCCCCAGGTAGGGGCGGTGAGAAGGCATGGGCGAGGGGCTGGGGCTGGGGGTGCCTTTACTGAGGATGAAGCGGGACTCATTCTCCTCCTCTAGGCCAGAGAGGTCCTTGGTCATGCCTTTACGGTAGGAGACAGACAGCTTGTTGGAGCCGTCAGAGAGTAGGTTGAAGTGGCGGGCGATGAAGACGCAGGGGAGAGGTAGCATGGCGGCGATGATGAGGGAGTAGGCCACACCCAGAGCCCACGGAGGGTAGGAGAGGAACTTCTCCGATGCCTAGCAGAGGGAGAACGAGAGGGAGGAGAGAGGAGAGGGAGGACGAAGAAGAGGGTGGAGGAGGAGAGTGAAGAAACATTGAGATACAGATTCAGAAAAGCTTTTAATGTACCAATATTGGGAAATTGGGTTTGCGACTGCATAAAACACAAGAAAGAAGTGTAAATGAGGTACAAACACATGATAAACTGATTGCACAGTAAATACAAACATAGATGGAATATACAGTTCCTTCAGAAATTATTCACACCCCTTGACGTTTTCCACATTTTGATGTGTTATAAAGTGGGAATCAAATGGATTTCATTGTAATTTTTGGTCAAAAATCTACACAAAATACTCTGCAATGTTAAAGTAAGTATTCACCCCACTGAATCAATACATGTTAGAATCCCCTTTGGCAGCGATTAGAGCTGTGAGTCGTTCTGGGTAAGTCTCTAAGAGCCCTTCACACCTGGATTGAACATTTGTCCATTATTCTTTATAAAAATCTTCAAGCTCTGTCCAGTTGGTTGTTCATCATTGCTAGAAAGCCTTTTTCAAGACTTGGCATAGATTTTAAAGACGATTTAAGTCAAAATAGTAACTAGGCCACTCAGGAACATTCAATGTTAGATTACTTGTTAGATATTACTGCACGGTCGGAACTAGAAGCAGAAGCATTTCACCACACTCGCATTAACAGCTGCTAACCATGTGTATGCGACCAATAAAATTTGATTTGATTTGAATGTCATCTTGGTAACCAACTCCAGTGTAGATTTGGCATTGTGTTTTAGGTTGAAAGGTGAATTTGAAAGCATACCGAATCAGGTTTTCCTCTAGGATTTTGCCTGTGCTTAGCTTTATTCTGGAATTTTTATTTTGGAATTTTACTCCCTAGTCCTTGCTGATGACAAGCATACCCATAACATGATGCAGCCACCACCATGCTTGAAAATATGAATGAGTGGTACTCAGTGATGTGTTGTGTTGGATTTGCCCCAAACATAACACATTGTATTCAGGACTAAAAAGTTAATTTTCTTTGCAATATTTATTTGTGTGCCTTGTTGCAAACAGGATGTATGTTTTGGAATATTATTATTCTTACTCTCTGGCAACTGAGTTAGAAAGTGCCAGGGTGTGTTGATACACCATCAAAAGCCTAATTAATAACTTTACCTCAAAAGGATATCCAGTATACACTTTTTTGTTGTTGTTGTTGTTACACATCTACCAATCGGGTGCCATTCTTTGCGAGGCATTGGTTGAATCTGTGCTTGATATTCACTACTCGATTGAGGGACCTTACAGAATAATTGTATGTTTGGGGTATAGAAATGGGGTAGTGATTAAACATCACGTTAACCACTATTATTGAACACAGAATGCAAATTATTATGTGATTTTACAACTTATTAAGCACATTTTTAATTCTGAACTTATTTAGGCTTGCCATAACAAAGGGGTAGAATACTTATTGACTCAAGACATTTCAGCTTTTCATTTTTTAAATTAATTTTGAAACAATTTTACAAAGCGAATTAAAAGGGTGTGAATACTTCTGAAGACACTGTATATAAAGTGAAGCAGTCCGTGATGAGGAAGATGAGGGTGAGTCAACCATTGACCAAGAGGAGATCATTTTAAAGGGAAAGTAAATGCATGTGTGAATACAAAGAAGGACCATGAAAAAGATTGTAGTCATTGGACTAAGAGTGAGGTACCAGTTAGGTGAAATGGATGGATTAGTACAAATGTGTTTGAGCTAAACTGGTGTAACAGAGGTAAAGATTCACTGACCAGTTCCTCCACCCAGGCATTGTACCCAGCAGGACTGATGGCCATCTCTATCACAGTGGCAACGATGAGCACGGTGAGACAGGCAGGAGACACGTACTTCCACATATAGAAATAGAAAGAGTAGGGTCTGAAACCCAACATGTCCTCTAGATCCTGCATGAACCTGAGAGAGAGAGAGAGAGAGAGAGAGAGAGAGAGGGAGGGAGGGAGGGAGGGAGGGAGAGAGAGAGAGAGAGAGAGAGAGAGAGAGAGAGAGAGAGAGAGAGAGAGAAAGAGAGAGAGAGAGAGATAGAGAAGGAGGGAGGGAGAGAGAGAGAGAGAGAGAGAGAGAGGGAGGGAGGGAGGGAGGGAGGGAGGGAGGGAGGGAGAGAGAGAGAGAGAGAAGGAGGGAGGGAGGGAGAGAGAGAGAGAGAGAGAGAGAGAGAGAGAGAGAGGGAAGGAAGGAAGGACAGAAGGAAGGAAGGACGGAAGGAAGGAGATTAAGGTGGGGATGAACAAAAGCGAATTTTGAACACAATCAAATTTACAAAGCCATTTCTCCTAGGCACTGCTGTAAAGTAATATGTACGTTCCTTGTGTCATGTTATGCATCCAGTACCTCTTGGTGCCGTAGATCCAGGCCACAGATATATTCTCAAGTATAACCACCACAGTGAGAGGCAGGCCAGCTGAGTAGTCATCAAACATGGTCACAAAGTAGTTCCCGGAGCGCTGGACGAACAGCAGGCCACAGAAGAACGCCACAATGCAACAACCAACTGAGAAGGAAGGACGAGGAAGAGGAGGAAGAGAGGAAGAGGAGGAAGAGGAGGGGGAAACATTAATAATCATACATACAGACCACAGAAGAAGACTACGATGCAACTGCCTACTGAGAGAGGAGGACTAGAGAAGAAAGATGTCAGGCTGATTATATGACTACATTTCTGATGCTTACCAATTCAAAGTAAGGCATACAACATATAGTCTCTTTCAACAGCCATTGGCTAACCTTTGACTTCTGACTGATAAAGAATAAATCAACCAACCAATCAACCAACCAAACAATAGCAGACTTACCACAGAGGAACTCCTTGCGGATCTTGGGAAAGGCGTCCAGTACAGGTGTGGTGATCCCTGTCATGGTGCCGATCATGGACCCCAGCCCCAGGTTAATCAGCATGAAGAAGAACATGACAGACCAGAAGGGAGAGGCAGGGAAGTGGGTCATGGCCTCAGTGAAGGCGATGAAGGCCAGGCCTGTTCCCTGCACTGCCTAGAGAAAGAGAGAGGGAGGGAAAGAGATGAGGAAAGAGAGATGTTTAATCCATGTGTCTTCACTATATTTCACTTCACATAATGAGATGACTGTTTTCCATCTAAAAGTGGTTATAGATGATGTTGGAAGTGCTTTGGGTGTTGATAAGAGTATGAAATCTCTACTTTATAGGCTAGTTTCAGAGACCGAAAGCAGTACTGGAAAAATCAGGACTATGGATTAACATGAAAGGCCACAAATATATGTTTTTTTTTTGGTGTGAAAATGTATTAAAAAAAAGACTTTCACCTCTAAACCAAATCAGACCAACATGCCTTGTTGATTTCGTCGTCCAGTATACAGGGGTCCAGTCCCAACATGCCGTGTTGAGTTTTACCTCCAGTATACAGGGGTCCAGACCCAACATACCTTGTTGAGTTTGACCTCCAGTACAGGGGTCCAGTCCCAACATACCTTGTTGAGTTTTACCTCCAGTATACAGGGGTCCAGACCCAACATGCCTTGTTGAGTTTGACCTCCAGTACAGGGGTCCAGTCCCAACATACCTTGTTGAGTTCATCCTCCAGTATACAGGGGTCCAGACCCAACATGCCTTGTTGAGTTTGTCCTCCAGTATACAGGGGTCCAGACCCAACATACCTTGTTGAGTTCATCCTCCAGTATACAGGGGTCCAGTCCAAGCTGACTGAAGCTGTCCTCCTTGACAGTCTTGATCACTCCATACATCTCCTGATAGTCCACAGCTGACAGGTGAGAGAAGTTGACGTGGGGAGGGATCAGATCATGGCTCAACACACCTGTGTTCAGGTAACCTAGGATCTTCTCAGCATTCCTGTAGAAAGGAGGAGAGAGGAGAGGAGGAAAGGGTTAGTGTTAATTGTGAGATAGAGATTTCATCTAGCTGCATTCATAGTAACAGGTAGGAAAGACAGAGTGGGATAATGCTGAAAGAGATTGACTCTATTTTACAATGACAATATGCGGTTGGTTAAGCTATGTGAGCTTGACAAAATTATTCGAGTTTGGCGCTTGATGGTTTTTGCGACTGCACTTGAAGGAACATTAAAAGTTCTTGAAATGTTCTGTATTGACTGACCTTCATGTCTTAAAGTAATGATGGACTGTCTTTTCTCTGCTTATTTGAGCTGTTCTTGCCATAATATGGACTTGTCTTTCACCAAATAGAGCTGTCTTCTGTATACCAACCCTACCTTGTCACAACACAACTGATTTGCTCAAACACATTAAGAAGGAAAAAGAAGAAATTCCACAAATTAACAGTTAACAAGGCACACCTGTTAATTGAAATGCATTTCAGGTGACTACTTCATGAAGCTGGTTGAGAGAATGCCAAGAGTGTGCAAAGCATCAAGGAAAAAGATGGCTACTTTGAAGAATCTAAAATCTAAAATATATTTTGATTTGTTTAACAATTTCTTGGTTACTACATGATTCCATATGTTTTATTCATAGTTTTGAAGTCTTCACTATTATTCTACAATGTAGAAATAAATAAAAAACCCTTGAATGAGTAGGTGTTCTAAAACTTTTGACCGGTAGTGTATATATATATACAGTTGAAGTCGGAAGTTTACATACACTTAGGTTGGAGTCATTAAAACTCATTTTTCAACCACTCCACAAATTTCTTGTTAACAAACTATAGTTTTGGCAAGTCGGTTAGGACATCTACTTCGTGCATGACACAAGTAATTTTACCAGCAATTGCTAAAAGACAGATTACTTCACTTATAATTCACTGTATCACAATTCCAGTGGGTCAGAAGTTTACATACACTAAGTTGACTGTGCCTTTAAACAGCTTGGAAATTCCAGATAATAATGTTATGGCTTTAGAAGCTTCTGATAGGCTAATTTACATAATTTGAATCAATTGGAGGTGTACCTGTGGATTTATTTCAAGGCCTACCTTCAACCTCAGTGCCTCTTTGCTTGACATCATGGGAAAATCAAAATAAACCAGCCAAGACCTCATAAAATAATTGTAGACCTACACAAGTCTGGTTCATCCTTGGGAGCAATTTCCAAATGCCTGAAGGTACCACGTTCAGCTGTACAAACAATAGTACGCAAGTATAAACACCATGGGACCACGCAGCCGTCATACCACTCAGGAAGGAGACGCGTTCTGTCTCCTAGAGATGAATGTACTTTGGTGCGAAAAGTGCAAATCAATCCCTGAACAACAGCAACAGACCTTGTGAAGATGCTGGAGGAAACAGGTACAAAAGTATCTATATCCACAGTAAAACGAGTCCTATATCGACATAACCTGAAAGGCTGCTCAGCAAGGAAGCCTCTGCTCCAAAACCGCTATAAAAAAGCCACACTACGGTTTGCAACTGCACATGGTGACAAAGATCGTACTTTTTGGAGAAATGTCCTCTGGTCTGATGAAACAAAACACAAAAAACTGTTTGGCCATAATGACCATCGTTATGTTTGGAAGAAAAAGGGGGATGCTTGCAAGGCGAAGAACACCATCCCAGCCATGCAGCACAGGGGTGGCAGCATCATGTTGTGGGGGTGCTTTGCTGCAGGAGGGACAGGTGCACTTCACAAAATAGATGGCATCATGAGGGATGAAAATTATGTGGATATATTGAAGCAACATCTCAAGACATCAGTCAGGAAGTTAAAGCTTGGTCGCAAATGGGTCTTCCAAATGGACAATGACCCCAAGCATACATCCAAAGTTGACAACAAAGTCAAGGTATTGGAGTGGCCATCACAAAGCCCTGACCTCAATCCTATAGAAAATCTGTGGGCAGAACTGAAAAAGTGTGTGCGAGCAAGGAGGCCTACAAACCTGACTCAGTTACACCAGCTCTGTCAGGAGGAATGGGCCAAAATTCACCCAACTTATTGTGGGAAGCTTGTGGAAGGCTACCCGAAACATTTGATCCAAGTTAAACAATTTAAAGGCAATGCTACCAAATACTAATTGAGTGTATGTAAACTTCTGACCCACTGGGAATGTGATGAAAAAAAAGCTGAAATAAATCACTCTCAACTATTATTCTGATATTTCACATTCTTAAAATAAAGTGGTGATCCTAACTGACCTAAGACAGGGGATTTTACTAGGTTTAAATGTCAGGAATTGTGAAAAACTGACTTTAAATGTATTTGGCTAAGGTGTATGTAAACTTCCGACTTCAACTGTATATTTATAAAGGGGCAATCTGTAGTTGCTACATCCATTTTTGGACTTATAAATTATATATATATATATAATTAAAGTTTATCAAAAGTGTACAAGTTTGAGCATGTGTCCATTAGGCCTTTTTATCAGGATGAATTAGATTGAGCAATAAAAGCCCCACTTTTATCCCACAGGCTGGGATCTGCACTATGCAGCTGTCGCAAGAGAGCATTTTTCACTGGCTGAGATAAGATATACTCACTCCACAACACATTTCTCGTTCATGATGTTGGCCTTGAACCCCAGCACGGCGAACACCACCAGCGTAGCCAGGATGGAGGTGATGAAGTTGATGATAGAGACCAGCGCTGCGTCAAAGTGGCAGTTGTTGTCCCGCTTGTTGTAGCTGGAGAAGGCTATGACCCCTCCGAACCCAAGGCCCAGAGCGAAGAACACCTGGGTGGCTGCCTCCCTCCATACCTGGGGCTCCAGCATCTTCTCCAACTGGGGTTAGAGGTCAGAGGTTAGGGGCTACTATGTAATGTTCCACACAATCATGGCCTATCCTTTTGCACTTACCAAGAGGAGAAAGACATTATCTAGTACCTAGGTCAGCCATTGGAGGGAGACAACAACCACAATTTCACACTTTCAGTCTGACATCACTCTAAGGATCCAGACATCCAGAACAGAGGCATTGAATACATGAATTATGGTTGAGTGTCCTTTAAAGAAAATGTTTCACTAAAACACTCCTCTATCTAACTATCTAAGGGTGAGGATCAATGTTAATATCCCTGCAAAGAATGGGATGCAAGAATGAGGAACAAAAGACTGCAGGACAAACACGGCCCTGGGACTAGAGTTTCCCTACATAGAATCCAGTCCAGACAGACAAACAGACACTGCCCTGAGACTAGAGTTTCCCTAAATAGAATTGAGTCCAGACAGACAAACAGAAATCATATCAGGAAACCTTTCTCTCCTCTCAGAATGTGATGCTCTGCACCAATGCTCTCTAGTCTGAGTGTGATGACAGCCACTCTCTAGTCTGAGTGTGATGACAGCCATAGCCCTGTGTTTCAGAGGGAGTCGGAGATAGTGTTGGATGGCTGTGCTGGATGTCGGATGGCTGTGTTGGATACTGTGTTGGATGTTGGATGGCTGTTGGATGTTGGATGGCTGTGTTGGATGTTGGATGGCTGTGTTGGATGTTGGATGGCTGTGTTGGATGTTGGATGGCTGTGTTGGATGTTGGATGGCTGTGTTGGATCGCTGTGTTGGATGTTTGGTGGCTGTGTTGGATGTTGGATGGCTGTGTTGGATATCGGATGGCTGTGTTGGATATCGGATGGCTGTGTTCTACCTTCGGATACACAACATGCAGGTGAGTTGAATCTGTGGCGCTGTAATTCTCAGCACCACAGATAAAGGAAGGTGTGTGTGTTTACCATTGGTGTCTGTGTCTGTCTGTCTGTCTGTCTGTCTGTCTGTCTGTCTGTCTGTCTGTCTGTCTGTCTGTCTGTCTGTCTGTCTGTCTGTCTGTCTGTCTGTCTGTCTGTCTGTCTGTCTGTCTGTCTGTCTGTCTGTCTGTCTGTCTGTCTGTCTGTCTGTCTGTCTGTCTGTCTGTCTGTCTGTCTGTGTGTGTGTGTGTGTGTGTGTGTGTGTGTGTGTGTGTGTACCTTTGGGGTGAACATGTGAGCGATGCCGTCAACAGATCCTTTGAGCATCAGGCCTCTGACAAGGAAACAGATCAACACCACATAGGGGAAGAGAGAGCTGAAGTACATCACCTGATAGGAGAAAAAATACACCACACACACACACACACACACACACACACACCGTCATAAAGTATATCACCTGAGAGGGGCGACAGACAGAGGACTGTACACACGTCACACTGTTACCATGGACACCAACACACTTTTACCATGGACACCAACACACTGTTACCATGGACACAACCACACTGTTACCACGGAAACCACCATACCGTTACCATGGACACTACCACACTGCCTCAAATTAGTCTGGCCTCACAGTGAAGAGGGACCATATTGTGATGCTTCGAACAGACAGAGACACTGAGACAGACACATGCATACACACGTGCATACAGAGGCATGAACACACACACACACACACACGCACAGACTCACACACACTCACATAGTTTACTAAAGTTTACTAAAGTTACCGGAAATCTTCATTAATTTGGGTAATTAACATAAACTCTATGTCAATCTATCATAACTTTGGTAATTTATAGTTGAATAATAGCCCCATGTTAAAAGGTTGTATCCCTATACAGGGCATTACTTTAGACCATGGCCCCTGCTCTTTCCATGACATAGACTGACCAGGTGAATCCAGGTGAAAGCTATGATCCCTTATTGATGTCACCTGTTAAATCCACTTCAATCAGTGTAGATGAAGGGGGAGGAGACAGGTTAAAGAAGGGTTTTAAGCCTTGAGACAATTGAGACATGGATTGTGTATGTGTGCCATTCAGAGGGTGAATGGGCAAGACAAAAGATTTAAGCGGCTTTGAACGGGGTATGGTAGTAGGTGACAGGTGCACCGGTTTGTGTCAAGAACTGCAACGCTGCTGGGTTTTTCACGCTCAACAGTTTCCTGTGTATCAAGAATAGTCCACCACCCAAAGGACATCCAGCCAACTGGACACAACTGTGGGAAGCATTGGAGTCAACATGGGTGTTAATAATGTTTGGCATACTCAGTGTACAGGGAATAAGGTGCTAATTGGAATCCAGACAAACTGTGTCAGATCTTGTTATATATATATATATTTCTCTATTCCAAAATGTGTGTTGGATTGTTGTGTTGTGTTGTGATCATGACTCATTGTTTGGACTGAGATGAAAGCACCTTGTTAGGCTGAATCCCAAATGGCACCCTAAGTAGTGCAGTATAGAGGGAATAGGTCACCATTTCGGATGCAAAATGGAGTTGCTGGCCAACCAACATGTTATCGAACCACACTGTGCCTCCTAGACTCTTCAGACTAAGCTCATTCATTTTGCATGCTTCCTTCCCATAACACAAGATAATACAAAGATAGAATTGTTTAACACACGATAATACAAAGATAGTATTGTTTAACACACGATAATACAAAGATAGTATTTTGTGCTTTAACATTTTAGCCTTTCTCACCATAGGCTATGTCACAGTTCAGCCAGTATAAAAATGCTCATCAAAATGAATATACTTATACACGACCAGTATGTGAATGTCTTCCTACTATACAGTACACATAGAAAGTCCATAGGAAAACATCTTTATTTGAAAAAGTGAAACTCCAGCACGCTTAATATTCTGTAATAACAACTGAATGGATCTCTTGAGCCTTCGAGAACAATTCCAACAACACCAGTTTCCTTTTTCATGTAACCCCTCCCCCACCGTCTTACCACAGATAGACTCATGTTACAACAGCAAACAGTAGCTGCCGGGAAGACAATGCCCCCGGCCCTGTACCTTTCCAAGTCATACAGTGGTGCCTTGGAAAGTATTCAGACTCCTTGTCCTTTTTCCACATTTTGTTATGTTTACAGCCTTATTCTAAAATTGATGAAGTAAATAAAACAATCCTCATCAATCTACACACAATACCCCATAATGACAGCAAAAACAGCTTTTTTTTGTGCAAATTTATAAAAAAATAAAAATCAGTAATCAGACCCTTTGCTATAAGACTCGAAAATGAGCTCAGTTACATTCCGTTTCCATTGATCATCCTTGAGATGTTTCTACAACTTGATTGGAGTCTACCTGTGGTAAATTCAATTGATTGGACATGATTTGGTAAGCCACACACCTGTCTATATAAGGTCCCACAGTTGACAGTGCATGTCAGAGCAAAAACCAAGCCATGAGGTCGAAGGAGTGATCCGTAGAGCCCCGAGACAGGATTGTGTCATGACACAGATCTGGGGAAGGGTACCAAAACATTTCTGCAGCATTGAAGGTCCCCAAGAACACAATGGTCTCAATAATTCTTTAAATGGAAGAAGTTTGGAAACACCAAGACTCTTCCTAGAGCTGGCCGCCCAGCCAAACTGAGCAATCAGTGGAGAAGGGCCTTGGTCATGGAGGTGACCAAGACCCCAATGGTCACTCTGAAAGCACCAGAGTTCCTCTGTGGAGATGGGAGAACCTTCCATAAGGACAACCATCTCTGAAGCACTCCACCAATCAGGCCTTTATGGTAGAGTGGCGAGACGGAAGCCACTCCTCACTAAAAAGCACATGACAGCACGCTTGGAGTTTGCCAAAAGGCACCTAAAGACTCTCAGACAATGGGAAACAACATTCTCTGGTCTGATGAAACCAAGATTGAACTCTTTGGCCTGAATGCCAAGCCTCAGGTCTGGAGGAAACCTGGGACCTTCCCTACGGTGAAGCATGGTGTTGGCAGAATCATGCTGTGGGAATGTTTTTCAGCGGCAGGGACTGGGAGACTAGTCAGGATTGAGGGAACAATGAACGGAGCAAAGTACAGAGAGATCCTTGATGAACATCTGCTTCAGAGCGCTCAGGACCTCAGACTGGGGTGAAGGTTCACCTTCCAACAGGACAATGACCCTAAGTACACAGCCAAGACAAATTAGGAGTGGTTTCGGGACAAGTCTCTGAATGTCCTTGAGTGGCCCAGCCAGGGCCCAGACTTGAACCCGATCGAACATCTTTGGAGAGACCTGAAAATAGCTGTGCAGCGACGCTCCCCATCCAACCTAACAGAGGTTGAGAGGATCTGCAGAGAAGAATGGGAGAAACTTCCCAAATACAGGTGTGCCAAGCTTGTAGAGTCATACCCAAGACTCGAGGCTGTAATCGCTGCCAAAGGTGCTTCAACAAAGTACTGAGTAAAGGGTCTGAATATTTACTATATAAATGTGATATTTCAGTTTTTATTTTATATATACATTTTCGAAAATGTCTAAAAACCTATTTTCGCTTTTTCATTATTGGGTATTGTGTGTAGATTGATGAAGACATTTAATCGATTTTAGAATAAGGCTGTAACGTGAAGAAGTCAATACTTTCCGAATGCCCTGTATACAGTACCTTCAGATAGTATATATACAGTACATATATACACGTGTATACACACACACAGACACACACAGATCTATATAATAGTTCTCGGCCTGTTACCTTCCCAGATGACTGGATACCCTTGATCACTGCCAGACAGACGATGAGCCAGGCGGCGAAAAGGGACAGGGTCATTTTCCAGTTGAGGCCTCCGCTGTCCTCGATGGTGCTGGTGATGTTCAGGGTCTGCCGGTACCAGAAGTAGGTGGTGGCAGAAGACTTTTCACACTCCGGCTCGATGACTAGAGGGAGGGACGGAGGGAGGGAGGTGAGAAGGGAGAAGATAGGAGAGGGAGATATGGGAGTGTGCAAAGAGGGGGGAGAAAGTAAGAAATATACAGCTGTGAAGTATACATAGTGGCCAATGGTTAATATCAGCATAGAGGTCACTGTGGGAGCTAAGACTAGCATGCTAACATAATGCTAACATAAGGTCAGCGTGGGACCTAAGACTAGCGTGCTAACATAAGGTGAGTGGAGGAGCAAATGCGAGCTAATGATGACGTAAGGTCCCTGACTCTGTCTGGATCACTATGTGCTGCCTGCCGTCATCGCAGGGCATGCTGGGCACTCAGAGACTGGGCCATACCTCCTGACAGTACGCAGCATCACACCTACCCTCTTAGATCAGATTAAGTATAGGGCCATCCCAGCTCTGTTCTGACTGCATCCCACCTCATCCTCTCTCTGCTCAACCAGCAGATTACCAGCTTTTCACTACATGTGACAGTAAAACATCGTATTATTTGATGTAATGTATTGTTGATTCTACAGTACTGAGCAGGCAATGAGAATGGAAAACTACAGTAGGCCTATGTAGCAAAATGTAACGTAGTGTGGTGTATTCAGCTGTACCCAAGATCTCAGCCACGCTGTACTGCACAGTGTTTGACATTTATGTACCATGATGTTATATGACGTGCTATGATATTATATGACGTGATGTGATGTTATATGACGTGATGTGATGTCATATGATGTTCTGTGCTGTGGTGTTAAATGATGTGCTGTGACGTTACATGTCGTGCTGTACTGTGATGTCATATGACGTGCTGTGATGTTAAATGATGTGATGTCATATGACGTGATGTGTTGTACTACAGGATGCTGTACTGTGTTGTACTACATGATGCTATGCTGTGTTGTACTACAGGATGCTGTACTGTGTTGTACTACAGGATGCTGTACTGTGTTGTACTACATGATGCTGTACTGTGTTGTACTACATGATCCTGTACTGTTTTGTACTACATGATGCTGTACTGTGTTGTACTACATGATTCTGTACTGTGTTGTACTACAGGATGCTATGCTGTGTTATACTACATGATGCTGTACTGTGTTGTACTACATGATCCTGTACTGTGTTGTACTACATGATGCTGTACTGTGTTGTACTACCCTGATGATTTTCTGTGTTGTACTACATGATCCTGTACTGTGTTGTACTAACCTGATGATTTTCTGTGTTGTACTAGAGGATGCTGTACTGTGTTGTACTACAGAATGCTGTATTGTGTCTTGCTGTGTTCTCCTTTGCTGTACTGTTCTAAACTGTGCTGCTTGTGTGAACTTACTGGCTTGGCTCCCGTTGACCACTCTGATTGGGCACTCTGCCCAGGGCAGTGGGTACTGGAATGACTGGAAGAAGTAGAAGATACTCCAGCCGATGATCACGTTGTAGTAAAGGCCCACGAAGCCACACACCTGGAGAGAGACAGAGAGAAAGGTTAAAACATATCCTTAGTTCTTCCAAGAAATGTCATTGCTCAACCTACAATAGTTTTTTTTTTTGTGGTGTATTTTTATGTGATAGGGCTTTGTTTTGGGAAACCCATAGCATTTCAGAGTTTCCATCAACCAAACGGTGGTGTAGTCTAGCTGGATACACATACATATATGGCTTTCCTGGCCGACACGCAAAGACCAACAGAAAGCTACACAGGAAATGCTATCATATGAATCGTGATTCACTCTCAGACACTCAGGCAGCCCACAGATGAAGTTTCTCTGAATAATTGAAGTCATCTGTGTGTTCTAGCCCTCTATGTATTTATAGCTCCAGAGCAGAGCGGAGCTCCTGGTGCCACATCCAGCCTGCCTCAATCCTCACTGTCCCAGGTTACTTCCAGCCTACCTCAACCCTCACTGTCCCAGGTTACTTCCAGCCTGCCTCAATCCTCACTGTCCCAGGTTACATCCAGCCTACCTCAACCCTCACTGTCCCAGGTTACTTCCAGCCTGCCTCAATCCTCACTGTCCCAGGTTACATCCAGCCTGCCTCAATCCTCACTGTCCCAGGTTACATCCAGCCTGCCTCAACTCTCACTGTCCCAGGTTACTTCCAGCCTGCCTCAACTCTCACTGTCCCAGGTTACTTCCAGCCTGCCTCAACTCTCACTGTCACAGGTTACTTCCAGCCTGCCTCAACCCTCACTGTCCCAGGTTACTTCCAGCCTGCCTCAACTCTCACTGTCCCAGGTTACATCCAGCCTGCCTCATTCCTCACTGTCCCAGGTTACTTCCAGCCTGCCTCAAACTTACTGCCCCAGGTCACATCCAGCCTGCCTCAAAGCTCAATGCCCCAGGTTACATCCAGCCTGCCTCAAACTTACTGCCCCAGGCCACATCCAGCCTGCCTCAAAGCTCAATGCCCCAGGCTACATGGGCCTGACTGTCTATCCGCCTCTGAAGCAGAGCCTGACTGACTGTCTATCTGCCTCTGAAGCAGGGCCTGGCTGACTGTCTATCTGCCTCTGAAGCAGAGCCTGGCTGACTGTCTATCTGCCTCTGCAGCAGGGCCTGGCTGACTGTCTATCTGCCTCTGCAGCAGGGCCTGGCTGACTGTCTATCTGCCTCTGAAGCAGAGCCTGACTGACTGTCTATCCGCCTCTGAAGCAGGGCCTGACTGACTGTCTATCCGCCTCTGAAGCAGAGCCTGACTGACTGTCTATCCGCCTCTGAAGCAGGGCCTGACTGACTGTCTATCTGCCTCTGAAGCAGAGCCTGACTGACTCTCTATCTGCCTCTGCAGCAGGGCCTGGCTGACTGTCTATCCGCCTCTGAAGCAGGGCCTGGCTGACTGTCTATCCGCCTCTGAAGCAGAGCCTGGCTGACTGTCTATCCGCCTCTGAAGCAGGGCCTGGCTGACTGTCTATCCGCCTCTGAAGCAGAGCCTGGCTGACTGTCTATCTGTCTCTGCAGCAGAGCCTGACTGACTGTCTATCCGCCTCTGAAGCAGGGCCTGGCTGACTGTCTATCTGTCTCTGCAGCAGGGCCTGCTGGACTGATTTATCGACTGCAGTGGTTACACTCTAATATCAATAGGAGTATAATGGCGTCATTCTAAGTTGTAGGCTAGTATGAATACTGTTACAGAGCCATCCAGTCTGCCTAACGCCTCACCATCTCAGAGTCAGACAAACTGACTACAGTATACATAATGGCATAGCATATTGTTTAGAATGCATGCTCAATACATTGCTTCTTTCTAAGTGGTATGCTAGTGTGGGTACATAAACATCCAGATCTATCCAGCCTGCCTCAACCGTCACGCCTCAACCTTCATGCCTGAAACCCTCACGCCTCAAACCTCACGCCTCAAACCTCACGCATTAACCCTCAACCTTCATGCCTGAAACCCTCACGTCTCAAACCTCACCCCTCAACCCTCAACCTTCATGCCTGAAACCCTCACGCCTCACCGCCTCAACCCTCACTGCCTCACGCCTCAACCATCACGCCTCAACCCTCACGCCTCAACCCTCACGCCTCAACCCTCACGCCTCACCGCCTCAACCCTCACGCCTCACGCCTCAACCCTCACGCCTCAACTCTCAACCTTCATGCCTGAAACCCTCACGCCTCAACCCTCACGCCTTAACCCTCACGCCTCAACCCTCACGCCTCAACCCTCACGCCTCAACCATCACGCCTCAACCCTCACGCCTCAACTCTAATGCCTCAACCATCACACCTCAACCATCCCGCCTCAACCATCACGCCTCAACCCTCACGCCTCAAACCTCAACCTTCATGCCTGAAACCCTCACGCCTCAACCCTCACACCTCAACCCTCACACCTCACTGCCTCATGCCTCACGCCTCAAACCTCACGCCTCACGCCTCACACCTCACTGTCTCAAGCCTCAATGCCTCATGCCATCCCGCCTCAACCCACACTGCCTCAGCACTGCATAGTGCTATATAGGGCCTCCTGCACTGTCTGCAATTTCCAATAGCTATAGTAGAATACTACTTAGAATGCATGCCAAATACAATGCTTCATTCTAAGATGTATGCCCAATACATTGCTTCATTCTAAGATGTATGCCCAATACAATGCTTCATTCTAAGATGTATGCCCAATACAATGCTTCATTGGTATGCTAGCTATTAGATACTGACTGACTACAGACTGACTGACTGACTGTGTCACTGACTGACTGACTGACTGACTGACTGACTGACTGACTGACTGACTGACTGACTGACTGACTGGTTGGCTGGCTGACTACAGACTGACTGTGCCACTGACCGACTGACTCACTGACTGACTGAAAGACTGACTCGCTGACTGACTGACTTAGTCACTGACTGACTGGCTGGCTGGCTGTAGCAGATGTGAGCGTGGTGAGTAGCCTGAGATCTAAAGTCTGACTGACTGGCTGATTAACTTACTGACTGACTCACTGAGTGACTGACTTACTCACTGACTGACCCACTGGCTGACTGACTGACTAATTGACTGATTGGCTGACTCACTGACTGATTGGCTGACTGACTGACTCACTGAATGGCTGATTGACTCACTGACTGATTGGCTGACTGACTGGCTGACTGACTCACTGAATGGCTGATTGACTCACTGACTGATTAATTGGCTGACTGACTTACTCACTGACTGACTGGCTGGCTGTGAGTGTGGTGAGTGCCCTGAGATCTAAAGTATTGCTGACTCACTGACTGACTCACTGACTGACTGACTCGCTGACTCACTGACTGATTGACTGATTGGCTAACTCACTGACTGGCTGGCTGACTGATTGGCTGATTGACTCACTGACTGAGTCACTGAGTGACTGACTTACTCACTGGCTGACTGACTTACTTACTAACTGGCTGACTGATTCACTGACTGACTGACTAACTGTTGGCCTATGTTAAATTTGTCCATGCTAGCATATGAGTCTACTACTTCACAGCCAGCCTCACACCTCACTGGACCAGGGCTGCATGGGCCTGGCTGACTACAGACTGACTGACTGATGCACTCACTGACTGACTGACTGACTGACTACAGACTGACTGACTAACTGTGTCACTGACTGACTGACTCACTGATTGACTGGTTGGCTAACAATCTTGCTGACTGACTCACTGACTGACTCATTGACTGATTGGCTGACTCACTGACTGACTGACTGGCTGACAGACTGACTCGCTGACTGGCTCACTGGCTGACTCACCGATTGACTGACTGGCTGGCTGTAGCAGATGTGAGCGTGGTGAGTGCCCTGAGATCTAAAGTCTGACTGACTGGCTGACTGACTCACAGACTGACTCACTGACTGATTGACACAAGACTCACTGACTTACTGACTGACATACTGACTGACTCACTGAGTGACTCACTGACTGAATGACTGGCTGGATGTAGCAGATGTGAGTGTGGTGAGTGCCCTGAGATCTAAAGTCTGACTGACTGACTGATTGACTCACTGACTGACTCACTGGCTGATTGACTCACTGGCTGCCTGACTGTTTGGCTGACTCACTGACTGACTGACTAATTGGCTGAGTCACTGACTGACTGGCTGATTACAGACTGACTGGCTGACTGACTCACTGACTGACTGACTCACTGGCCGACTCACTAACTGTTTGGCTGACTGACTCACTGACTGTTTGGCTGACTGACTCACTGACTGACTGGCTGGCTGGCTGACTGTAGACATAGCAGATGTGATTGTGGTGAGTGACCTGATATCTAAAGTCAACTGTATTCGACAGACTGGCTAGCCTCTTGGTCCTTCAGTTAGCCACGTAGCAACATAGACATCCACCGCATGCATCTTCTCCTGGACAGAAGCCTCTGCCTGAGAGTACTGAGGATGGAGGAGTGTGACATTTGACAGATGAAAGCGACTGGTAGTGCTGACGTCTGTATGTCAGTCTACTTTGAACTCTCTAGAGACACTAATGTGGGTAGGCCGTCTGAGGGACGCTGTGCAAAAAATGTTTCATCAGACCACACGTCTGTCAGGTAAACGGAGACAATCACATCACAACTGCTGTTTCATGTCCTGGTGAATAGTTGATGTTTGGGACAGACTTGGCTGCTCATTGGAGAACAATAAACTATTCTATTCTTGTGTTGCCAGAAGGCATATTTGGCATTTTGTGCTTATTAGGATCCCCATTAGCCGTACTCTTCTTGGGGTCCACATGAAACATGATATAATACAGAGTACAGAACACTATTAGTCAAGGACTGAAATACATACATTTAATACACACAATATCTAGGTCTAATACATACATAATACAGGGCAAATTATAATAAAATATATATAAAATGGCAGTGTCTCTTCACAGTCCCCTTTGTGCAGTAAAATGTTATTTTATCTGTTTTTTTTAATCTGGTTTTATCGCTAGCTTGAGTTACCTGCGATGGCATAAATAACGTGTGATTCTCAGCCTCTGTTCTGAACCTGGGAACTATGAAGAGACCTCTGGTTATATGTCTTGTACCGATGAGTGTCTGAACTGTGTGCCAACTGCTTTAACAGACAATTCGGTACCTTCAACACATCAATACCTCGCATAAAGACCACTAGTGATGCAGTCAATCTCTCCTCAACTTTGAGCCAGGAGAGATTTGACATGCATGTTACTGACACTTGCCCTCCATGTACATCTAAATGCAATACGTGCTGTTGTGTTTTGGACCAACTGCAATTTACCTATGTTCCTTTTTCTCTCACATGACCACACAGCTGGGCAGTAGTCCAGGTGTGACAAAACTAGGGCCTGTAGGACCTGTCTGGTCGACTGAGATGTCAAGAAGGCAGAGCAACCATTGAGTCTATATGTTTTGACCATGACAGCTTGTTATCTAGGGTTACACCCAGCAGTTTAGTCTCCTCAATTTGCTCAATCGCCACATTGTTCAATAATAGATCTAAATGAGGTTTAGGGTTAAGTGAGTGATTTGTCCCAAAAAATGCTGCTTTTCGTTTTTTCAATATTTAGCATCAGCCTATTTGCCAGTTACCCATTCTAAAACTGACTGGAGCTCTATGTTAAGGATGTCAGTTATTTATTTTACTGTCGTTGCCGACGTGTATTCTGTTGAGTTGTCAGCGTACATAGACACAGGCTATATTCAAGGTCAGTGAAAGGTCATTAGTAAAAACAGAAAACAATAGCGTCTCTAGCCCGGCTGCCCTGCGGTACACCACACTCAACTAAATTTGCATGAGAGAGGCTTCCATTAACAAACCCCTCTGTGTTCTATTAGATAGATAACTCTCAATCCCTAATAAGGCAGAGGATGCAAAACCATAACACCTATGTTTTTTCAGCAATAGGTTATGATCAATAACATCAAAAGCTGCACAGAAGTCTAACAAAAAAGCTACTAATGTCTTTCAGCCAATCATCAGTCATTTGTGTCAGTGCCGAGCATGTTGAGTGCCCTTCCCTATAAGCATGCTGAAAGTCTGTTGTTAATTTGTTTTCTGTAAAATAACTTTGTATTTGATCAAACACAATTTTTTCCAAAAGTTTGCTAAGCACTTGTAACAAGCTGATTGGTTGACTGTTTGAACCATTAAATGGTGCTTTGCTATTCTTGGGTAGTAGAATGACCTTTGCCTCCCTCCATGTCTGAGAGCACACACCGTTCTACATGTAGGCTTAAAGTGAAGATGTGGCAAACAGGAGTCACTATGTATTCCGATACCAACCTCAGCAATTTACCATCCAGGTTGTCGGTACCAGGTGGTTTGTCCTCATTTATAGACAGCTACAATTGTTTCACCTCTTCCATACCCACTTTGTAGAACTCAAAACTACAGTGCTTGTCTTCATTATTTGAGCCATTATGTATGAATATGAAGGTTTAGCATTTGTTGTTTACATGTCAGGCCTAAGTTTGCTAATATTGTCAACAAAATTAAAGTGGTTGGCAATATCAAAGGGTTTTGTTAGGAATAAGCCATCTGCCTCAATGAAGGATGGAGCTGAGTTTGCTTTTTTGCCAAGAGTGTGCAAAACTTTTATCAAGGCATCCAGGTTGGTGGCTACTTTGAAGAATCTAAAATATAAAATATACTTTGATTTGTTTAACACTTTTTTGGTTACTACATGCTTCCATATATGTTATTTCATAGTTGTGATGTCTTCCCTATGATTCTTGTTACGCCCTGATCTGTTTCACCTGTCCTTGTGATTCTCTCCACCCCCTCCAGGTGTTGCTGATTTTTCCCAGTGTATTTATCCCTGTGTTTCCTGTCTCTCTGTGCCAGTTCGTCTTGTATGTTTCCAAGTCAACCAGCGGTTTTCCCATTCTCCTGCTTTTTGCATTTCTCCTTTTTCTAATCCTCCCAGATTTGACCCTTGCCTGTTTCTGAACTTTGTACCCGCCTGCCTGACCATTCTGCCTGCCTTGACCATGAGCCTGTCTGCCACTCTGTACCTCTTGGACTCTGATCTGGTTTTGTCCTTTTGCCTGTCCACGACCACTCTCTTGCCTAGCCCTTTTGGATTAATAAACATTGTAAGACTCCAACCATCTGCCTCCTGTGTCTTCATCTGGGTCTCTCCTTGTGCCATGATAATTCTACAATGTAGAAAATAGTAAAAATAAAGAAACCCTTGAATGAGTAGCTGTGTCCAAACTTTTGACTGGTACTGTATATTAGTAGGCTATATTAAAGTCCAGAATAAATTGAGAATAGTCTGATGGGTGAGAATATTATCAAGTGCTTGTCAAATTGTGATTGAGAGACTGTGTGTGCAGCCTGCTCAATAAACAGGCCTTTCATGCGACTTTTTTCAAATCATCATTAGAATCGCATCATGCAGCCTTAGAATGTACTAGAAGTCAAAACATATTGCATAAATAACTTCAAATTAAGCATATAGCAGGACCAGTTTCTTTGTTCAACACAGAATAGCCACATTTATTTTACCTTGATTTAACTAGGCAAGTCAGTTAAGAACAAATTCTTATTTACAATGACAGCCTAGAAACAGTGGGTTAACTGCCTTGTTCAGGGGCAGAACAACAGATATTTTACCTTGTCAGCTCGGGGATTTGATCTGGTAACCTTTCAGTTACTAGTCCAACACTCTAACCACTAGGCTACCTGCCGCCCAATGCATGTGTGCATTCCCTCGGGAATCATTTGGGAAAAATATAATTTATATTTTATTCAGCTATGTTCAATTGTATTCTTCTTATTATAAAATAGTACCACAGGAATTATAAGCAAATCTTGTCTGCTAAATTAACTAAAGTAGCCCACAGCCTATGGCGTAGCCATAGATCAGGGCCTAACATAAGGTCGTCTCAGAATATGCTATTCTGTTCTTCTGAAATAGGTAACATTTTCTTCATATCATAAAATTTCTTTAAACCTGCCTAAAATAAATAATGGATCTATTGTGTGATGGTGTAGGCTATATTCAAATGGATGTATTACTTTTTAAAATGTAGATGTTCCAAAGGTCCACATCAGTGGCTCAAAGCCTAGAGATGCTAAATGGGTTTATGTTAACTAACGGTCAACTACCATGAGACCAGCAGTTATTTACATGACATTCACCGGCTGACAAAATGTCATGACCGCCACAGTCCTTTAGTGTGTGTGCAAGCCTCTCACCATTAGACTGGAGACCCCGATGCCTCCTAGCTGAGGGTAAACGTAGTTCCACACCCCGATGCTGCCTCTCCTAATCCTCTGTCCCACCGCCAGCTCCAGGAAGAACAGAGGGATCCCAATGAGGATGAGGAGGATGAAGTACGGGACCAGGTACGCACCTGAGAGAGGAGGGGGATGGGAAGAGCGAAAGGGAAGAAGAAGTGGAAGAAAGAGGAAGGAGAGGGAGAGGGAGAAGGTTAGTTACAAGTCAGTAAAGGTCAAATTGAAACAGCCTTCTGGATGGAAGGAAAAGGCTACCACACTATATTTCATATTGACAGAAATGTCTCAAGCAAACCAAAGAAAGACAGACTGGTTTGTCATGGTCATGTCTTCTATTATCCTACCTCTGCAGCCTCACCACTTCCTGTCTCTCTCAGTCTTCTGCAGCCTCACCACTTCCCATCTCTCTCTGTCTTCTGCAGCCTCACCACTTCCTGTCTCTCTCAGTCTTCTGCAGCCTCACCACTTCCTGTCTCTCTCAGTCTTCTGCAGCCTCACCACTTCCCATCTCTCTCTGTCTTCTGTAGCCTCACCACTTCCTGTCTCTCTCAGTCTTCTGCAGCCTCACCACTTCCCATCTCTCTCTGTCTTCTGCAGCCTCACCACTTCCTGTCTCTCTCTGTCTTCTGCAGCCTCACCACTTCCCATCTCTCTCTGTCTTCTGCAGCCTCACCACTTCCTGTCTCTCTCTGTCTTCTGCAGCCTCACCACTTCCTGTCTCTCTCTGTCTTCTGCAGCCTCACCACCTCCTGGCTCTCTCGGTCTTCTGCAGCCTCACCACTTCCTGTCTCTCTCTGTCTTCTGCAGCCTCATCACTTCCTGTCTCTCTCGTGCTTCTGCAGCCTCACCACTTCCTGTCTCCTTCTGTCTTGCACTAAACTGTACCTCTCTACTCTCCCTCTTTTAGCTCCACTGAGCACACAGAGCATCATCATGCACTCACAAACAACACATTTGCACCCTAATGAATACCCTAATCAACACAACCTTGGCTGCCAGCCAACTCTCACTTGCTGCTGCTATTCCAGGAGACCAGATAGCAAATCCCAGTAATAACACACCTGGGACTAGGAGGCCTGGACTGGTTGTGCGGATCCAAACACAGCAGAGAGAAAGCCCTTCAGGTTTATAATGCTCTTTTCTCTTTGGAACACAATTATTTTGATGGAGGGCTTATAATATAGTGGTGCTTTTTGCTGCTGTAATAGAGCACTGTAATACTGTAGCCTTTGTTCAATGTCATTTCCACTGGCCTTTCATCAAAAGGAAATAGAATAGAGAGAACATGAAGGAGGAGAGAAAGGAGGAAGAGAGTGAGAGAGAGGGAGATATAGGGGAGAGAAATAGAGAGTGAGAAAGAGTGAGAGAGAGAGAGGAGAGGAGAGGAGAGAAGAGGAGACACACAAATGGGTTGTCAAGGAGTATCAGAATCAATCATCACTAGGACAAGCCTGGACTTGAGGTTACAGGCTACCACGGTGTCAGGTTTCACTGGGACACAACAGTTTAGAAATGGCATTCTACTATTAAGACTTTCAAGAGTAAATTGAAAGCCAGAATGAGTTCCTTTAAAATATATATACACTACCGGTCAAAAGATTTAGAACACCTTCTCATTTAAGGGTTTTTCTTTATTTTTACTATTTTCTACATTGTAGAATAATAGTGAAGACATCAAAACTATGAAATAACACATATGGAATCATGTAGTAACCAAAAGAGTGTTAAACAAATCAAAATATACTGCTCAAAAAAATAAAGGGAACACTTAAACAACACATCCTAGATCTGAATGAAAGAAATAATCTTATTAAATACTTTTTCTTTGCATAGTTGAATGTGCTGACAACAAAATCACACAAAAATAATCAATGGAAATCCAATTTATCAACCCATGGAGGTCTGGATTTGGAGTCACACTCAAAATTAAAGTGGAAAACCACACTACAGGCTGATCCAACTTTGATGTAATGTCCTTAAAACAAGTAAAATGAGGCTCAGTAGTGTGTGTGGCCTCCACGTGCCTATATGACCTCCCTACAACGCCTGGGCATGCTCCTGATGAGGTGGCGGCTGGTCTCCTGAGGGATCTCCTCCCAGACCTGGACTAAAGCATCTGCCAACTCCTGGACAGTCTGTGGTGCAACGTGGCGTTGGTGGATGGAGTGAAACATGATGTCCCAGATGTGCTCAATTGGATTCAGGTCTGGGGAACGGGCAGGCCAGTCCGTAGCATCAATGCCTTCCTCTTGCAGGAACTGCTGACACACTCCAGCCACATGAGGTCTAGCATTGTCTTGCATTAGGAGGAACCCAGGGCCAACCGCACCAGCATATGGTCTCACAAGGGGTCTGAGGATCTCATCTCGGTACCTAATGGCAGTCAGGCTACCTCTGGCGAGCACATGGAGGGCTGTGCGGCCCCCTAAAGAAATGCCACCCGACACCATGACTGACTCACCGCCAAACCGGTCATGTTGGAGGATGTTGCAGGCAGCAGAACGTTCTCCACGGCGTCTCCAGACTCTGTCACGTCTGTCACATGTGCTCAGTGTGAACCTGCTTTCATCTGTGAAGAGCACAGGGCGCCAGTGGCGAATTTGCCAAACTTGGTGTTCTCTGGCAAATGCCAAATGTCCTGCATGGTGTTGGGCTGTAAGCACAACCCCCACCTGTGGACGTCAAGCCCTCATACCACTCTCATGGAGTCTGTTTCTGACCGTTTGAGCAGACACATGCACATTTGTGGCCTGCTGGAGGTCATTTTGCAGGGCTCTGGCAGTGCTCCTCCTGCTCCTCCTTGCACAAAGGTGGAGGTAGCGGTCCTGCTGCTGGGTTGTTGCCCTCCTACGGCCTCCTCCACGTCTCCTGATGTACTGGCCTGTCTCCTGGTGCGCCTCCATGCTCTGGACACTACGCTGACAGACACAGCAAACCTTCTTGCCACAGCTCGCATTGATGTGCCATCCTGGATGAGCTGCACTACCTGAGCCACTTGTGTGGGTTGTAGACTCCATCTCATGCTACCACTAGAGTGAAAGCACCGCCAGCATTCAAAAGTGACCAAAACATCAACCAGGAAGCATAGGAACTGAGAAGTGGTCTGTGGTCACCACCTGCTGAACCACTCCTTTATTGGGGGTGTCTTGCTAATTGCCTATAATTTCCACCTGTTGTCTATTCCATTTGCACAACAGCATGTGAAATGTATTGTCAATCAGTGTTGCTTCCTAAGTGGACAGTTTGATTTCACAGAAGTGTGATTAACTTGGAGTTACATTGTGTTGTTTAAGTGTTCCCTTTATTTTTTTGAGCAGTGTATATATTCTATATTTGAGATTATTCAAAGTAGCCACCCTTTTCCTTGATGACAGCTTTGCACACTCTTGGCATTGTCTCAACCAGCATAATGATGTAGTCACCTGGAATGCATTTCAAATAACAGGAATTTCTTTCCTTCTTAACTTATGGAACAGTGGAACGCTAGCGTCCCACCTCGACAACATCCGGTGAAATTGCAGAGGGCCAAATTCAATTTAAATTACTATAAATATTTAACTTTCATAAAATCACAAGTGCAATACATCAAAATAAAGCTTATCTTGTTGTTAATCCAGCCAAGGTGTCAGATTTCAAAAAGGCTTTACAGCGAAAGCATACCATGCGATTATCTGAGGACAGCCCTCAGCACACAAAACATTACAAACAGTAACCAGCCCAGCAAAGGAGTAACACAAGTCAGAAATAGCGATAGAATTAATCACTTACCTTTGATGATCTTCATATGGTTGCACTCCCAAGACTCCATGTTACACAATAAATGTTTGTTTTGTTCGATAAAGTCACTCTTTACGTCCAAAAACCTCCGTTTTGTTCAGTAATCCATTGGAACAAAGCACGGTCACAGTAGGCAGATGAAAAATCAAAAAAGTACCATAAAAGTTCGTAGAAACATGTCAAACAATGTTTATAATCAATCCTCAGGTTGTTTTTGTCATAAATAATTGATCATATTTCAACCGGACAATAGCTTCGTCAATAGAAAACAAGAAAGGCATGCTCCCGGTCACGCACAGGACTCATGTCTGGAAATTTCCACTGTCCTCTCATTGAAAGTGGTGTTTCTCCATCATTTTTCAGAGTAAAAGCCTGAAACAATGCCTAAAGACTGGTCACATGTAGTGGAAGCCATAGGAATCGTGAACTGGGTCATAAATCTTTGTATATTCAATGGAAAAACAGCCATTTCAAAATAATAGCATTTCCTGGATGTATTTTCTTCAGGTTTTTGCCTGCCATATCAGTTCTGTTATACACACAGACATTATTTTAACAGTTTTGGAAACTTTAGAGTGTTTTCTATCCAAATCTACCAATTATATGCATATCCTAGCTTCTGGGCCTGAGTAGCAGGCAGCTTACTTTGGGCACGCTTTTCATCCAAAATTCCAAATGCTGCCCCCTATCCCAAAAAAGTGAATGTATTTTAAGCTGCATTGAGCGTTGTGACAAGGTTGGGGTGGTATACAGAATATAGCCTTATTTGGTAAAAGACCAAGTCCATATTCTGGCAAGAACAGCTCAAATAAAATAAGAGAAACAACAGTCCATCATTACTTTAAGACATGGTCAGTCAATCCAGAACATTTCAAGATTTTTCAAAGTTTCTTCAAGTGCAGTCGCAAAAACAATCAAGCGCTATAATGAAACTGGCTCTCATGAGGACCCCACAGGAAAGGAAGACCCAGAGTTACATCTGCTGCAGAGGATAAGTTAATTAGAGTTAACTGCACCTCAAATTGGAGCCCAAATAAATGCTTCACAAATAAAAAACACATCTCAACAACTGTTCAGAGGATACTGCGTGAATCAGGTCTTCATGGTCGAATTGCTGCAAAGAAACCACTACTAAAGGACACCAATAAGAAGAACAGACTTGTTTTGACCAAGAAACATGAAAAACGGACATTAGACCGGTGGAAATCTGTCCTTTTGTCTAATGTGTCCAAATTCGAGATTTTTAGTTCCAACCGCTGTGTCTTTGTGAGACGCAGAGTAGGTGAACGGATGATCTACGCATGTATTGTTCCCACCATGAAGCATTGAGGAGGAGGTGTGATGGTGTGGGGGTGCTTTGCTGGTGACACTGTCTTGATGTATTTAGAATTCAAGGCACACTTAAACAGCATGGATACCACAGCATTATGCAGCGATACGCCATCCCATCTGGTTTGCGCTTAGTGGGATTATCATCTGTTTTTCAACAGGACAATGACCCAACACACCTCCAGGCTGTGTAAGGGCTATTTGACCAAGAAGGAGAGTGATAGAGTGCTGCATCAGATGACCTGGCCTCCACAATCACCCGACCTCAACACAATGAGATGGTTTGGGATTGGACCGCAGCCAACAAGTGCTCAGCATGTGTGGGAACTCCTTCAAGACTGTGGGAAAAGCATTCCAGGTGAAGCTGGTTGAGAGAATGCCAAGAGTGTGCAAAGCTGTCATTAAGGCAAAGGGTGGCTACTTTGAAGAATCTCAAAGATAAAATATATTTAGATTTTTGTAACACTTTTTTGGTTGCTACATGATTCCATATGTGTTATTTCATAGTTTTGATGTCTTCACTATTATTCTACAATGTAGAAAATAATACAAATAAAGAAAACCCCTTGAATGAGTAGGTGTGTCCAAACCTTTGACTGCTACTGCATGCATATACTGTATGTAACCCTAATAAGTATATATATATATATTTATTCATTTATTTTAAGGGGGAGGGGGGACCCGCACCCCCCTTCCATCCCCTCCCGTTTTGGGAAACACTGTACTATACCTGGGTATTATAGTACTAGTACTGCCAAGGGCAGTATATCAGTGAAGGCAAATGTATAATAGTACTTCACCATGTTTATCCTTGTTGCAACAAGTCAACAAGATGCTCAGGGTCACCTATTGGATGTTCCCTGACTCAGCCTGTTACTCCACCATAGAAAATGTGAATAGTGACAGCTACAACTCGCTGTTATTTCACACCTGTCCAGTCTGCCAGAACAATGACACTGTCTAGTCGAGAGATGTGATGCTCTTACCCCAATACCCCCCACCATTTATCCACCAGCCTGGGGTGACTGGTGACATCAAAACAAACTGCACATTCTCAAGCCTTGTAAAGCTGTAACGGATGAGCGTGTTCTCATACATACATAGTAAACACAGCATGGGTCTTCATGATCGTCATTATCATCATCATTATTATAACACAGTAGCTGCTTCCCGGAGTTCCCTAAATTCCCACTAGTAATTACAGTATGCAGATTGACTACAGTACCCAGAATCCCCGGTGACTACAATACCCAGCTCCTCCATTCTTCCGGCCTAGGTAGAGGAACCTCAATACGATGCCGATGCCTATAGGGAAGCCCACCCCCACCGAAAATACAGTATCCATAATCCCCACTAGTGACAACAGTATCCATATCCCCCACTCCAAGAGTGACTATAATACCCAGAACCCACCTCCCCCATTCTTGTGACACAGGTAGGGGAACCTCCAAATGTTTCCCAGACCCACAGATAATCCCGACAAAGAGTAAAGTACCCATATCCCCCCTGTGACTACACTATGCAGAATCCCCACCAGTAACTAAGTACAATACCCAGATTCCACAGCGCTACCCACCTCCTCCGTTCTTCTGACACAGGTAGGGGAACCTCCAGACATTGCCCAGCCCCACAGAGAACCCAACCTGGGCCAGGATGTACTGCAGCTTGCTGTTCCAGGCCGGCCTCCCCTCCTCGTCTCCTGGAGAAGGTAGCAGGCCCTTGCCCATGGCTGGCTGGGCCCCGGGGCTGAGACCCATACTCATCCGGCTGCTCTTATAGTCCAGGGGCTCGGCCAGGGTCAGGAGGTCCGCCACTGACTCAGTGACGGGATCACTGTGAGGGAGTCCCAGGGTCACCTTGCTGTTTTTAGGCATGGTGGCGGTTGATGGTGAGGGGGGTCTAGGGTCAGGGGTTAGATGTCAGAAGGGGTCAGAGATGGTCAAAAGGTAGATTCCACAGGGAGAGGCGTAAAGATGTGGGGTGTTTTATTGTCTTGAACCTGTGAAGAGACAAGTTACGAGTTGGTTAGAGAAATCTGTCCATGTCCTAAACAATCAGATTTGGAAATACAACTTCTGTATATGCCATAAAACACAGATAATTTACAGCGACAAAGCTCAATGTCTATATTTCTTATGCGACTAGACAAATGCAGACACTCCATCCCCAGCAGTCTCCTCTCCCCTCCTGTATGGTCTCTTTAAAACCCCAGTAGTTTTGATCAAAGAACCTAACATTTCAGCATGATTCAGCTGTATTATGGCAGTCCCATTAATTATGCCAAGTCTATGGTAATAACTAAAGGAGATTTGTCTAGAAATTGAGTCTGAATGGAAATCACCTGAGTTCACATCATTGTGCAATTGAATGTAACTTTGTGGAGGGAGACTCTGTGTAAAACCCTCTAATCCCTGGTTGGTTGGCTGCTTGGGGTGGTCGGCTGACTGGCTGCTAGGGACTGTGGGCTGACTGGCTGCTTGACTAGTCAGTAGCCCCTTCCCTGTCCCTCCCTCAGAGGGATGCTATGTTGCTGGTTTAGCCAGTACATCTGATGGGGGGGGGGGGGGGGGAGTCTGGTCTATACAGTTGAAGTCGGAAGTTTACATACACTTAGGTTGGAGTCATTAAAACTATTTTTTCAACCACTCCACAAATTTCTTGTTAACAAACTAAAGTTTTGGAATGTCGGTTAGGACATCTACTTTCTGCGTGACACAAGTAATTTTTCCAACAATTGTTTACAGATAGATTATTTCACTTATAATTCACTGTATCACAATTCCAGTGGGTCAGAAGTTTACAAACACTAAGTTGACTGTGCCCTTAAACAGCTTGGAAAATTCCAGAAAATAATGTAATGGCTTTAGAAGCTTCTGATAGGCTAATTGACATCATTTGAGTCAATTGGAGGTGTACCTGTGGATGTATTTCAAGGCCTACCTTCAAACTCAGTGCCTCTGATTGACATCATGGGAAAATCAAAAGAAATCAGGCAAGACCTCAGAAAAAAAATTGTAGACATCCACAAGTCTGGTTCATCCTTGGGAGCAATTTCCAAACGCCTGAAGGTACCACGTTCATTTGTACAAACAATAGTACGCAAGTATAAACACCATGGGACCATGCAGCCGTCATACCGCTCAGGAAGGAGACGCGTTCTGTCTCCTAGAGATGAATGTACTTTGGTGCGAAAAGTGCAAATCAATCCCAGAACAACAGCAATGGACCTTGTGAAGATGCTGGAGGAAACAGGTATAAAAGTATCTATATACACAGTAAAACGAGTCCTATAGTCCCTTTTGGCAAATCTGACCACGACTCCATTTTGTTGCTCCCAGCCTATAGACAGAAACTAAAACAGGAAACGCCTGTGCTGAGGTCTGTTCAATGCTGGTCCGGCCAATCGGATTCCACGTTTCAAGGTTGCTTTGATCACGTGGACTGGGATATGTTCCGGATAGCCTCTAACAACAACATTGATGTATACGCTGATTCGGTGAGCGAGTTTATTAGCAAATGCATCGGTGATGTTGTACCCATGGGTGACTATTAAAACCTTCCCCAACCAGAAACCGTGGCTTGATGGCAGCACTCACGCAAAACTGAACGCGCGAACCACTGCTTTTAATCATGGCAAGGCGACCAGAAACATGACAATACAAACAGTGTAGCTATTCCCTTTGCAAGGCAATCAAACAAGCTAATACAAAGCTAATACTTTGTCTCTATACATCACAGTATAGAGACAAAGTAGAGTCGCAATTCAACGGCCCAGACACGAGACGTAGTGGCAGGGTCTACAGATAATCCCGAATTACAAAAAGAAAACCAGCCCCATCGCGGACACCAACGTCTTGCTCCCAGACAAATTAATCAACTTCTTTGCTCGCTTTGAGGACAATACAGTGCCACTGACATGGCCAGCTACCAAAACCTGCAGGCTCTCCTTCATCGCGGCCAACGTGAGTAAAACATTTAAACGTGTTAACCCTCGCAAGGCTGCCGGCCCAGATGGCATCCGTAGCCGTGTCCTCAGAGCATGCGCAGACCAGCTGGCTGGTGTGTTTAAGGACATATATAATCAATTCCTATCCCATTCTGCTGTTCCCACATGCTTCAAGAGGGCCACCATTGTTCCTGTTCCCAAGAAAGCTAAGGTAACTGAGCTAAACAACTATCGCCCCGTAGCACTCACTTCTGTCATCATGAAGTGCTTTGAGAGTAGTCGAGAATCATATCACCTCCACCCTACTTGACACCCTAGACCCACTCCAATTTGCTTACTGCCCCAATAGGTCCACAGACGACGCAATCGCAATCACACTGCACACTGCCCTAACCCATCTGGACAAGAGGAATACCTATTTAAGAATGCTGTTCATCGATTACAGCTAAGCATTTAACACCCTAGTACCCTCCAAACTAGTCATTAAGCTCGAGACCCTGGGTCTCAACCCCGTCCTGTGCAACTGGGTCCTGGACTTTCTGAAGGGTCGCCCCCAGGTGGTGGGGGTAGGAAACAACATCTCCACCCTGTTGATCCTCAACACTGGGGCCCCACAAGGGTGCTTTCTCTGCCCTCTCCTGTACTCCCTGTTCATCCATGACTGCGTGTCCATGCACGCTCCAACTCAATCATCAAGTTTGCAGACAACACTACAGTGGTATGTTTGATTACCAACAACGACGAGATGGCCTATAGGGAGGAGGTGAGGGCCCTCGGAGTGTGGTGTCAGGAAAATAACCTCACACTCAACGTCAACAAAAGAAAGGAGATGATCGTGGACTTCAGGAAACAGCAGAGGGAGCGCCCCCCTATCCACATTGACGGGACAGTAGTGGAGAAGGTGGAAAGTTTTAAGTTCCTCGGCGTACACATCATGGACAAACTGAAATGGTCCACCCACACAGACAGCGTGGTGAAGAAGGCGCAGTCCGACAGGCGCTGAAGAAATTTGGCTTGTCACCAAGAACACTCAAACTTTTACAGATGCACAATTGAGAGCATCCTGTCGGGCTGTATCACCGCCTGGTACGGCAACTGCTCCGCCCACAACCGTAAGGCTCTCCAGAGGGTAGTGCGGTCTGCACAACGCATCACCGGGGGCAAACTACCTGCCCTCCAGTACACCTACACCACCCGATGTCACAGGAAGGCCAAAAAGATCATCAAGGACAACAACCACCCGAGCCACTGCCTGTTCACCCCGCTACCATCCAGAAGGCGAGGTCAGTACAGGTGCATCAAAGCTGAGACTGAGAGACTGAAAAACAGTTTCTATCTCAAGGCCATCAGACTGTTAAACAGCCATCACTAACATTGAGTGGCTGCTGCCAACATACTGACTCAAATCTCTAGCCACTTTAGTAATAAAACAATTGGAGGTAATAAACGTATCTCTAGTCACTTTAAACAATGCTACTTTATATAATGTTTACATACACTACATTACTCATCTCATATGTATATACTGTACTCTATACCATCTACTGCATCTTGCCTATGCCGCTCGGCCATCGCTTATCCATATATGTATATGTATATGTACATATTCTTATTCATTCCTTTACACTTGCGTGTATAAGGTAGTTGTTGTGAAATTGTTAGATTACTTGTTAGATATTACTGCACGGTCAGAAATAGAAGCTCAAGCATTTCGCTACACTCGCATTAACATCTGCTAACCATGTGTATGGGACCAATAACGTTTGATTTGATTTATATCGACATAAACTGATAGGCCGCTCAGCAAGGAAGAAGCCACTGCTCCAAAACTGCCATAAAAATGCCAGACTACGGTTTGCAACTGCACATGGGGACCAAGGTCGTACTTTTTGGAGAAATGTCCTCTGGTCTGATGAAACAAAAATAGAACTGTTTGGCCATAATGACCATCATTATGTTTGAAGGAAAAAGGGGGATGCTTGCAAGCCGAAGAATACCATCCCAATCGTGAAGCACAGGGGTGGCAGCATCATGTTGTGGGGTTGCTTTGCTGCTGGAGGGACTGGTGTACTTCACAAAATAGATGGCATCATGAGGGATGAAAATTATGTGGGTATATTGAAGCAACATCTCAAGACATCAGTCAGGAAGTTAAAGCTTGGTCACAAATGGGTCTTCTAAATGGACAATGACCCCAAGCATACATCCAAAGTTGTGGCAAAATGGCTTATGGACAACAAAGACAAGGTATTGGAGTGGTCATCACAAAGCCCTGACCTCAATCCCATAGAACATTTGTGGGCAGAACTCCTATCAGGAGGAATGGGCCAAAATTCACCCAAGTTATTGTGGGAAGGTTGTGGAAGGCTACCCGAAACATTTGACCCAAGTTAAACAATTTAAAGGCAATGCTACCAAGTACTAATTGAGTGTATGTAAACTTCTGACCCACTGGGAATGTGATGAAAGAAATAAAAGCTGAAATAAATAATTATCTCTACTTATATTCTGACATTTCACATTCTTAAAATAAACTGGTGATCCTAACTGACCTAAGAAAGGGAATTTTTACTAGGATTAAATATCAGGAATTATGAAAAACTGATTTTAAATGTATTTGTCTAAGGTGTATGTAAACTTCCGACTTCAACTGTAGGTAGGGCTGGCACAATTACAGTATAACCGTGTAACCAATGGTTATGAATGAAGACTGTCATAACTGTATAAACTATTATTATTATTATTATTACATTTTTTTGCGGTTGAACGAACAGCTGACTTAATGACCACAATGCAGCTGCAGCACACATAGAAAGAGAATGAATGAAACAGGCTCGATTATAACCTCTAACCCTGGCAATTTGACTGGTAAACTCATGGGTACACTCACAATGGCTGCCTGGTATGGCAATGGTATGCAATCATTTCCATGGTAATGTAGAATGTTCATTCAAATTATACTAACTGATGCGGCTCATGCAATGGAATGGATTTTTTTGCGATGTCAGTTGAGTTGAATCAACAGATTGTAGCACATATTTTAGCAATGTCCATAAGTCCATCCATTATGCCATCATTGACTTGAATGGGGACGCCCATTCTATTCAAGTTACAATGTTTATTCGCCACGTACACAGGATACAACAGGTGTAAAACAGTACAGTGAAATTGTTACATTCAGAGCTGTTTCCCAACAATACACTGATACCAATATAGATAGTAATAGAATGTAGAAAAATTATTAAAGTAAGAATAAAAACCACACAAGAACTACGATGAGTTAAAGAAACACGAGAATAAAAGTATATACAGGTCAGTCTCAGTACCTTATTCAACATGCAGGGGTACTGGAGTGGTTGTATATACAGGTCAGTCTCAGTACCTTATTCAACATGCAGGGGTACTGGAGTGGTTGTATATACAGGTCAGTACCAGTACCTTATTCAACATGCAGGGGTACTGGAGTGGTTGTATATACAGGTCAGTACCAGTACCTTATTCAACATGCAGGGGTACTGGAGTGGTTATATATACAGGTCAGTACCAGTACCTTATTCAACATGCAGGGGTACTGGAGTGGTTGTATATACAGGTCAGTACCTTATTCAACATGCAGGGGTACTGGAGTGGTTGTATATACAGGTCAGTACCTTATTCAACATGCAGGGGTACTAGAGTGGTTATATATACAGGTCAGTCTCAGTACCTTATTCAACATGCAGGGGTACTGGAGTGGTTGTATATACAGGTCAGTACCAGTACCTTATTCAACATGCAGGTGTACTGGAGTGGTTGTATATACAGGTCAGTACCTTATTCAACATGCAGGGGTACTGGAGTGGTTGTATATACAGGTCAGTACCTTATTCAACATGCAGGGGTACTGGAGTGGTTGTATATACAGGTCAGTACCAGTACCTTATTCAACATGCAGGTGTACTGGAGTGGTTGTATATACAGGTCAGTACCTTATTCAACATGCAGGGGTACTGGAGTGGTTGTATATACAGGTCAGTACCAGTACCTTATTCAACATGCAGGGGTACTGGAGTGGTTGTATATACAGGTCAGTACCAGTACCTTATTCAACATGCAGGGGTACTGGAGTGGTTGTATATACAGGTCAGTACCAGTACCTTATTCAACATGCAGGGGTACTGGAGTGGTTGTATATACAGGTCAGTACCAGGACCTTATTCAACATGCAGGGGTACTGGAGTGGTTGTATATACAGGTCAGTACCAGTACCTTATTCAATGTGCAGGGGTGCTGGAGTGGTTGAGGTGGGTTTATACATAAAAAGCGACTGGTAGTAGGATATACAGGGCTGAAAATTGTCTGATAGCAGGAATATATAAATACTTCTCATAATATTTTGTATTTTATTTATCCTTTATTTAACTAGGCAATTCAGTTAAGAACAAATTCTCATTTAAAATATCGGCCTACCCCGGCCAAACCCGGACGACGCTGGGCCAACTGTGCACCACCCTATGGGACTCCCAATCATGGCCAGATGTTATTCAGCCTGGATTCAAACCAGGGACTGTAGTGACGCCTCTTGCACTGAGATGCAGTGCCTTAGACAGCTGTGCCACTCGGGAGCCTCAATATACTAATGGTAATATATACATGCAAAGAGGAATAATAGTGACCAGTAGCTGAATAAATAGATAAATACTAATGGTAATAGAAATCAATAATCAATGGACAGCAGCATGATGGAGTAATACAGCTAATCAGTAATCATTTTAGCAGCAGCTTAGGTTGTGTCTGAGTGGGTAGTGGCCTGTGGATGGACATAGAGTCAGTGTGGATAGTCTGTGGGAGAGGGAGAGCAGTAGTTGTTAGCCATTTAACAGTCTTATGGCCAGGGGATAGAAGTTGTTTAGGAGTCTGTTGGCCTGAGCCTTGATGCACCGGTACCACCTGCCGGATGGGGAGCATGGAGAACAGTCCATGTCTCGGGTGGCTGGAGGCTTTGGCAATTTTTCGGGTCTTTCTCAGATACCGCCTGGCATGTAGGTCCTGTATGGCTGGGAGCTCGCTCCCAGTGATGCGCTGGGCCATCCACACCTCTGTAGGACCATCCGGTCGCGGGCGGTGCAGTTGCCATACCAGATGTTGATACAACCAGTCAGGATGCCCTCAATGGTGAATCTGTAAAAGTTCCTGAGGATCTGAGGGACCATGTCAAATCGTTTCAGTCTCCTGAGGGAGAAGAGGCATTGCCGTGCATTCTTCACGACTGTTCTGGTGTGACAGGTTCATGTGAGAACCGAGGAACCATGTGGACACCGAGGAACTTGAAGCTCTTGACCCTCTCCACTGCTGACCTGTCGATGGGGGTGTGCACCCCAACTGTTTCCTGTAGTCCACGATCAGATCCTTGGTCTTGCTGAAGTTGAGGGAGAGGTTGTTGTCCTGGCACCCACTTCCAGTTCTCTGACCTCCTCCCTGTAGGATGGCTCATCACCGTTGACGATTTAGGCCTACCACTGTCGTGTCATCAGCAAACTTGATGATTGAGTTGGAGACGTGCCTGGCCACACAGTCATGAGTAAACAGGGAGTACAGAAGGGTGTTAAGCACACACCCCTGTGGGGCCACCCGTGTTGAGGGTTAGCGTGGCGGAGGTGATGTTGCCTACTCTAACCACCTGGGGTTGGCCTGTCAGAAATTACAGGATGCAGTTGCAGTGGGAGGGGTTCAGTCAATGAACACTGAGCTGTAGTCAATGAACTGGGTCCATGGTGTCTGGAGTGGGTCCGGGGTGTCTGGAGTGGGTCCGGGGTGTCTGGAGTGGGTCTGGGGTGTCTGGAGAGGGTCCATGGTGTCTGGAGAGGGTCCATTGTGCCTGGAGAGGGTCCACGGTGTCTGGAGAGGGTCCGGGGTGTCTGGAGTGGGTCCGGGGTGCCTGGAGAGGGTCCGGGGTGTCTGGAGTGGTTCTGGGGTGTCTGGAGAGGGTCCATGGTGTCTGGAGAGGGTCCATTGTGTCTGGAGAGGGTCCACGGTGTCTGGAGAGGGTCCGGGGTGTCTGGAGTGGGTCCGGGGTATCTGGAGTGGGTCCGGGGTATCTGGAGTGGGTCCGGGGTGTCTGGAGTGGGTCCGGGGTGTCTGGAGTGGGTCCGGGGTGTCTGGAGTGGGTCCGGGTGTCTGGAGAGGGTCCGGGGTGTCTGGAGAGGGTCCACTGTGTCTGGAGAGGGTCCATGGCGTCTGGAGAGGGTCCAGGGTGTCTGGAGTGGGTCCAGGGTGTCTGGAGAGGGTCCATGGTGTCTGGAGTGGGTCCGGGGTGTCTGGAGTGGGTCCGGGGTGTCTGGAGTGGGTCCGGGTGTCTGGAGAGGGTCCGGGGTGTCTGGAGAGGGTCCACTGTGTCTGGAGAGGGTCCATGGCGTCTGGAGAGGGTCCAGGGTGTCTGGAGTGGGTCCAGGGTGTCTGGAGAGGGTCCATGGTGTCTGGAGTGGGTTCTGGGTGTCTGGGATGATGGAGTTCATGTGTGTCATGAACAGCCTTTCAAAGCACTTCATGATTCATTCATATTCATTATATTTACAGTATATGGCAGCAAACACAGTCAGGAGCAGGGGAGAGGAGAAAATCTGTGTAAAAAAAAACAGATAATAATTTGCTTTTCAAGCAGTTATTAGCGTTATCTAAAATTCCCAGAATATCGCATACCTAGCTATAGTTAAGTCAACCAATAGAGGCCAAGTCTTTGAGTGCATGCATCTTCCAAAGATGGAGAGGGACAGCTCACGGCTTGATCAGAGGAAGGTGGTTGGTTGATGGTTGATGACGAGTCTGGTGACGATCATGTCCAGGGCTACTCTGGGAACCAGCTTGAGTGGTGTAGCCACTGCACTTCTCCTTCACAATGTGTAGTACCCATTTGGGTGATACCTCAGCAGCTCTGGGCACCAAAAACCACACACAGTTCAGAGTAGTAGCCAGTCGTCCTCACGAGGATCCCTCTGCCTCAGCAGCTCTGGGCACCAGAAAGCTCACCACACACAGTTCAGAGTAGTAGCCAGTCGTCCTCACGAGGATCCCTCTGCCTCAGCAGCTCTGGGCACCAGGAAGCTCACCACACACAGTTCAGAGTAGTAGCCAGTTGTCCTCACGAGGATCCCTCTGCCTCAGCAGCTCTGGGCACCAGAAAGCTCACCACACACAGTTCAGAGTAGTAGCCAGTCGTCCTCCCTCTGCCTCAGCACTGCATTCCTTTACTGCATCTCCAATTCCTCTCAGTTGACACTTCAATTGATATTTTCAAAAGATCAGGAACTAGCAACCAGGTGAAACAAAAAAAGCTGGCAGTGTCCAGATGCATCATTCGAACAAAAACAATTTGCCATCTACTAGCTAGGTAGCTAGTTAGCCAAGCCGAAAAGAGTACTCAACACCAATGACCTTTTCCACTCAGTAGTAGTCAACACCAATGATTTCTTCCACTCAGTAGTAGTCAACACCAATGACCTCTTCCACTCAGTAGTAGTCAACACCAATGACCTCTTCCACTCAGTAGTACTCAACACCAATGACCTCTTCCACTCAGTAGTAGTCAAAACCAATGACCTCTTCCACTCAGTAGTAGTCAACACCAATGACCTCTTACACTCAGTAGTAGTCAAAACCAATGACCTCTTACACTCAGTAGTAGTCAACACCAATGACCTCTTCCACTCAGTAGTACTCAACACCAATGACCTCTTCCACTCAGTAGTAGTCAACACCAATGACCTCTAACACTCAGTAGTAGTCAACACCAATGACCTCTAACACTCAGTAGTAGTCAACACCAATGACCTCTTACACTCAGTAGTAGTCAATACCAATGATTTCTTCCATTTCTTCCACTTCTTTCGCATAGCTACTGGAGATAAATCAAAGGCTTTGTCCCAAATGGAATCCTATTCTATATAGTGCACTACTTTTGACCAGGGCCCATATAAAAGTAGTGCACTACATAAGGAATAGGGTGCCATTTGGGACACAGATTATAGATACATCATCACGTATCTCTGTAGTCCGCAGCACTTCACCACATAATAAAATGAGTCATCACTGCAGCCTCAGCCTTACAGTAGAAGCCTACAGTATATACAGACAGTGCTGTAAAGCACTTAAGTAAAAATACTTTAAAGTACTACTTAAGACGTTTTTTGGGGTCTCTGTACTTTACTATTTATATTTTAGAAAACGTTTACTTTTACTCCACTACATTCCTAAAGAAAATAATGAACTTTCTACTCAATACATTTTCCCTGACACCCAAAAGTACACGTTAAATTTTGAACGCTTAGCAGTACAGGAAAATTGTCCAATTGTCCAATTATTTGGTCATCCCTACTGCATCTGATCTGGCAGACTCACTAAACACAAATGCTTTGTTTGTAAATTATGTATAAGTATTGGAGTGTGCCCCTGGCTAGCCGTACATTTAAAAAAAAAAAATCGTGAGGTCTGGTTTGCTTAATATAAGGAATTTGAGAATTACTTTTAATACTTAAGTATATTTAAAACCTTAAGTATTTTACTGGGTGACTTTCACTTTTACTTGAGTCATTTTCTATTAAGGTATCTTTACTTTTACTCAAGTACGACAATTGGGTACATTTTCCACCACTGTATACAGTAAATTGTAGTTGGAGTGAACATTTTTGGAGCGTATTGCATTTGTAAATAAACTACAGCCTACGTGCCAGACACTCCAGGAGCTGTGTTGTGAATTCCAAATGGTACCCTGCTCCCTATTTAAATCAATTCAAATCCATTTTCATTAGTCACATGCGCCGAATACAACAGGTGAAATGCATATTTACGAGCCCTTAACTAACCATGCAGTTAAAAAAAATGATATAAAATAAGAATAAGAAATAAAAGTAACAAGTAATTAAAGAGCAACAGTAAATTAACAATCGTGAGACTATATACAGGGGAGTACCGGTACAGAGTCAATGTGCGGGGGCACCGTTAGTCGAGGTAATTGAGGTAATATGTACATGTAGGTCATTAAAATGACTATGCATAGATGATAACAACAGAGAGTAGCAGTTGTGTAAAAGGTGTGGGCGGGGGGGGGGCAATGCAAATAGTCTGGGTAGCCATTTGATTAGATGTTCAGGAGTCTTATGGCTTGGAGGTAGAAGCTGTTTAGAAGCCTCTTGGACCTAGAATTGGCACTCCGGTACCGCTTGCCGTGCGGTAGCTGAGAGAGCAGTCTATGAATAGGGTGGCCGGAGTCTTTGACAAATTTTAGGGCCTTCCTCTGACACCGCCTGGTATAGAGGTCCTGGATGGCAGGAAGCTTTGACCCAGTGATGTACTGGGCTGTACACACTACCCTCTGTAGTGCCTTGCGTTCGGAGGCCGAGCAATTGCCATACCAGGCAGTGATGCAACCAGTCAGGATGCTCTCAATGGTGCAGCTGTAGAACCTTTAGAGGATCTGAGGACCCATGACAAATCTTTTCAGTCTCCTGAGGGGGAATAGGTTTTGTCGTGACCTCTTCATGACTGTCTTGGTGTGCTTGGACTAGAGGTCGACTGATTAATGGGAATGGCCGATTAATTAGGGCCGATTTCAAGTTTTCATAACTATCGGAAATCAGTATTTTTGGACGCCGATTTGGACGTTTTTTTTTAGACCTTTATTTAACTAGGCAAGTCAGTTAAGAACACATTCTTATTTTCAATGACGGCCTAGGAACGGTGGGTTAACTGCCTTGTTCAGGGGCAGAACGACAGATTTTACCTTGTCAGCTTGGGGATTCAATCTTGCAACCTTATGGTTAACTAGTCCAACGCTCTAACCACCTGCTTTACATTGCACTCCACGAGGAGCCTGTCTGTTACGCAAATGCAGTAAGAAGCCAAGGTAAGTTGCTAGCTAGCATGAAACTTATCTTATAAAAACAATCAATCAATCATAATCACTAGTTAACTACATATGGTTGATGATATTACTAGTTTATCTAGCCTGTCCTGCGTTGCATATAATCGCTTAGGTACACGTTGCTCCAACCATAAACATCAATGCCTTTCTTAAAATCAATACGCAAGTATATATTTTTAAACCTGCATATTTAGTTAATATTGCCTGCTAACATGAATTTATTTTAACTAGGGAAAATGTGTCACTTCTCTTGCAAACAGAGTCAGGGTATATACAGCAGTTTGGGCTGCCTGGCTTGTTGCGAACTGTGAAGACTATTTCTTCCTAACAAAGACAGCCGACTTAGCCAAACGGGGGATGATTTAACAAAAGCGCATTTGCGAAAAAAGCACAATCTTTGCACAAATGTACCTAACCATAAACATCAATGCCTTTCTTAAAATCAATACACAGAAATATATATTTTTAAACCTGCATATTTAGCTAAAAGATATCCAGGTTAGCAGGCAATATTAACCAGGTGAAATTGTGTCATTTTGCGTTCATTGCACACAGAGTCAGGGTATATGCAACAGTTTGGGCCGCATGGCTCGTTGCGAACTAATTTGCCAGAATTTTACGTAATTATGACATAACATTGAAGGTTGTGCAGTGTAACAGGAATATTTAGACTAGGGATGCCACCCGTTAGATAAAATATGGAACGGTTCCGTATTTCACTGACAGGAAAAACATTTTGTTTTCGAGATGATAGTTTCCGGATTCGACCATATTAATGACCTAAGGCTCATATTTCTGTGTGTTATTATGTTATAATTAAGTATATGATTAGATAGATCAGTCTGACTGAGCGATGGTAGGCAGCAGCAGGCTCGTAAGTGTTCATTCAAACAGCAGTTTCGTGCGTTTGCCGGCAGCCCTTTGCAATGCATTGCACTGTTTATGAATTCAAGCCTGTCAACTCCCAAGATTAGGCTGGTGTAACCGATGTGAAATGGCTAGCTAGTTAGCCGGGTGCGCGCTAATAGTGTTTCAAACGTCACTCGCTCTGAGACTTGGAGTAGTTTTTCCCCTTGCACTACATGGGTAACGCTGCTTCGAGGGTGGCTGTTGTCGATGTGTTCCTGGTTCGAGCCCAGGTAGGAGCGAGGAGAGGGACGGAAGCTATACTGTTACACTGGCAATACTAAAGTGCCTATAAGAACATACAATAGTCAAAGGTATATGAAATACAAATCGTATAGAGAGAAATAGTCCTATAATTCCTATAATAACTACAACCTAAAACTTCTTACCTGGGAATATTGAAGACTCATGTTAAAAGAAACCACCAGCTTTCATTTGTTCTCATGTTCTGAGCAAGGAACTTAAATGTTAGCTTTCTTACATGGCACATATTGCACTTTTACTTTCTTCTCCAACACATTGTTTTTGCAGTATTTAAACCAAATTGAACATGTTTCATTATTTATTTGAGGCTAAATTGATTTTATTGATGTATTATATTAAGTTAAAATGTGTTCATTCAGTATTGTTGTAATTGTCATTATTACAAATGAAAAAAAAAGGTATAAAATGTTTTATATGATTGAAAAATCATAATCGGTCGACCTCTAGCTTGGACAATGTTTGTTTGTTGGTGATGTGGACACAAAGGAACTTGAAGCTCTCAACCTGCTCCACTAGAGCCGCCGCGTTGATGAGAATGGGGGCATGCTCGGACATCTTTTTCCTGTAGTCCACAATCATCTCCTTTGTCTTGATCACATTGAGGGAGAGGTTGTTGTCCTGGCACCACACGGACAGGTCTCTGACCTCCTCCCTATAGGCTGTCTCGCCGTTGTCGGTGATCAGGCCTACCACTGTTGTGTCATCGGCAAACTTAATGATGGTGTTGGAGTCATGTCTGGCCATGCAGTCATGAGTGAACAGGGAGTACAGGAGGGGACTACACCCCTAGAAAGGTCCCTGTGTTGAGGATTAGCGTGGTGGATGTGCTGTTACCTACCCTTACCACCTGGGGAGCGGCCCGTCAGGAAGTCCAGGATCCAGTTTCAGAGGGAGGTGTTTAGTCCCAGGGTCCTTAGCTTATTGATGAGCTTTGAGGGCACTATGGTGTTGAACGCTGAGCTGTAGTCAATGAATAGCATTATCACATAGGTGGTCCTTTTGTACAGGGTGGGAAGGGCAGTGTGGAGTGCAATAGAGATTGCATCATCTGTGGATCTGTTAGGGCAGTATGTAAATTGGAGTGGGTCTAGGGTTTCTGGGATAATGGTGTTGATGTGAGCCATGATCAGCCTTTCAAAGAACTTCATGGCTACAGACGTGAGTGCTACGGGTCGGTAGTCATTTAGGCAGGTTACCTTAGTGTTCTTGGGCACAGGAACTATGGTGGTCTGCTTAAAACATTTTGGTATTACAGACTTGGACAGGGAGAGGGAGAGGTTGAAAATGTCAGTGAAGACACTTGCCAGTTGGTCAGCGCATGCTCGTAGTAGACGTCCTGGTAATCTGTCTGGCCCTGCGGCCTTGTGAATGCTGACCTGTTTAAAAGTCTTACTCACATCGGCTGCGGAGAGCGTGATCACACAGTCTTCTGGAACAGCTGGTGCTCTCATGCATGTTCCAGTGTTATTTGCCTCGAAGCGAGCATAGACGTAGTTTAGCTCGTCTGGTAGGCTTGTGTCACTGGGTAGCTCTCGGGTGTGCTTCTCGGAACATATTCCAGTCTGAGCTAGCAAAACAGTCTTGTAGCTTAGCATCTGCTTCATCTGACCACTTTTTTATTGATCGAGTCACTGGTGCTTCCTGCTTTAATTTTTGCTTGTAACCAGGATTTGCCAAATGGAAGGTGAGTGGGAGCTTTGTATGCATCTCTGTGTGTGGAGTAAAAGTGGTCCAAATTTTTTTTTCCATCTGGTTGCACATTAAATTAACATGGTGATAGAAATTTGGTAAGACCGATTTAAGTTTCCCTGCATTAAAGTCCCCGGCGACTAGGAGCGCCGCCTCTGGGTGAGCGTTTTCCTGTTTGCTTTTGCCGGAATATAGCTCATTGAGTGCGATCTTAGTGCTAGCATCAGTCTGTGGTGTATGTAGACAGCAAAGGAAAAATACAGATGAAAACTCTCTAGGTTGATAGTGTGGTCTACAGCTTATCATGAGATACTCTACCTCAGGCGAGCAAAATCTTGAGACTTACTTCGATATCGTGCACCAGCTGTTATTTACAAAAATACATAGTCCGCCGCCCCTTGTCTTACCAGACGCCGCTGCTCTGTCCTGCCGATACAGCGTATAACCAGCCAGCGGTATGTTGATAATGTCGTCGTTCAGCCACGACTCTGTGAAGCATAAGATATTACAGTTTTGAATGTCCCGTTGGTAGTATAATCTTCCGCGTAGGTCATCGATTTACATTTTTTCAAAAGATTGCACGTTTGCTAGCAGAATGGAAGGCAGTGGGGGTTTATTCGATCGCCTACGAATTCTCAGAAAGCAGCCCGACCTCCGGACCCTTTTTCTCCGCCTTCTCTTCACGCAAATGACTGGCCCTAAATGACCAGAGCCCTATCAAAAGTAGTGCACTACATAGGGAATAGGGTGGTATTTGTGACATAGCCGAGAGATTATTTATTTCTGGCCTATAGTGGCCTCCTATTTATGGTGCGTATGCAAATCATGATCAAGTTGGAAACCTCTGTTCTTACATACTATGTTTAGTAGATGTTGGGATAGTTTATCAGATGAAAATCTACTGAGTGATTCACTTCTCACTGTAGGAAGTCAGAGAGAGAGAGAGAGAGAGAGAGAGAGAGAGAAAGAAGGAAAGAGAGGGACAAAGAGAGAGAGAGACAGGGGAGAGAGCAAGAGAGCGAGAGAGAGAGAGAGAGAGAGAGCGAGAGCGAGAGGGGGGGTGTAGAGATGAGAGAAAGAAAGAGGGACAGAGAGAGAGGGAGACAGGGGAAAGAGCGAGAGAGAGAGAGCGAGAGAGATGAGCTACAGTATCCTGGGGCCCTCAGACCTGTCTGACTGTCTGTCACTTTAGCCTTGACTTTATCAACCAGACTGTTGTCGTGTCTGCTCATCAACTATGAATCATGCCATTTCTGTAGGCCAAATAACTGGATGGATCCTTTATACATGTGGAGAGTAGTGACGCTACGTAACAAACCCTGTGTAAACAACACAAAATGAAGTCAAGAAGGGTATTTGGATGTAGTAGATAGCTGAAACCTGCAATCAGACCACCAGTTAAACACCATCTCTCTAGGGAAGAGTTGTTGATTAAATCATAACAGTCATTTCTAGAGGATATGCTCCACTTTATCCAAATGGGGTTGCTAGGCAATGGTTCTTCCTGTTAAATGTATATTCCATCCCTGCAGCATCTGTGATACCCAACCTCTCCTCCTCTCACTATCTCACAGACTGTCACTGTTATCTCTTGAAGGACTGCTGCCAATCACATAGATTTACTGTGACAAAATAGAAGTGAACTAGCTTTAAGCTGCCAGACATCACACCATATTCACGACCGGGATCGAGGCTAGGAATGAATGAAATATATCTAGGCCATGGTCCACCCATATTGAGTCTAATCACTTGTTCTTAGACAGTTTCAGTACATCCCATGTCAAACTCAAAACTATAGTATATTGTTGTATACTGGGGGAAATAATTGCCTTTTCTGAAGACAACAAATTCTTATATTCTATAGAAACTATTCTATTCTATGTGGTTTTTAGAGGATTTGGGACTTTTTTAAAAAATAAGTTGAAATCCCATAGCATCTTGATATTTAGCATCTTCCCACTTTAGGGGTGCGTCATCCAGGCCCAACTCAACTGAGAGACACCATCATGTCATAGCCAATTGGCCTAATGTCCACAGGTACACTGTGTCGTGTGTGGCTCCTTGTGAAAAAAACACATTATTGCTTCAAACAGTGCACAGCTGGAGGACACATTTCATGAATCGTCGCCAAGGTCAAGGCAAGAATACCCCCGAATAAGATGTCCATGCATCCAAAGACAGAGCACGGTAGCCTATTTCCTCTATAGGTGACCTGATCACTCAATAAATGGTATACCTGAAATGAACGACGGGGAAGCTTATTATAAGGCTTTATAATCGAACTAAATATTGTGGACAGCACCGCAACCTAGAGTGACCGCGACAATGAGCGCTCAGCCTCAAATCGCACGGACAAAAAGACGAACGCGTTCTATAGACAAAGCTACAGTATGAAATAGCCTATGAAACAATCATGCAGATTTGAAAAGGTGAGACATGACACTTATTTTCCATTGACTTTAACGATTATGTTATTATTAGCCTAGATATTTCATGATGCAATCGAGTAGCCTAATATGTTGCTAGATGGAAAGAAAGGATTAAGAATAGTAAATTCCCTCCTTACCTTATTCAAAGTAGAACAGCAAAAGTATTTGTTCTAAAAACAATTCAAAATTCACACATTTAGTAAGGCAAATCTTCATTCAGGCACAACCTCCGAACCCAGCATCTCTCTGCGCGCAGAGATGCAAAATCACCGCGAGTTCCTTGGTGGAAATTGACATGCGGCGATGCGCGTAAAGTCTGACGCAGACAGAGACAGACACCAATGGTTCTCATTGGCAAGTTTAACGGACAATAACGGTCACTTTTACACACATTAACGTCAATTTAATGTATTACTTCATCAATCCAACACTGATATTGTCTATATTCTTTCTGAAAACGACTGTTAAGGTTCTTTCCACGTGGTTAATATTGGTAGGACAACTCCCTCTATTTAGAGTTCACTATGGTGAAGTTTTTTTCTTCTCCCCATCAAGATGCCTGACGCTGGTTTGAGTCATCCTCTCTTTCTTACGTCAGCAGATGTTTATATACCTATTTTAAAGCATCTGGTATGTTTCTGTCAGAAAATAACAGTCGAGGTGCTGCTATTTGTGATGGTGCATGTTGTTCAACACAACAAGGTACAGTTGAAGTCGAAAGTTTACCATACACCTTAGCCAAATACATTTAAAATCAGTTTTTCACAATTCCTGACATTTAATCCTAGTAAGATTCCCTGTCTTAGGTCAGTTAGGATCACCACTTTATTTTAAGAATGTGAAATGTCAGAATAATAGTAGAGAGAATGATTTATTTTAGCTTTTTTTCCCATCACATTCACAGTGGGTCAGAAGTTTACATACACTCAATTAGTATTTGGTAGCATTGCCTTTAAATTGTTTAACTTGGGTCAAACATTTCAGGTAGCCTTCCACAAGCTTCCCACAATAAATTGGGTGAATTTGGCCCATTCCTCCTGACAGAGCTGGTGTAAATGAATCAGGTTTGTAGCCCTCCTTGCTCGCACACACTTTTTCAGTTCTGCCCACAAATGTTCTATGGGATAGAGGTCATGGCTTTGTGATGGCCACTCCAATACCTTGACTTTGTTGTCCTTAAGCCATTTTTCCACAACTTTGGAAGTATGCTTGGGGTCATTGTCCATTTGGTGTCACGTCCTGGCCAGTATAAGGGTTAATTAGTATTGTAGTTTGGTCAGGACGTGGCAGAGGGTATTTGTTTTATGTGGTTCAGGGTGGTGTGTTTGTTAAAAAGGTGTTTGATTTAGTATTTCCGGGTTTTTGGTTGATGGTCTATGTTTATGTATTTCTATGTGTAGTCGAGTGAGTGTGTTTCTATGTTGAGTTAATTGGGGTGGACTTCCAATTGAAGGCAGCTGTTTGGTGTTGCCTTTGATTGGAAGTCCTATATTAGTTGGGTGTGTTTGTTTGTCTAATTGTGGGAGATTGTTCTGTGTTTAAGCCTTATGCTTTGCCAGACTGTTTTGTCGATCGTTATTTCTGTTTGTTATTTTGGTGTTCATTTTTGTATTCATTAAAACGTCGAGATGAGCATACACATACCTGCTGCGTTTTGGTCCTCCATTACCGACGACACCCGTGACAGAATCTCCCACCAACTAAGGAAGAAGCAGCAGGGGAAAGGGGAGTTCGAGTTGGACTGGCGGGAGAGATGGACCTGGGAGGAAGTTCTGGACGGGGCTGGACCTTGGCACCAGGCTGGGGCGTACCGTCGCCCACGGGAGGAAATTGAGGCAGCCAAGGCAGAGAGGCGGAGGTACGAGGCCTTGGAAGCGCTGAGGGAGAAGCACGAGAGGCACCCCCAATAATTTTTTTGGGGGGGGCACACGGGTAGTTTGGCTAGGCCTAGGAAGAGCCGGAAACCAGCTACCCGTGGTTATATGGAGGAGCGTATGGGGTGGAGAGCGCCAGAGAGGCCAGACTGCCCTGAACTGCCGGAGTGGCCAGACTGCCCTGAACTGCCGGAGTGGCCAGACTGCCCTGAACTGCCGGAGTGGCCAGACTGCCCTGAACTGCCGGAGTGGTCAGACTGCCCTGAACTGCCGGAGTGGCCAGACTACCCTGAACTGCCGGAGTGGCCAGACTGCCCTGAACTGCCGGAGTGGCCAGACTGCCCTAAACTGCCGGAGTGGCCAGACTGCCCTGAACTGCCGGAGTGGCCAGACTGCCCTGAACTGCCGGAGTGGCCAGACTGTCCCGAGCTGCCAGACTGGCCAGACTGCCCAGACTGCCCCGAGCTGCCAGAGTGGCCAGACTGCCCCGAGCTGCCAGAGTGGCCAGACTGCCCCGAGCTGCCAGAGTTGCCAGACTGCCCCGAGCTGCCAGAGCGGCCAGACAGCCCCGAGCTGCCAGAGCTGCCAGACTGCCCCGAGCTGCCAGAGCGGCCAGACTGCCCCGAGCTGCCAGACTGCCCAGACTGCCCCGAGCGGCCAGACTGCCCCGAGCTGCCAGACTGGCCCGACTGCCCCCCGGCGATGCCAGAGTGGCCCGACAGCCTGGAACGGCCAGAACCGGAGCCACCTCCAGATATAGGTGGGTTGGGGAGGGGGGGTGTAGCACAGTGCCGTCGTTGACGGCAGCCACCCTCCCTTCCCTCCCTTTAGTAGAGGGGAATTTTTGTTTTGTTGTTTGGGGTTGTTGTTTTTTTTGTTTTTTTGTTTTTAAGGTGCTTCCGGGGTTAGCACCTTTAAGGGGGGGGTACTGTCACGTCCTGGCCAGTATAAGGGTTAATTAGTATTGTAGTTTGGTCAGGACGTGGCAGAGGGTATTTGTTTTATGTGGTTCAGGGTGGTGTGTTTGTTAAAAAGGTGTTTGATTTAGTATTTCCGGGTTTTTGGTTGATGGTCTATGTTTATGTATTTCTATGTGTAGTCGAGTGAGTGTGTTTCTATGTTGAGTTAATTGGGGTGGACTTCCAATTGAAGGCAGCTGTTTGGTGTTGCCTTTGATTGGAAGTCCTATATTAGTTGGGTGTGTTTGTTTGTCTAATTGTGGGAGATTGTTCTGTGTTTAAGCCTTATGCTTTGCCAGACTGTTTGGTCGATCGTTATTTCTGTTTGTTATTTTGGTGTTCATTTTTGTATTCATTAAAACGTTGAGATGAGCATACACATACCTGCTGTGTTTTGGTCCTCCATTACCGACGACACCCGTGACATTTGGAAGACCCATTTGTGACCAAGCTTTAACTCCCTGACTGATGTCTTGAGATGTTGCTTCAATATACCCACATCATTTTCATTCCTTATGATGACATCTATTTTGTGAAGTGCACCAGTCCCTCCTGCAGCAAAGCAACCCCACAATATGATGCTACCACCACCGTGCTTCACAGTTGGGATGGTGTTCTTCAGCTTGCAAGACTCCTCCTTTTTCCTCCAAACATAACGATGGTCATTATGGCCAAACAGTTGTATTTTTGTTTCATCAGACCAGAGGGCATTTCTCCAAAAAGTACGATCTTTGTCCCCATGTGCAGTTGTAAACTGTAGTCTGGCTTTTTTATGGCAGTTTTGGAGCAGTGGCTTCTTCCTTGCTGAGCTGCCTATCAAGTTATGTCAATATAGGACTCGTTTTACTGTGGATATAGATACTTTTGTACCTGTTTCCTCCTGCATCTTCACAAGGTTGCTGTTGTTCTGGGATTGATTTGCACTTTTCGCACCAAAGTACGTTCATCTCTAGGAGACAGAACGCGTCTCCTTCATGAGCGGTATGACGGCTGCGTGGTCCCATGGTGTTTATACTTGCTTACTATTGTTGTACAGATGGACGTGGTACCTTCAGTCATTTGGAAATTGCTCCCAAGGATGAACCAGACTTGTGGAGGTCTACAATTTTTTTTCTGATGTCTTGGCTTATTTCTTTTGATTTTCCCATGATGCCATGCAAAGAGACACTGAGTTTGAAGGTAGGCCTTGAAATACATCCACAAGTACACCTCCAATTGACTCAAATGATGTCAATTAGCCTATCAGAAGCTTCTAAAGCTATGACATTTATTTCTGGAATTTTCCAAGCTGTTTATAGGTACAGTCAACTTAGTGTATGTAAACTTCTGACCCACTGGAATTGTGATACAGTGAATTAATTATAAGTGAAATAATCTGTCTGTAAACAATTGTTGGAAAAATGACTTGTGTCATGCATAAAGTAGATGCCCTTACCGACTTGCCAAAACTATAGGTTGTTAACAAGACATTTGTGGAGCGGTTGAAAAACAAGTTTTTACGACTCCAACGTAAGTGTATGTAAACTTCAATCTTCAACTGTAGGTAACAGATTGTTTTGCTGTTGTCACAAAGCTGAAATGAAATAAAGCAGGAGCCTCTTAAAGTCACAGATACAGGTGTCAACACTTGGCTATAATAATGACACTAACTAGGTGTGGAATTTTGCACCCCTGTCAAACACTTTGACAAAAAATGTCATGCTCAATTAGTGTGTGTAAATATGCACACAGAGTAGTTTGAATATTGAAATGTACAATTACGTCTACTGTATGCCATTATCTAGTGTCCAAGAAACATTCAAATCAATGGAGCAGAAATACAATGTTTCTGTCAGTATTATTACTCGTAACTGCACATTATGCGTATGATTACTGGATATTGTAACATGCTGTGTGGCATGACTTCATATGTTCTTCCAACAACATTACAGTTCATTTTTGGCTGATGATATGTGATCACAGACAGGCTTATCTTCCAGACCATTTCTATAGCTGCCTCAACTGCCCTTTTTTTCTTCTGCTGAAGTCCTGCTCTATTGAGAGTATATGACACATTATTGCATGTTTTTCAAGGACAAACTTTGGATGCACACTGCTTGTAATTTCTTTAGCAGCTGTGGACTATAAAGACATTAAAAAAGTTATCCACTTCGGAACAGCAACACATCAACACGTATTTTTTCTTATAAGAACACACAGACCTACAGTAGTCAATTCCTAGACACAAAGGGTGGCATTTGTTGTTGTTCTTTAGTGTCATCTGAGTTGGTGTACAGATGGAAGAGTGTCACTGAACACTTTAAAGCTAAATAGAGCATTTGGAACATATGTTGCTCTTTGAAGGGATAGTTGGCAAAACGGATCTTGTGAGGGATCCTCTTCCTTGAAATGGATCTTGTGAGGGATCCTCTTCCTTGAAAGATACAATTATAAACACAAGTTTACTGTAGGGCAGACTGGAGATCCACTACCTCCCTGGTTATTCTACCCCCTACTCCCTGGGTACCCTGCCCCCTACTCCCTGGGTACCCTACCCTCTACTCCCTGGGTACCCTACCCTCTACTCCCTGGGTACCCTACCCCCTATGTACCCTACCCCCTACTCCCTGGATACCCTACCCCCTACTCCCTGGGTACCCTACCCCCTACTCCCTGGGTACCCTACCCCCTACTCCCTGGGTATCTTACCCCCTACTCCCTGGGTACCCTACCCTCTACTCCCTGGGTACCCTACCCCCTACCCTCTATTCCCTGGGTACCCTACCCTCTACTCCCTGGGTACCCTACCCCCTACTCCCTGGGTACCCTACCCCCTACTCCCAGGGTACCCTGCCCCCTACTCCCTGGGTACCCTACCCCCTACTCCCTGGGTACCCTGCCCCCTACTCCCTGGGTACCCTACCCTCTACTCCCTGGGTACCCTGCCCCCTACTCCCTGGGTACCCTACCCCCTACTCCCTGGGTACCCTGCCCCCTACTCCCTGGGTACCCTACCCTCTACTCCCTGGGTACCCTGCCCCCTACTCCCTGGGTACCCTACCCCCTACTCCCTGGGTAACCTGCCCCCTACTCCCTGGGTACCCTACCCCCTACTCCCTGGGTACCCTACCCCCTACCCCCTACTCCCTGGGTACCCTACACTCTACTCCCTGGGTACCCTACCCCCTACCCCCTACTCCCTGGGTATCCTACCCTCTACTCCCTGGGTACCCTACCCTCTACTCCCTGGGTACCCTACCCCCTACTCCCTGGGTACCCTACCCCCTACTCCCTGGGTACCCTACCCCCTACTCCCTGGGTACCCTACCCCCTACTCCCTGGGTACCCTGCCCCCTACACCCTGGGTACCCTGCCCCCTACTCCCTGGGTACCCTGCCCCCTACTCCCTGGATACCCTACCCTCTACTCCCTGGGTACCCTACCCCCTACCCCCTACTCCCTGGGTACCCTACCCCTACTCCCTGGGTACCCTACCCCCTACTCCCTGGGTACCCTACCCCCTACTCCCTGGGTACCCTACCCTCTACTCCCTGGGTACCCTACCCCCTACTCCCTGGGTACCATACCCTCTACTCCCTGGGTACCCTACCCCCTACCCCCTACTCCCTGGGTACCCTACCCCCTACCCCCTACTCCCTGGGTACCCTACCCCCTACTCCCTGGGTACCCTGCCCCCTACTCCCTGGGTACCCTACCCCCTAGTCCCTGGGTACCCTACCCCCTACTCCCTGGGTACCCTACCCCCTACTCCCTGGGTACCCTGCCCTCTACTCCCTGGGTACCCTACCCCCTACTCCCTGGGTACCCTACCCCCTACTCCCTGGGTACCCTGCCCCCTACTCCCTGGGTATTCTACCCCCTGCTCCCTGGGTACCCTGCCCCCTACTCCCTGGGTATTCTACCCCCTACTCCCGGGTACCCTACCCCCTACTCCCTGGGTACCCTACCCTCTACTCCCTGGGTACCCTACCCTGAGGCAGGCAGCAGTGTGTGAGACAGCAGTCCACAGAGGCCCAGCTATGTCTCAGATGCCTTTAGAACAACAAACAGTGGAGGTAGCCCTGTTTAGAACATTCAGGAGTGTGGCTGCAGTGTAGAATAACTCAAACAAGTTAAACTGGGCTGAAATATTAGGGTTTGTTAAGAGGTTAGGAATGTGCTACTATTAGAACTGATGGCAAATCCTACAGGAAATTACTTAGGGAGAGAACACATTCCTATTATTCCCTTTAATGTTGTCTGTGTGTAAAATATTCAGATTCTCAACGGTATTCCTCCATCCTCAGACAGCCAAACCATTGCATTGCCAGAGGTCTAAACTAAAGGCTTTAGGTTATAGATGTTGCAATGTTGTATTTGTCCATCTGTCAGGATGAGAATGTCTATGTGAAAATATGTTTTTTTTTTTTTGTGAAAGAGAAGACATGTTGCTAATGCAGACCACCACTGACGATAGGATTGGCTGGTCCATGAGGTGCCCCCTCCCTTTATCCATCCATCCCTCCAGCTCTCTCTCCCTTTCTCCCTCCCTCTGTTTGCCATGCTGCCACCCACAGTAACTACAGCTGGAGGCATGGTGGAGCATCCTCAGCTTATGGCGTGTGTATGGCTGTGCATGTTAGCCCCTATTCTCCCCTGTGCATCACGAGGCAGATTGTGGATGAACACACACACACACACACACACACACACACACACACACACACACACACACACACACACACACACAGTAAGCTTGCTGCAGCCTGCCCGCCCGCCCGCCTGCTTCCATTCTCTCATGTGACTCACTTTCCAAGGGCTCGACTGCTGGGATCAGTTGCTATGGCAACTGCAGATCATATGATAGTTACTCACTGTGTTCCAGCACCTTAGCAGCTTACGGACTGGGATTTATGCAGCGAGGCTGTGAATGAATGGCCAGGCTGGAGTATGTCCTGGAGTATTGAGAGCAATAATACAAATTATATTGCAAGGAAATCATTTTAAAATGTGAGAACTAATAAATAGTACATTTATTTATTTTTTCATTCTGCAGCATACCAACCCACTGCTGGTGGGTGCTTATATTTGTCCTATTTTACACATATACATGTGTAAAATGTTTTTTTCTTTTCTTCATATCTTAACTCTCCCTAAGACACCATTGGAAAGTGACTTAGACTGCCATTATCAACAGCAACCCTGAAGCAATTATGATTAAGTGCCTTAAGTGTGTATATCGTTCTCAGAGCAAAGATGGATCGCTTTTTTTTTCTCTAAATGCTAAACATGAATAAAGAGTCAAATGTGATTAATAGATGTTAATGCTATCTTCAAAATATGATCAAATCTGCATAACATTTACTATTATAATACCATATACACAGAGGACATCAGATTTCTAAAGCAACAGATTTGTCGGGAGGAAGAGCACAGCATGCGTTCTCTAATACAGTGATGGTCTGCATGGCTGTATTCTGGTTTGACCGTGAAAACAAGATGACTGCCTGCTCTGCTTTACTGATGCAGTAAAAAAAAAATATCCTTTTATTCAAGCATATTACATGAAATCCAATACACTAAAGCCATTGGAGGGAGTGTTTGTTTATACCATATGTAGCCTAGTGGTTAGAGTGTTGGACTAATAACCGAAAGGTTGCAAGTTTGAATCCCTGAGCTGACAAGGTACAAATCTGTCGTTCTGCCCCTGAAAAAGGCAGTTAACCCACTGTTCCTAGGCCATCATTGAAAATAAGAATTTGTTCTTAACTGCCTAGTTAAATGAAGGTAAAAATACTGATTAAACTGATGCTTGAATGTGATGCCTTCCTATAGTGCCCTACTGGGCCCTATCACATTAGATGTATAATAGGTTAATATTGACACAAAAGCCCATTGGAGAGAGTGTTAACAGAGGCAGAAGCATAGACTCAATTGGCACCCTATTCCCTTTATAGTGACTACTTCAGACCAGGGCCTAAAAGGAAGAGGGGGCCATTTGGGACGTAGAGCAAGGAGCTGATTTACTACCACTCTATTACGGTAAAGACTTTGGATCTCAATCATTGGCATTTACAACAGAAGAGGTTTGATTGTTTACGAGCTGTTAAATAGAGGTGAAGAGAAGAGGAGAGGAGGGTGAGGAAAGGTGTGGGGAAGAGGATGAGGAAGTGAAAGGGGGGATGAGGAGAGGTGCGAGGAAGTGGATGAGGAAGTGAAAGGGGGGATGAGGAGAGGTGCGAGGAAGTGGATGAGGAAGGTAGAGGGGGGATGAGGAGAGGTGCGAGGAAGTGGATGAGGAAGGTAGAGGGGGGATGAGGAGAGGTGTGGGGAAGATGATGAGGAAGGTAGAGGGGGGATGAGGAGAGGTGTGGGGAAGATGATGAGGAAGTTGGAGGGGGATGAGGAGAGGTGTGGGGAAGAGGATGACAGAAGAGAAAAATGAGGAAGTCTGCCAGTCACATACATCTCTGGTGGCATGCAACACTGTGTCCCTCAAGCACACACGGGCTGTAGGAATGATAGCTGCTGTTTTACAGGCTCCTGTCTAATTCCCTATTTTGTATGTTGTTTTTTTGCACTGAGCTTAACTTTTTTTGGACGTAATGTTCTGGACATCAGAAGAGCGATCACTAACCTTGATTTGGATGAAGTTCTACTTCAACGAGTTGGCAGCGCAGGACCAGGCTCTTATCCCGAGAGACTCGGAAAAGGAAGAGATGGCGTAAGAGAGGCCAACGTGTGGGCAACTTGACAAAAATATGTTGGATAGTAAATAATCCGCCTCTACTCTCCGTTCTAAGACCACACTCAACGAGCTGTATAGGGCCATAAGCAAAGAAGAAAATGCTAATCCAGAGGCGGCACTCTTAGTGGCCAGTGATTTTAATGCAGAGAAAGTGAAATCCATCTTACCTCATTTCTACCAGCATGTCACCTGTGTAACAAATCTGACCATAACTCTATCCTCCTGATTCCTGCTTACAAGCAAAAACTCAAACATGAAGTACCAGTGACACGCTCAATACAGAAGTGGTCTGATTAAGCAGATGCTGAGCTACAGGACTGTTTTGCTAGTACAGGCTAGAATATGTTCTGGGATTCATCCGATGGCATTGAGGAGTTTACCACATCAGTCACCGGCTTCATTAATAAGTGCATTGACGATGTCATCCCCACAGTGAACGTACGTACATATCCCAACCAGAAGTCATGGATTACAGGCAACATCCGCACTGAACTAAAGGCTAGAGCTGACGTTTTCCAGGAGTGAGACACTAATCTGGATGTTTATAAGAAATCCCGCTATGACCTCCGACGAGCCATCAATCAGGAAAAGCGTCAATACAGGACTAACATCGAATCCTACTACACTGGCTCTGATGCTTGTACGATGTGGCAGGGCTTGCAAACTATCACATATTACAAAGGGAAACCCAGTGACGAAAGCCTACCGTGTGAGCTAAATGCCTTCTATGCTCGCTTCAAGGCAAGCATCATTAAACCATGCATGAGAGCACCAGCTGTTCCGTACGACTGCGTGGTAACATTCACAAGGCTGCAGGGCCAGACAGATTACCAGGACGCGTACTCAGAGCATGCGCTGACCTGCAGGCAGGTGTCGTCACTGACATTTTTAACCTCTCCCTGACCCAGTCTGTAATACCCACATGTTTCAAGTAGACCACCATAGTTTTTGTACCCAAGAATGCTAAGGTGTCCTGTCTAAATGACTATTGCACAGTAGCACTCTCTTCTGTAGCCTTGAAATGATTTGAAAGGCTGGTCATGGGTCACATCAACACCATCATCCCAGACACCCTGGACCCACTCCAATTCGCATACCGCCCCAACAGTTCCACAGACCCAGATAACAGTCAGTTCTGGGCCACACACCACCATTCATCCGCCAGTGTCGGTTATCTACTGGACAGATTTTGTGCATATTTGCCAGAATCTTGCCAGATGCGCGAGATCTTCACAAGGTTTTAGTTGTGTTCATACTTCTGCGTGCGAGTATGGCGTTGGGTATATGGCCCAACAGTAATAGTTAAATGAGAAGGCCAAAACACAGAAAAAACTGTGCGACATCCGCACTCGGTTAGAGTTGTGTCTTTTCTTTTGCGCTTTTCTTTTGAGTCTTTTGTGTGTTATGTTGCCCAACATCATTATTACAGTGATGGGACCACAAGTGGTTTGAAGTGTGTGCATCCAGGTGCAAATGACAATGCCCCTAAAATTGCAAGGGAGAGAATGAGTGAGGCACAAGGAACACCATCCTGAAAACAAATAGCGGTAAGTAGCTAACTACTTGAATAATGCTTAAAATTAACCAGCAGCACGGAGCTATAGCCATGTATGTTTAAGTGAGCACAGTTTTTGCAATTACTACTTGTCCAGTCAGCTTTGTTCCATTCATTTCATGTACAGTTGAAGTCGGAAGTTTATATACACTTAGGTTGGAGTCATTAAACCTAATTTTTCAACCACTCCACAAATTTCTTGTTAACAAACTATAGTTTTGGCAAGTCGGTTAGGGCATCTACTTTGTGCATGACACAAGTAATTTTTCCAACAATTGTTTGCAGACAGATTATTTCACTTATAATTAACTGTATCACAATTCCAGTGGGTCAGAAGTTTACCTACACTAAGTTGACTGTCCCTTTAAACAGCTTGGAAAATTCCAGAAAATGATGTCATGGCGTTAGAAGCTTCTGATAGGCTAATTGACATAATTTGAGTCAATTGGAGGTGTACCTGTGGATGTATGTCAAGGCCTACCTTCAAACTCAGTGCCTCCTTGCTTGACATCAAGGGAAAATCAAAAGAAATCAGCCAAGACCTCAGAAAAAAAATTGTAGACCTTCACAAGTCTGGTTCATCCTTGGGAGCAATTTCCAAACACCTGAATGTACCACGTTCATCTGTAGAAACAATAGTACGCAAGTATACCATGGGACCATGGGACCACGCAGCTGTCATACCGCTCAGGAAGCAGAAACGTTCTGTCTCCTAGAGATTAATGTACTTTGGTGCGAAAAGTGTAAATCAATCCCAGAACAACAGCAAAGGACCTTGTGAAGATGCTGGAGGGAAAACAGGTACAAAAGTATTTATATCCAGTGTAAAACGAGTCCCATATCAACATAACCTGAAAGGCCACTCAGCAAGGAAGAAGCCACTGCTCCAAAACCGCCGAAAAAAGCCATACTACGGTTTGCAACTGCACATGGGGACAAAGATCGTACTTTTTCTAGAAATTCCCTCTGGTCTGATGAAACAAAAATACAACTGTTTGGCCATAATGACCATCGTTATGTTTGGAGGAAAAAGGGGGAGGCTTGCAAGCCGAAGAACACCATCCCAACCGTGAAGCACGGGGATGGCAGCATCATGTTGTGGGGTTGCTTTGCTGCAGGAGGGACTGGTGCACTTCACAAAATAGATGGCATCATGAGGGAGGAAAATTATGTGGATATATTGAAGCAACATCTCAAGACCTCAGTCAGGAAGTTAAAGCTTGGTAAGCAAACAGGAAACCATTCACCCAGAGGCGGCACTCTTAGTGGCCGGAGACTTTAATGCAGGGAAACTTAAATCAGTTCTACCAAATTTCCATCAACATGTTAAATGTGCAACCAGAGGGAAAAAAATTCTAGATCACCTGTACTCCACAGACAGAGACGCGTAAAAAGCTCTCCCTCGCCCTCCATTTGGTAAATCCGACCACAAATCTATCCTCTTGATTCCTGCTTACAAGCAAAAATTAAAGCAGGAACACCAGTGACTCAGTCTATAACAAAATGGTCAGATGAAGCAGATGCTAAACTACAGGACTGTTTTGCTATCACAGTCTGGAACATGTTCGATCACATTGAGGAATACACCACATCAGTCACTGGCTTTATCAATAAGTGCATTGAGGACGTTGTCCCCACAGTGACTGTATGTACACACCCCAACCAGAAGCCATGGATTACAGGCAACATTCGCACTGAGCTAAAGGGTAGAGCTGCCGCTTTCAAGGTGCAGGACTCTAACCTGAAAGCTTACGAGAAATCCTGCTATGCCCTGCGGCGAACCACCAAACAGGCAAAGCATCAATACAGGGCTAAGATTGAATCATACTTCACTGACTCCGACCCTTGTCGGATGTGGCAGGGCTTGCAAACTATTACAGACTACAAAGGGAAGCACAGCCGAGAGCTGCCCAGTGACACGAGCCTACCAGACGAGCTAAATCACTTCTATGCTCGCTTCGAGGCAAGCAACACTGAGGCATGCATGAGAGCATCAGCTGTTCCGGACGACTGTGTGATCACGCTCTCCGTAGCCGACGTGAGTAAGACCTTTAAACAGGTCAACATACACAAGGCTGCGGGGCCAGACGGATTACCAGGACGTGTGCTCCATGCATGTGCTGAAAAACTGGCAGGTGTCTTCACTGACATTTTCAACATGTCCCTGATTGAGTCTGTAATACCAACATGCTTCAAGCAGACCACCATAGTCCCTGTGCCCAAGAACACAAAGGCAACCTGCCTAAATGACTACAGACCCGTAGCACTCACGTCTGTAGCCATGAAGTGCTTTGAAAGGCTGGTAATGGCTCACATCAACACCATTATCCCAGAAACCCTTGACCCACTCCAATTTGCATACTGCCCAAACAGATCCACAGATGATGCAATCTCTATTGCACTCCACACTGCCCTTACCCACCTGGACAAAAGGAACATCTATGTGAGAATACTATTCATTGACTACAGCTCAGCGTTCAACACCATAGTATCCTCAAAGCTCATCACTAAGCTAAGGAACCTGGGACTAAACACCTCCCTCTGCAACTGGATCCTGGACTTCCTGACGGGCCGTCCCCAGGTGGTGAGGGTAGGTAGCAACATATCTGCCACGCTGATCCTCAACATTGGAGCTCCCCAGGGGTGCGTGTTCAGTCCCTTCCTGTACTCCCTGTTCACCCACGACTGCATGGCCAGACACGACTCCAACACCATCATTAAGTTTGCAGACAACACAACAGTGGTAGGCCTGATCACCGACAACGACGAGACAGCATATAGGGAGGAGATCAGAGAGCTGGCCAGGTGGTGCCAGAATACGAACCTATCCCTCAACGTAACCAAGACTACGGAGATGATTGTGGCCTACAGGAAAAGGAGCAACGAGCATGTCTCCATTGTCATCGACGGGGCTGTATTGGAGCAGGTTGAGAGCTTCAAGTTCCTTGGTGTCCACATCAACAACAAACTAGAATGGTCCAAACACACCAAGACAGTTGTGAAGAGGGCACGACAAAGCCTATTCCCCCTCAGGAAACTAAAAAGATTTGGCATGGGTCCTGAGATCCTCAAAAGGTTCTACAGCTGCACCATCGAGAGCATCCTGACTGGTTGCATCACTGCCTGGTACGGCAATTGCTCGGCCTCCGACCGCAAGGCACTTCAGAGGGTAGTGCGTACGGCCCAGTACATCACTGGGGCATAGCTGCCTGCCATCCAGGACCTCTACACCAGGCGGTGTCAGAGGAAGGCCGTAAAAATTGTCAAAGACCCCAGCCACCCCAGTCATAGACTGTTCTCTCTACTACCGCATGGCAAGCGGTACCGGAGTGCCAAGTCTAGGACAAAAAGGCTTCTCAACAGTTTTTACCCCCAAGCCATAAGACTCCTGAACAGCTAATCAAATGGCTACCCAGACTATTTGCATTGCCACCCCCCCCCCCCCCCCACACACTTCTATGCCCCCCCACACACACTTCTATGCTGCTATAGCATTCTCACATAGGTGTTCCTTTTGTCCAGGAGTGAAAGGGCAGTGTGGTGCGCAATAGAGATTGCATCATCTGTGGATTTTTAAATTTATTTTTTTTTATTTATTTATCTGTGGATCTGTTGGTGCGGTATGCAAATTGGAGTGGGTCTAGGGTTTCTGGGATAATGGTGTTGATGTGAGCCATGAATTTCAAAGCATTTCATGGCTAGATTCAAAGGGGTTTGTCATTAAAGGGAAACAGTTCTCCCTAATTGTCACCTCTGTTACCTGTGATGTTCCAGCTAGAGCGATCATCAAAGGGTAGTCAGGTTGGGATAAATGCATCCGCGGAGATTTCCATGTTGACATTCTCATTCTCCCACGTCTGTGTCTTGCCTTGAATGACTTTGCCCACACACTACTCGTATAATTTCTGGAGCACTGTAGTCAGTTGTATGGTCCCCAGTATGTGGTTAACAACATTCCTGGCCTAGCCCATGTTTGTGACGATGTCAAGTTACATGGAAACCTGGACTTAAAACCATTTAATGTAATGACAATGTACAGAAGTATGTCAAGTTACCATGTCGAGGGAAAGTTGTTGCTTTGCCTCCACTTCACATGAGCAGATGAAATAGATATTCTTCCCCAAAAGCCATTTGCAAAGTTATTGAATTTATGGTGAGAGGTGAAAATGGAGACGTGGAGTTGGCACCAGTGCGGGTGTAGGATGGCGTGTGCACGTGGCCAACCGTTAAAAGGAAGACACTGGAATAAGCTCTTCAACTTTTTAGCCTGGCCAAGACTGGGTTCCATTTGAAGTCTAGTGAGGTAGACAACTGTGTTAAGATTAGCGACTGCATCACTTTGGTAATGAACATTTTTCTGTCTCAGGACAAGTCTTATGTTGAATATGAGCAGAAATGATCTTTATTTGACTACCCTATAATCTCCTCTGTGCTTGGAATATATGTGGTAATCAACCACTCTCCGAATCTAAAAAGCAGAGAACTTAATGAAAATGTACAGCAGTACAGTATGTCAAGTGAGGGAGACAACTGTCAGAGAGGAGTATTTGAGGGTGGAGAATGGTATGGAACGTGGGATGGTAGGTGCCAGCTGGTGGAGGGAGAGATGGGGAGGATGTATTCAACTGACGCCGAGGATAGACACATATTCAGCTCGGGAAATAGACACTAACCCTATCAACGCCAGGTAGAATTCTCAGGAATTGTTATTATTAATGAATTGTTATTCGTTAATAAACTGATGGTGTGCTCTGTTAAAATGTTGAAATATAATGTTCAGAATAACAGACACAGTTCAAAGTCAATGGATTAGAGTGAAGAATTATCTTATATAATTATTTGGCATTGAAGCCCACTGCTGTCTCCTCGCTCCTACTTACACTAGGCACATACATAGTTTATACAATAGAACAGTGCAACGATCTGAACTTAAATACAGAAAACAATTAATCCCATCAACACCAGTGGGCTTTCTATGGGAAGGGGAAACAATCATTAAATGGATAGTTCACCCAAATGTTCTTAACCTGTAAGCAGTCTATGGACAAGGTATGACAGCAGTCCATGCTTTGTTTTTGTTTACCTGGCCAATATTTTCAAATGCTCACGTTTTAGCAGTTGTGGCACAAATCCAACTCAAGTCAATGATACTGTACTTATTTTGGAATTGTACATGTTCCCTGTTGTAACTTGCAATAAACCAGATATTTTTTGATTGACTTTATTTGCAACTGTTCTTTTTTGTTGATCTTCTCTTTTGGTTAAATATAACATTTAATTGCAGAGTATCTGAATGTAATTTGGGGAGTATAGCTGGTTTGATGCTCTCCCTCAACGTCAGTAAGACAAAATAACTGAACGTGGACTACAGGAAACGGAGCCCCCATTATCTTCAAGTTCCTCTGTGTCCACATCACTAAGGATCTATCATGGTCCAAACACACCAATATCGTCGTAAAGAGGTGATGACAACGCCTCTTCCCCCTCAGGAGGCTGAAAAGATTTGACATGGGACCTCAGATCCTCAAAAAGATCTAAAGCTACATCATAGAGAGCATTTTGACTGGATGCATCACCCCTTGGTATAGCAACTGCTCGGCATTTGACCGCGAGGCGCTATAGAGGGTAGTGCGTAAGGCCCAGTACATCCCAGCCACCCAAGCCACAGACTGTTCTCTCTGCTACCGCATGGCAAGCGGTACTGATGCACCAAGTCTGAAACCAACAGGACCCTGAACAATCAATCAATCAAATGTATTTATAAAGCCATTTTTACATCAGCCGATGTCACAAAGTGCTTTACAGAAACCCATCCTAAAACCCCAAACAGCAAACAATGCAGATGTAGAAGCACGGTGGCTAGGAAAAACTCCCTAGAAAGGCGGGAACCTAGAGAGCAACCAGGCTCTGAGGGGTGGCCAGTCCTCTTCTGGCTGAACATTTCAAGATGTTCAAATGTTCATTGATAACCAGCAGGGTCAAATAATAATCACGGTGGTTGTAAAGGGTGCAACAGGTCAGCACCCTAAGAAGTAAATGTCAGTTGGCTTTTCATAGCCGAGCATTCAGAGGTCGAGACAGAAGGTGCGGTAGAGAGAGAGAGAGAGTGTGAGTGAGTGAGTGACAATTGCAGAATAGCTACGGGAGGCTGGGGGGGAGTGCCCGACGGGGTGCAAGGCCAGACAGGAAGATCATGTCAGTGACTCAACCCACTTAAAGTCGAGTATAGTGCAAAAAAGCCTGGCACAACATGACGCAGCCCTCCTAGGGACGGAATGGAAGAGCACTACTACGCCAACTGACTCAGCCTCCGTAATAGGGTCAGAGGCAGAGAATCCCAGGGGAGATAGAGGGGAGCCGGCAGAGACAGCAAGGGTGGTTCGTCACTCCAGTGCCTTGCCATTCACCTTCGCACCCGTGGGGCAGACTACACTCAATCATAGGACCTACTGAAGAGATGAGTCTTCAATAAGGACTTAAAGGTCGAGACAGAGTCTGCGTCTCTCACATGGATAGTTTTAGGTTCTTATTTATCAGAGTAAATAACTCACGGACACTAGAGAACCAAGTTTAATTCTTCCCAGAGGTTCTGTACAGCTGTAATTCAGACAACCCAACATTTCTCCTATCACAGATATATATATATATATCCCACTTAAGACACTCCGCCTTCTCTCCAATCCTTACATCTTATGGTTCTACAGGAAAAGAGTAACAGGATACTAAACCCTTATTACTCCCTTCAGGGGATCTGCCCTCACCACCTGACCTCAACCCCTCCTTCACCTAATCCACAGATGTCCATCTGTCTCCCCTATATCAACACGTTGCCCTCCTCCCGTCCACCCAACACATACAGAGAACCATACACTTCTGACATAAAACCCAGTCTCTTTCACTCCTAATATTCTATGATTCTTCTCTATCATTTATTTAATATCTCAATGTTCAAAATGTTAAATCCAACAATAGGCATACCATTGCATAAAAGAACAGGCTTTACCACCAAGCCATAAGACTTCTAAACAAGACTGCTAAATAGATAATCAACTGGCTACCCGGACTACTAGCTATCTAAACCTTATAATAGGCCTAATCATCACCAGGGGCCCTGACCTCCAGTGGGCCTTGACCTCCAGGGGGCCCTGATCTCCAGGGAGCCCTGACCTCCAGCGGGGCCTGACCTCCAGTGGGCCCTGACCTCCAGGGAGCCCTGACCTCCAGGGGCCCTGATCTCCACGGTTTTGATTTTGTTAGTCACTCTCACACAGATATCATATGAACATGGCATAAGTCATTGCAAAATGTGTAGAATTGTAGGAAATGATCTTTAAAACTGCAAAATGTTCTCTCCACGTAATGGCAACACTTGTAAAACTGAATGAAATTAGTTTTAAAACTGCCACATTTTCTCTCGGGCCTGATGGCAAAATTTGTAGAATTGCATTAAATTAAATGTAAAACTTCCAAATTTACTTTGCCCCATGGCAAAATGAGTAGAATAGCAGACAATGTACTTCAACACAGATTTAAAGAAGTATCCACTGCTAAGAGGGGCACTAAAATGTTTTGCTCGAGAGATTGGGGGCCCCCCAACCAAATTTTGCTTAGGGCCCCCAAAAGGCTAGAGGTGGCACTGCACACACACACACACACACACACACACACACACACACCCACACACACACACACACACACTTACAGACTCCTCTCCAGAACAGAATCCCACCCTAAGTATTTTCCAACATACAATAATTATAGCTTAAAACGATTGAATAGGGTATCAGTATTCAGCCTTTCTCCTTTCCCTGTCTGCTAATAGTCTAGTCCTGCTTAGAGAAGCCTCATTGATTCAATGATAAACTCTCTTTCTCTGCCTCCCTCTCCCTCTCATCCTCCAATATGTCATGACCACATTGTGACAGACATAAGCCCTGGCTCAATGTTGACACCAGTGATGATCAATGTGTCTTATTGTAAAATCGATGACAGCGTTTATACTGGCTCGCCCACTTGCTCACAGCAGCATAGTGTCAATATGACATGATTATCTCCATGTGTTGGTGGTGATGACTCATCATGACATAGATAATGAGCTTAGGCTTCTATGTGAGACGTGAGACTAATTCTGGAGGACGTCATAATAGGCCTATCTACCAAAGAGAGAAAAGAGACCCACCTGACAGTGAATAGACTAACTACGCTACGCTCTATGGGTTCTTCTGAGCTGGCAGTTTGTCCACCACAGGCAGAAATAGAACGTGTATTAGAATGGAGAACTAGAATGTATTTCACTCTGTCAGAAGGTTGTGTTATCTCATCACTCAGGACTCTAGAGCCAGAAGCTACAGTATTTCTCCCACCGTGCTCCGAAAGCATTGTTGGGGTACCAGTCTGTTTATCATTCCACTAGTCTGTTTATCATTCCACTAGTCTGGGTACCAGTCTGTTTATCATTCCACTAGTCTGTTTATCATTCCACTAGTCTGGGTACTAGTCTGTTTATCATTCCACTAGTCTGTTTATCATTACACTAGTCTGTTTATCATTCCACTAGTCTGTTTATCATTCCACTAGTCTGGGTACCAGTCTGTTCATCATTCCACTAGTCTGGGTACCGGTCTGTTTATCATTCCACTAGTCTGTTTATCATTCCACTAGTCTGGGTACTAGTCTGTTTATCATTCCACTAGTCTGGGTACTAGTCTGTTTATCATTCATTTTACATTTACATTTTAGTCATTTAGCAGACGCTCTTATCCAGAGCGACTTACAGTAGTGAATGCATACATTTCATACATTTTTTTGTTTTTTTTTGCACTGGCCCCCCGTGGGAATCGAACCCACAACCCTGGCGTTGCACACACCATGCTGGCGTTGCAAACACCATGCTCTACCAACTGAGCCACAGGGAAGGCTAGTCTGGGTACTAGTGTCACGGTTGTCGTCGGTTAAGGAGGACCAAAACGCAGCAGGTATGTGTATGCTCATCTTGAATATTATTTATTTTCAAAATGAATACAAAAATAACAAAACACGAGCACTAACGAACGAACACCAACAAACAGTCTGGCAAAGCCTAAGGCTCAACACAGAACAATCACCCACAAATACCAAACTCAAACACACCCTACTATATGGGACTCTCAATCAAAGGCAGATAGACAACACCTGCCTTCAACTGAGAGTCCCAACGCCAGTTAACCAAACATAGACATACACTCACTAGACTCCACATAGAAATACCTAAACATAAACCAACACCCGGAATTACTAAATCAAACACCCTTTTTACAAAACACATCACCCTGAACCACATAAAACAAATACCCTCTGCCACGCCCTGACCAAACTACAAAAACAATTAACCTTATACTGGCCAGGACGTGACAGTACCCCCCCCCCTTAAAGGTGCTACCCCGGAAGCACCTTAACAAAAAATAACCCCAAGCAACACCAAAAGAAAAATTCCCCTTTTCTAAAGGGAGGGAAGGGAGGGTGGCTGCTGTCAACGACGGCACTGTGCTACACCCTCCCTCCCCAACCCACCTATTTCTGGAGGTGGCTCCGGCTCAGGCCGTTCCAGGCTGTCAGGGCAGTCTGGCAGCTCGGGACAGTCTGGGCAGTCTGGCAGCTCGGGACAGTCTGGGCAGTCTGGCAGCTCGGGACAGTCTGGGCAGTCTGGCAGCTCAGGACAGTCTGGGCAGTCTGGCAGCTCGGGACAGTCTGGGCAGTCTGGCAGCTCGGGACAGTCTGGCAACTCGGGACAGTCTGGACAGTCTGGCAACTCGGGACAGTCTGGGCAGTCTGGCAACTCGGGACAGTCTGGGCAGTCTGGCAACTCGGGACAGTCTGGGCAGTCTGGCCACTCCGGCAGTTCAGGGCAGTCTGGCCACTCCAGCAGTTCAGGGCAGTCTGGCCAATCCGGCAGTTCAGGGCAGTCTGGCCACTCCGGCAGTTCAGGGCAGTCTGGCCACTCCGGCAGTTCAGGGCAGTCTGGCCACTCCGGCAGTTCAGGGCAGTCTGGCCACTCCGGCAGTTCAGCGCAGTCTGGCCAATCCGGCAGTTCAGCGCAGTCTGGCCACTCCGGTAGTTCAGCGCAGTCTGGCCACTCCGGCAGTTCAGCGCAGTCTGGCCACTCCGGCAGTTCAGCGCAGTCTGGCCACTCCGGCAGTTCAGCGCAGTCTGGCCACTCCGGCAGTTCAGCGCAGTCTGGCCACTCCGGCAGTTCAGCGCAGTCTGGCCACTCCGGCAGTTCAGCGCAGCCTGGCCACTCCGGCAGTTCAGCGCAGTCTGGCCACTCCGGCAGTTCAGCGCAGTCTGGCCACTCCGGCGACTGTTGACTGGCGGGCAGCTCCGACGACTGTTGACTGGCGGGCAGCTCCGACGACTGTTGACTGGCGGGCAGCTCCGACGACTGTTGACTGGCGGGCAGCTCCGACGACTGTTGACTGAAGTGCAGCTCCGACGACTGTTGACTGGCAGGCAGCTCCGACGACTGTTGACTGGCGGTGCTGGGTTTACGCACTTGAAGGCTAGTGCGGGGAGCGGGAACAGGACGAGTCGGACTGGGTTGACGCACTTCCAGGTCCGCACGAGAGACAGGAGCTGGAAACCCAGGGCTATGGAGGCGCACAGCCGGTCTAGATCTTACCTCCTGCACAACCCGCCTTGGCTGGATGGAACTACTAGCCCTGTACGAGCGGGGTGCTCGTACAGGGCAGACTGGGCTGTGCAGGGGCCTGATGGTAGCCATGCGTAGAGCGGGAGTTGGGTAGCCTGGTCCTCGGAGGTGTACCGGTGACCAGATGCGCTGCGCAGGCATCCTCCTACCAGGCTGGATGCCCGCTCTAGCACGGCACCTGCGAGGGGCTGGAATAACTCGCACCGGACTGTGCGTGCGTATGGGTGAGATAGTGCGCTTCTCAGCGAAACATAGCACTCTCCACCCCATAAGCTCCTCCATATAACCACGGGTAGCTGGCTTCCGGCTCTTCCTTCGCCTAGCCAAACTACCCGTGTGCCCCCCCCAAAAAAATTCTTGGGGGTGCCTCTCGTGCTTCTCCCTCAGCGCGTCCATGGCCTCGTACCACCGCCTCTCTGCCTTGGCTGCCTCAATTTCCCACTGCGGGCGGCAATAATCCCCAGCCTGATGCCAAGGTCCGGCCCCATCCAGAATTTCCTCCCAGGTCCACTTCTCCCGCCAGTCCAACTCGAATTCCTTCTGCTCCTTCCTCTGCTGCTTGGTCCTTGAGTGGTGGGTGATTCTGTCACGGTTGTCGTCGGTTAAGGAGGACCAAAACGCAGCAGGTATGTGTATGCTCATCTTGAATATTATTTATTTTCAAAATGAATACAAAAATAACAAAACACGAGAACTAACGAACGAACAACAACAAACAGTCTGGCAAAGCCTAAGGCTCAACACAGAACAATCACCCACAAATACCAAACACAAACACACCCTACTATATGGGACTCTCAATCAAAGGCAGATAGACAACACCTGCCTTCAACTGAGAGTCCCAACCCCAATTAACCAAACATAGACATACACTCACTAGACTCCACATAGAAATACCTAAACATAAACCAACACCCGGAATTACTAAATCAAACATCCTTTTTACAAAACACACCACCCTGAACCACATAAAACAAATACCCTCTGCCACGCCCTGACCAAACTACAAAAACAATTAACCTTATACTGGCCAGGACGTGACAACTAGTCTGTTTATCATTCCACTAGTCTGGGTACCAGTCTGTTTATCATGATTAATAGACTATACATTTTATGTGGGCCTGCAGGCAGGCAGGCAGGCAGGCAGGCAGGCAGGCAGGCAGGCAGGCAGGCAGGCAGGCAGGCAGGCAGGCAGGCAGGCAGTCAGACAGACAGACAGACAGACGCACGCACGCACGCACGCACACACACACACTAAATAGTCCACTGGAGACCCCAAATGTCCTACCAATCCTACCTTTTGATGACTAACATACCGTGAAGAGATCCTGAGGCCCATTGTTGGGCCCTTCACCCGATGGCATCACCTCATGTTTCTGCATGATAATGCACGGCCCCATGTCGCAAGGATCTGTACACAATTCCTGGAAGCTGAAAATGCCTATTCACCAGACATGTCACCCATTCAGCATGTTTAGATGCTCTGGATCGACGTGTACGACAGCGTGTTCCAGTTCCCAGCAACGTCGCACAGCCATTGAAGAGTGGGACAACATTCCACAGGCCACAATCAACAACCTGGCAAGTATCTTCACTGACATTTTCAACATCTCCCTGACCGAGTCTGTAATACCTTCATGTTTCAAGCAGACCAACCATAGTCCCAGTGCCCAAGAAAGCGAAGGTAACCTGCCTAAATAACTACCGCCCCGTAGCACTCACGTCGGTAGACATGAAGTGCTTTGAAAGTCTGGTCATGGCTCACATCAACAGCATAGTGCCCACAAAGCTCATCATTATGCTAAGGACCCTGGCACTAAACACCTTCCTATGCAACTGGATCCTGGACTTCCTGACGGGCTTCCCCCAGGTGGTAAGGGTAGGCAACAACACATCTGCCACACTGATCCTCAACACCGGGGCCCCTCAGGGGTGTGTGCTTAGTCCCCTACTGTACTCCCTGTTCACCCAAGACTGAGTGGCCAAGCACGACTCCAACACCATCATTAAGTTTCCTGACGTAAACAACAGTGGTAGGCCTGATCACCGACAATGATGAGACAGCCTATAGGGAGGAGGTCAGAGACCTAGCAGTGTGGTGCCAGGACAACAACCTCTCCCTCAATGTGTGCAAAACAAAGGAACTGATTGTTGACTACTGGAAAAGGAGGGCTGAACACGCCCTCATTCACATCAACGGGGCTGTAGTGGAGCGGGTCGAGAGTTTCAAGTTCTTTGGTGTCCACATCACCAACAAACTATCATGGTCCAAACACACCAAGACAGTCATGAAGAGGGCACGACAACATTGTTTCCCTCTCAGGAAACTGAAAAGATTATGCATGGGTTCCCAGATCCTCAAAACGTTATACAGCTGCACCATCGAGAGCATCCTGACAGGTTGCATCACCGCCTGGTATGGCAACTGCTCGGCATCCGACCGTAAGGCGCTACAGAGGGTAGTGTGTACGGCCCAGTACATCACTGGGCCAAGCTTCTGCCATCCAAGACCTACAGTGGGGAGAACAAGTATTTGAAACACTGCCGATTTTGCAGGTTTTCCTACTTACAAAGCATGTAGAGGTCTGTAATTTTTATCATAGGTATACTTCAACTGTGAGAGACGGAATCTAAAACAAAAATACAGAAAATTACATTGTATGATTTTGTCAGAGGAAGAGGAAGGCCTAAAAAATTGTCAAAGACTCCAGTTACCCAAGTCATAGACTCTCTCTGCTACCACACGGCAAGCGGTACTGGAGCGCCAAGTCTAGGTCCAAAAGGCTTCTTAACAGCTTCTGCCCCCAAGCCATAAGACTGCTGAACAATTAATAAAATGGCCACCCGGACTACTTACAATGACCCCCCCCATGCTGCTACTCACTGTTTATCATCACTTTACCCCTACCAACGTACAAATTACCTCGACTAACCTGTACCCCCACACATTGACCCGGTACCGGTACCCCCTGTATATAGCCTCGGTATTGTTATTTTATTGTGTTACTTTTTATTTAAGTTAGTAAATATTTTCATAACTCTATTTCTTGAACTGCATTGTTGGTTAAGGGCTTGTACATACTGTAAGCATTTCACTACACCTGTTGTATTTGGCGCATGTGACAAATAAAACTTGATTTGATTTGATCAACTGTGTGAAGGAGATGTGTCGCGCTACATGAGGCAAATGGTGGTCAGAAAAGATACTGACTGGTTTTATGACCAACAGATGCATATCTGTATACCCAGTCATGTGAAATCCATAGATTAGGGCCTAATGAATTTATTTCAATTGACTGATTTCCTCATATGAACTTTAACTCAGTGAAGTCTTTGAAATTGTTGCATGTTGCTTTTATATTTTTGATTGTTTGTTTGGAACATTCTGCTTTACAGTAGACATTCAGTAAGGAAAATTTGTTTAAGGCGCCATTGTTTAAGGTGGCTAGTGACACATTACATCAGAATGTCATAGAGTACAGTATATACATATGAGATGAGTAATGTAGGTTATGAAAACATTGTATAAAGTGGCATTGTTTAAAGTGGCTAGTGATACATCTAATACATCAAGATGGCAAGATGCAGTAGATGGTATAGCGTACAGTATATACATATGAGATGAATAATGTAGGTTATGTAAACATAATCTAATTTAAATAATATAAAGTGGCAAGTGATAAATTGATTACATAAATTTTCCCATTATTAAAGTGGCTTGAGTTGAGTCAGTATGTTGGCAGCAGCCATTCAATGTTAGTGATGGCTGTTTAACAGTCTGATGGCCTTGAGATAGAAGCTGTTTTTCAGTCTCTCGGTTCCAGCTTTGATGCACCTGTACTGACCTCGCCTTCTGGATGTTAACGGGGTGAACAGGCAGTGGCTTGGGTGGTTGCTGTCCTTGATGATCTTTTTGGCCTTCCTGTGACATCGGGTGGTGTAGGTGTCCTGGAGGGCAGGTAGTTTGCACCCGGTGATGCGTTGTGCAGACCTCACTACCCTCTGGAGAGCCTTCTGGTTATGGGCGGAGCAGCTGCCATACCAGGTGGTGAAACAGCCCGACAGGATGCTCTCGATTGTGCATCTGTAAAAGTTTGTGAATGTTTTTGGTGACAAGCCGAATTTCTTCAGCCTCCTGAGGTTGATGAGGTGCTGCTGCGCCTTCTTTACCACGCTGTCTGTGTGGGTGGACCATTTCAGTTTGTCCGTGATGTGTACGCCGAGGAACTTAAAACTCTCCACCCTCTCCACTACTGTCCCATCAATGTAGATAGGGGGCTGCTCCCTCTGCTGTTTCCTGAAGTCCACAATCATCTCTCTTGTTTTGTTGACATTGAGTGCGAGGTTATTTTCCTGACACCACACTCCGAGGGCCCTCACCTCCTCCCTGTAGGCCGTCTCGTCGTTGTTGGTAATCAAGCCTACCACTGTAGTGTCGTCTGCAAACTTGATGATTGAGTTGGTTGCGTGCATGGCCACGCAGTCGTGGGTGAACAAGGAGTACAGGAGAGGGCTGAGAACGCACCCTTGTGGGGACCCAGTGTTGAGGATCAGCGGGGTTGAAACCTTCCCTCATCACCTGGGGGCTGCCCGTCAGGAAGTCCAGGACCCAGTTGCACAGGGCGGGGTCGAGACCCAGGACCTCGAGCTTAATGACGAGTTTGGAGGGTACTATGGTGTTAAATGCTGAGCTGTAATCGATGAACATCATTCTTACATAGGTATTCCTCTTGTCCAGATGGGTTAGGGCAGTGTGCAGTGTGATGGCGATTGCGTCGTCTGTGGACCTATTGGGTCGGTAAGCAAATTGGAGTGGGTCTAGGGTGTCAGGTAGGGTGGAGGTGATATGATCCTTGACTAGTCTCTCAAAGCACTTCATGATGACAGAAGTGAGTGCTACAGGGCGGTAGTCATTTAGCTCAGTTACCTTAGCTTTCTTGGGAACAGGAACAATGGTGGCCCTCTTGAAGCATGTGGGGACAACAGACTGGGATAAGGATTGATTGAATATGTCTGTAAACACACCAGCCAGCTGGTCTGCGCATGCTCTGAGGACGCGGCCGGGGATGCCGTCTGGGCCTGCAGCCTTGCGAGGGTTAACACGTTTAAATGTTTTACTCACGTTGGCTGCAGTGAAGGAGAGCCCGCAGGTTTTGGTAGCGGGCCATGCTAGTGGCACTGTATTGTCCTCAAAGCGAGCAAAAAATTCTGTTTAGTCTGTCTGGGAGCAAGGCATCGTGATCAGCGACGGGGCTGATTTTTCTTTTGAAGTCCGTGATTGACTGTAGACCCTGCCACATACCTCTCGTGTCTGAGCCGTTGAATTGCGACTCCACTTTGTCTCTGTACTGACGCTTAGCTTGTTTGATTGCCTTGCGGAGGGAATAGCTACACTGTTTGTATTCGGTCATATTTCCGGTCACTTTGCCCTGATTAAAAGCAGTGGTTCGAGCGTTCAGTTTTGCGCAAATGCTGCCATCAATCCACGGTTTCTGGTTGGGGAATGTTTTAATAGACACTGTTGGTACGACATCACCGATGCACTCGCACACCGAGTCAGCGTATTCGTCAATGTTGTTGTTCGCCACAATGCGGAACATATCCCAGTCCATGTGATCGAAGCAATCTTGAAGCGTGGAATCTGATTGGTCGGACCAGCGTTGAACAGACCTGAGGGCGGGAGCTTCCTGTTTTAGTTTCTGTCTTTAGGCTGGGAGCAGCAAAATGGAGTTGTGGTCAGCTTTTCCGAAGGGAGGGCCTTATATGCGTCACGGAAGGGGGGGGGATATACACGACTGTGATTATAATTGAAGAGAATTCTCTTGGTAGATAATGCGGTCGGCATTTGATTGTGAGGAATTCTAAGTCAGGTGAACAAAATGACAGATGCAAAATGACAAAATGACAGATGCAATCGATGGCTTGTGAAATTAGCCAAAATGTTAATATTCTTGTTTTCTTATGGTGGTTTTAAATATCAATCACTATCTCACATTCATGACTATACAGTTATTTCTCAAGGTCACAGTCATGATCCCTTTTACAGCACTTGCCACTTTTCAGGTCGACATTGTAAATAAGACTTTGTTCTTAACTTTACTTGCCTGAATAAGCTGAGAGGGTTTGGGCTTGTGAAGCCTGTACTAGTGATGGCAGGTAATGTACTGTACGTACTGTAGTGTGGTATATGCCAATGCGTATCTCTGTAGTACCAGATGCTTATTCATAGGTAGAACTACTACGGTGTGGTGTAAGACAATGCTTAAGTAAGTAGTCTTCTCCATTGTAACAGATGGTTATCCAGAGCCCAGCTGAGCCTGATATACAGTAGGTTGTATAACATCCCAGGACTAGGTTACTGTTGGCCAGCATACAGTATACAGTAGGGACATTTTAACATTTAACATTTTAACATTTAACATTTAAGTCATTTAGCAGACACTCTTATCCAGAGCGACTTACAAGTTCACCTTATGATATCCAGTGGAACAACCACTTTACAATAGTGCATCTAAATCTTTTAGGGGGGGGGGTTAGAAGGATTACTTTATCCTATCCTAGGTATTCCTTAAAGAGGTGGGGTTTCAGGTGTCTCCGGAAGGTGGTGATTGACTCCGCTGTCCTGGCGTCGTGAGGGAGCTTGTTCCACCATAGGTGTGCCAGAGCAGCGAACAGTTTTGACTGGGCTGAGCGGGAACTGTGCTTCCTCAGAGGTAGGGGGGCCAGCAGGCCAGAGGTGGATGAGCGCAGTGCCCTCGTTTGGGTGTAGGGACTGATCGGAGCCTGAAGGTACGGAGGTGCCGTTCCCCTCACGGCTCCGTAGGCAAGCACCATGGTCTTGTAGCGGATGCGAGCTTCAACTGGAAGCCAGTGGAGAGAGCGGAGGAGCGGGGTGACGTGAGAGAACTTGGGAAGGTTGAACACCAGACGGGCTGCGGCGTTCTGGATGAGTTGTAGAGGTTTAATGGCACAGGCAGGGAGCCCAGCCAACAGGAGAAGATTAATTGTGTGTCGTCTGCATAGCAATGATAGGAGAGACCATGTGAGGATATGACAGAGCCAAGTGACTTGGTGTATAGCGAGAATAGGAGAGGGCCTAGAACAGAGCCCTGGGGGACACCAGTGGTGAGAGCACGTGGTGCGGAGACAGATTCTTGTCACGCCACCTGGTAGGAGCGACCTGTCAGGTAGGATGCAATCCAAGCGTGGGCCGCGCCGGAGATGCCCAACTCGGAGAGGGTGGAGAGGAGGATCTGGTGGTTCACAGTATCAAAGGCAGCAGATAGGTCTAGAAGGATGAGAGCAGAGGAGAGAGAGTTAGCTTTAGCAGTGCGGAGAGCCTCCGTGACACAGAGAAGAGCAGGTTACAACAGGTTATATAACATCCCAGGACCAGGTTACTGTTGGTCAGCATACAGTATACAGTAGATACAACAGGTGATATAACATCCCAGGACCAGGTTACTGTTGGCCAGCATACAGTATACAGTAGATACAACAGGTTATATAACATCCCAGGACCAGGTTACTGTTGGCCAGCATACAGTATACAGTAGATACAACAGGTGATACAACATCCCAGGACCAGGTTACTGTTGGCCAGCATACAGTATACAGTAGATACAACAGGTTATATAACATCCCAGGACCAGGTTACTGTTGGCCAGCATACAGTATACAGTAGATACAACAGGTGATATAACATCCCAGGACCAGGTTACTGTTGGCCAGCATACAGTATACAGTAGATACAACAGGTTATATAACATCCCAGGACCAGGTTACTGTTGGTCAGCATACAGTATACAGTAGATACAACAGGTGATATAACATCCCAGGACCAGGTTACTGTTGGCCAGCATACAGTATACAGTAGATACAACAGGTGATACAACATCCCAGGACTAGGTTACCGTCAATCAACAAGGCTGCATTTTGGCATGTCAGAAAAGAATATGAAGCTATCTTGCAAAAAAAGATATATAGACATTGATTTTAGCGTTGGCAAATTGGCTTAGTCTCAAATCGAGGAGCCTATAAAAGGTAGCTAGATTCACCAAGGATGTTGCTTCTCCGATAATCATTCTCCCTTGCTTTCCCAAGCGACATTTAAGGTACAAATGTCCCCTGTCCAAGCGACATTTAAGGTACAAATGTCCCTTCCCCCAAGCAAGGGAGAATGATTATCAGAGAGGCAACGTCCTTGGTGAATCTAGCTACGGACTATCAACACATACTGAACAGCTCACGGTATAGACAGGAGCATGCTACGTGACAGACCAATCCAAACTCATCTCCTGGCCTGTCCAATCCATCCATTATCTCAGCCAATCATGGCTAGTGGGAAGGTTCCTGGCTTTTCCTCTGGCTAAACCAACTAGGCTCGTAATTTAACAATTTTATTCATATTTATGGATGGAATACAAGTTTGTTATTAAAGCACATGAAAGTTCACACGTTCCAGAAGACATTTCTGCCTCCCCCCAAAAACACATTTTGATAAAAAAAATAAATGTTTACATTCAAATGCCTATCCTCTGAAGTAGGGATGTGCGACATACGTCTAGTTTCCTGAAACTAGTAAAAAATGTCTCTAAAAGACAGAGCCTGTCTGACCAACACAGAGCAGGCATGTAACAGAACACTTTCCCTCTGTGTGTGTGCCTGAGTGTGTGTGTGTGTGTGTGTGTGTGTGTGTGCCTGAGTGAGTGTGTGTGTGTGTGTGTGCCTGAGTGTGTGTGTGTGTGTGTGTGTGTGTGTGTGTGTGTGTGTGTGTGTGTGTGTGTGTGTGTGTGTGTGTGTGTGTGTGTGTGTGTGTGTGTGTGTGTGTGTGTGGGTGTGCCTGAGTGTGTGTGTGTGAGTGTGTGTGTGTGTGTGTGTGTGCCTGAGTGTGTGTGCCTGAGTGTGTGTATGTGCGCTAGCTAGCAGAACAGGCATGTACACTTGACCCTGTCTGCCACCTCTTCTTGATTGAAGCACACTGACTGGTGACACGAGGGAAAACTAAAACGCCCAAAGATCATATTCTCTCACGTAACAGAATCAAATATTCATCCTGTGGCTATAGTTGGTTGCCAGGACACGTTAGCAGTATAAATAATACATCATTATTTAATATAATACATCTTATAATGTCTATTTCCAAGACTTTTCTCCTGTCTTCAAATTGCTCCTCTATTCATGGCCTTGATGTCAGCGCGAGGTTGCAAACTGTTTCCCCCCCATTTAGTTATGTCGTCAATGTACTATTTATATAGTGAAAGGGTGAAGGACCTCAGTGTAAGAGGATGAGTAATTGAAGAGCTGTATAGAGCTGTGTTTAACCTGCTGTCTCTCTCTCTCTCTCCGTCTCCCTCTCTCTGACTCTCTCTCTCACTCACTCTCTCTCTCTCTCCGTCTCCCTCTCTCTGACTCTCTCTCTCACTCACTCTCTCTCTCTCTCCGTCTCCCTCTCTCTGACTCTCTCTCTCACTCACTCTCTCTCTCTCTCCGTCTCCCTCTCTCTGACTCTCTCTCTCACTCACTCTCTCTCTCTCTCCGTCTCCCTCTCTCTGACTCTCTCTCTCACTCACTCTCTCTCTCTCTCCGTCTCCCTCTCTCTGACTCTCTCTCTCACTCACTCTCTCTCTCTCTCCGTCTCCCTCTCTCTGACTCTCTCTCTCACTCACTCTCTCTCTCTCTCCGTCTCCCTCTCTCTGACTCTCTCTCTCACTCACTCTCTCTCTCTCTCCGTCTCCCTCTCTCTGACTCTCTCTCTCACTCACTCTCTCTCTCTCTCCGTCTCCCTCTCTCTGACTCTCTCTCTCACTCACTCTCTCTCTCTCTCCGTCTCCCTCTCTCTGACTCTCTCTCTCACTCACTCTCTCTCTCTCTCTCTCCGTCTCCCTCTCTCTGACTCTCTCTCTCACTCTCTCTCTCTCTCTCTCCGTCTCCCTCTCTCTGACTCTCTCTCTCACTCACTCTCTCTCTCTCTCCGTCTCCCTCTCTCTGACTCTCTCTCTCACTCACTCTCTCTCTCTCTCCGTCTCCCTCTCTCTGACTCTCTCTCTCACTCACTCTTTCTCTCTCTCCATCTCCCTCTTTACTTCCCTCTCTTTATCTCTTCTCCTTCTCTCTCACTGTCTCTCTCTCTCTCTCTCTCTCTCTCTCTCTCAATCTCTCTCTTTCTCCTCTGTCTCTCTCTCTCCTCTCTCTCCATTTTGTCTGTCTCTATTTCCCGTCTAACCAGCCTTGTCCTGAGCAGTTGCCTGTGGTAAGAGGTAGGAGCCAGAGAGGGAGGGAAGTTACTTTTATTCATATGGAGGAACTTTCATTATCACTCTAAATGTTGTTACACATGCAATTAAACACAGACTCAATTGGAATATAGTTTACTCCTATCTCTCTATGCAATTACATTTGTTTTTTTATTTGAATTTTATCAATCAAGTCAGTTAAGAACAGATTCTTATTTACAATGACGGCCTACCCCAGCCAAAACTGGACGACACTGGGCCAATTGTGCGCCACCCTATGGGATCCCAATCACAGCCGGATGTGATGAAGCCTGGATTTGAACCAGGTACTACAGTGATGCCTCTTGCACTGAGATGCAGTGTCTTAGACCACTGCACGCCATTCAATGAGGTGGTATTATGAAAATTGTGCTCAGAATTCTTTAGAAGGGTGATATCTTAGTGCTCTCCAGTGGTGATGACTATAATTGCAGCCAGAGAGACAACAGCAGTCGTCCATAGGTGCACCGTGGTCCAGATCCGGACTCAGAACGGGGTCAATATGGAACGCTAGTTGTCAGCATATCAAGAAGCTGAAACATGGCTTAAGCCTGATGAATTTACTGTGTTAAATGAAGGCCTCACCTCCTGGTTACACTAGTGACCATATCCCCCGCGCATCCCGCAAAGGCGGAGATGTTGCTAATATTTACGATAGCAAATTTCAATTTACAAAAATAACCCCATGTTTTCGTCTTTTGAGCTTCTAGTCATGAAATCTATGCAGCCTACTCAATCACTTTTTATAGCTACTGTTTACAGGCCTCCTGGGCCATATACAGTGTTCCTCACTGAGTTCCCTGAATTCCTATCGGACCTTGTAGTCATGGCAGATGGTGACTTTAATATACACATGGAAAATCCACAGACCCACTCCAACAGGCTTTCAGAGCCATAGTTGACTCAGTGGGTTTTGTCCAACATGTCTCCGGACCTACTCACTGCCACAGTCATACTCTGGACCTAGTTTTGTCCCGTGGAATAAATGTTGTGGATCTTAATGTTTTTCCTCATAATCCTGGACTATCGGACCACCATTTTATTATGTTTGCAATCGCAATAAATAATCTGCTCAGACCCCAACCAAGGATCATCAAAAGCCTAAATCCTCGGACAACCCAAAATAGATACTGTCGCAAATCTAACGAAAAAGCAGCATTTCCCAAGAGAGGATGGCTTTCACTTCAGCAGTGATACATTCATGAACTTCTTTGATGAAAAGATCATGATCATTAGAAAGCAAATTACGGACTCCTTTTTAAATCTGACTATTCCTCCAAAGCTCAGTTGTTCTGAGTCTGCACAACTCTGCCAGGACCTAGGATCAAGGGAGACACTCAAGTTTTTTAATACTATATCTCTTGACACATTGATGAAAATAATCATGTCCTCTAAACCTTCAAGCTGCATACTGGACCCTATTCCAACTAAACTACTGAAAGAGCTGCTTCCTGAGCTTGGCCCTCATATGTTAAACATAATAAACGTCTCTCTATCCACCGGATGTGTACCTAACTCACTAAAAGTGGCAGTAATAAAGCCTCTCTTGAAAAAGCCAAACCTTGACCCAGAATATATAAAAAACTATCGGCCTAAATCGAGTCTCCCATTCCTCTCAAAAAAAATGTAAAAGCTGTTGCGCAGGAACTCACTGCCTTCCTGAAGACAAACAAAGTATACGAAACGCTTCAGTCTGGTTTTAGTCCCCATCATAGCACTGAGACTGCACTTGTGAAGGTGGTAAATTACCTTTTAATGGCGTCAGACCGAGGCTCCGCATCTGTCCTCCTGCTCCTAGGCCTTAGCGCTGCTTTTGATATCATCGATCACCACGTTCTTTTGGAGAGATTAGAAACCCAAATTGGTCTACAGAGACAAGTTCTGGCCTGGTTTAGATCTTATCTGTCAGAAAGATATCAGTTTGTCTCTGTGGATGGTTTGTCCTCTGACAAATCGACTGTAAATGTTCCTCCAGGCTCCGTTTTAGGACCACTATTGTTTTCATTATAAATTTTACCTCTCGGTGATGTCATTCGGAAACATAATGTTAACTTTCACTGCTATGCTGATGACACACAGCTGTACATTTCGATGAAACATGCTGAAGCCCCAAAATTGCCCTCCCTGGAAGACTGTGTTTCAGACATAAGGAAGTGGATGGTGGCAAATGTTCTACTTTTAAACTCGGACAAAACAGAGATGCTAGTTCTAGGTCCCAAGAAACAAAGAGATCTTTTGTTGAATCTGACAATTAATCTTGACGGTTGTACAGTCGTCTCAAATAAAACTGTGAAGGACCTCTGTGTTACTCTAGACCCTGATCTCTCTTTTGACGAACATATCAAGACTGTTTCAAGGACAGCTTTTTTCCATCTACGTAACATTGCAAAAATCAGAAACTTCTGACCAAAAATGATGCAGAAAAATTAATCCATGCTTTTGTCACTTCTTGGTTAGTGTCACGTCTTGACCAGTAATAGGGGTTATTTGTTATTATAGTTTGGTCTGGACGTGGCAGGGGGTGTTTGTTTCATGTGGTTTGGGCTATGTATTTAGGTAGAGGGGTATTTGTTTTATATGGTTCGGGGTGTGTGTGTATGTAGAGGGGTGTTGGATTTATGTGTTCCCGGGTTTTTGGTCTATGTTCTTGTTTTGTATCCTAGGGTTTCTATGTTGTGTATTTCTTTGTTGGCCTGGTGTGGCTCTCAATCAGGAACAGCTGTACATCGTTGTTTCTGATTGAGAGTCATACTTAGGGAGCCTGTTTTCCACCTGTCCCTTTGTGGGAGATTGTTTTTGCACTGCTGTGTATAGCCTGCGACACTGTCATTCTTTGTTTATTGTTTTTTCGTGTTCACCTATAAATAAAATAATGATGAGCACGCAACCCGCTGCGCCTTGTTCTAACCTCTTACATCTAGATGTTCCGCTAGCGGAACGTCTGCTCCAATATCCAATGATGGGCGTGGCGCGAAATACAAATTCCTCTAAAATCCGAAAACTTCCATTTTTCAAACATATGACTATTTTACAGCTATTTAAAGACAAGACTCTCGTTAATCTAACCACACTGTCCGATTTCAAAAAGGCTTTACAGCGAAAGCAAAACATTAGATTATGTCAGCAGAGTACCCAGCCAGAAATAATCAGACACCCATTTTTCAAGCTAGCATATAATGTCACAAAAACCCAGAAGACAGCTAAATGCAGCACTAACCTTTGATGATCTTCATCAGATGACACACCTAGGACATTATGTTATACAATACATGCATGTCTGTTCAATCAAGTTCATATTTATATCAAAAAACAGCTTTTTACATTAGCATGTGACGTTCAGAACTAGCATACCCCCCGCAAACTTCCGGGGAATTTACTAACAATTTACTAAATTACTCACGATAAACGTTCACAAAAAGCATAACAATGATTTTAAGAATTATAGATACAGAACTCCTCTATGCACTCGATATGTCCGATTTTAAAATAGCTTTTCGGATGAAGCACATTTTGCAATATTCTAAGTACATAGCCCAGCCATCACAGGCTAGCTATTTAGACACCCACCCAGTTTAGCCTTCACCAAAATTACATTTCCTATAAGAAAAATGGTCTTACCTTACCTGTTCTTCGTCAGAATGCACTCCCAGGACTTCTACTTCAATAACCAATGTTGGTTTGGTCCCAAATAATCCATCGTTATGTTCCATCAGCGACGTTTTGTTCGTGAGTTCTAGACACTATCCGAATGGTAAATCACGGTCGTGCGCATGGCGCATAACGTGACAAAAAAATTCTAAATATTCCGTTACCGTACTTCGAAGCATGTCAACCGCTGTTTAAAATCTATTTTTATGCAATTTATCTCGTAGAAAAGCAATAATATTCCGACCGGGAGCTGCGTGTCTGTAAACAGAGGGAAAAACCGAAAGGCGGGGGCGGGCAGGTCACGCGCCTAAGCCTTTGTCTGCTGATAGACCACTTAGCAAAAGCGCTCCATTTGTTTCAGCCAGGGCTTTGAATTACGTCATTCAGGTTTTTCCCGGGCTCTGAGAGCCCATTGGAGACGTGGGAAGTGTCACGTAACAGCAGAGATCCCTTGTAATAGATAGAGAGAATCAACAAGGGGAAGAAATGGTCAGACAGGGTACTTCCTGAACAGAATCGTCTCAGATTTTGGCCTGCCAAATGAGTTCTGTTATACTCACAGACACCATTCAAACAGTTTTAGAAACTTTGGAGTGTTTTCTATCCAAAGCTAATAATTATATGCATATTCTAGTTTCTGAGCAGGACTAATAATCAGATTAAATCGGGTATGTTTTTTATCCAGCCGTGAAAATACTGCCCCCTAGCCATAAGAGGCTAATCCCTTCGACTACCGTGACAGTTAGACTACTGCAATGCTCTATTTTCCGGCTACCCGGAAAAAGCACTAAATAAACTTCAGTTAGTGCTAAACACGGCTGCTAGAATCTTGATTAGAACCCAAAAAATGTATCATATTACTTCAGTGCTAACCTGGATCATATTACTTCAGTGCTAGCTTGGCTTCCTGTTAAGGCAAGGGCTGATTTCAAGGTTTTACTGCTAACCTACAAAGCATTACATGGGCTTGCTCCTACCTATCTTTCCGATTTGGTCCTGCCGTACATACCTACACATATGCTACGGTCACAAGACACAGGTCTCCTTTACTGTCCCTAGAATTTCTAAGCTAACAGCTGGCTTTCTCCTATAGAGCTCCATTTTTATAGAATGGTCTGCCTATCCATGTGAGAGACGCAGAGTCTGTCTCAACCTTTAAGTCTTTATTGAAGATTCATCTCTTCAGTAGGTCCTATGAATGAGTGTAGTCTGGCCAGGAGTGTGAAGGTGAACGGAAAGGCACTAGAGCAACGAACCGCCCTTGCTGTCTCTGCCTGGCCGGTTCCCCTCTCTCCACTGTGATTCTCTGCCTCAAACCCTATTACAGGGGCTGAATCACTGGCTTACTGGTGCTCTTCCATGCCGTCCCTAGGAGGGGTGTGTCACTTGAGTGGGTTGAGTCACTGATGTGATCTTCCTGTCCGGGTTGGCGCCCCCCCTTGGGTTTGTGCCGTGGGGGAGATCTTCTTGGGCTATACTCGGCCTTGTCTCAGGATAGTAAGTTGGTGGTTGAAGATATCCCTCTAGTGGTGTGGGGTCTGTGCTTTGGCAAACTGGGTGGGGTTATATCCTGCCTGTTTGGCCCTGTCCGGGGGTATCGTCGGATTGGGCCACAGTGTCTCCCGACCCTTCCTGTCTAGGGTCAGTCTGTTATATCTGGAGTATTTCTCCTGTCTTATCCGGTGTCCTGTGTGAATTTAAGTATGCTCTCTCTAATTCTCTCTCTTTTTCCCTCTATTTCTCTGCAGTTAGTTTCAGAATGGGTGGCAAGGAGTAAGTTAGTCCTAAATATTTCTAAAACCTAAAGCACTGTATTTGGGACAAATCATTCACTAAACCCTAAACCTCAACTACATCTCGTAATGAATAATGTGGAAATTGAGCAAGTTGAGGTGACTAAACTGCTTGGAGTAACCCGGGATTGTAAACTGTCATGGTCAAAACCTATTGATACAACAGTAGCTAAGATGGGGAGAAGTCTGTCCGTAATAAAGCGTTGCTCTGACTTCTTAACAGCACTATCACCTGGACTACAGTTCAGTCGTGTGGTCAGGTGCCACAAAGAGGGACTTGGGAAAATTGCAGTTACCTCAGAACAGGGCAGCACGGCTAGCCCTTAAAAGTACACAGAGAGCTAACATTAATGATCTGCATGTCAATCTCTCATGGCTCAAAGCGGAAGAGCGATTGACTTCCTCATTACTTGTTTTTGTAAGAAGTGTTGACAAGCTGAATGTACCGAGCTGTCTGTTTAAACTACTAGCACACAGCTCGGACACCCATTCATACCCCACAAGACATGCCACCAGAGGTCTCTTCACAGTCCCCAAGTCCAGAACAGACTATGGGAGGTGCATAGTACTACATAGAGCCATGACTACATGGAACTCTATTCCACAACAGGTAACTGATGCAAGCAGTAGAATCAGATATAAAAAGCAGGTAAAAATACACCTTATGGAACAGCGGGGACTGTGAGGTAACACAAACTTAGGCACTGACACATGCATACACACAGACGATAACATACGCGCTATACACACACGTACACATGGACTTTGTACTGTAGATATGTGGTAGTGGTGGAGTAAGGGCCTGAGGGCACACAGTGTGTTGTGACCTCTGTGAATGTATCGTAATGTTTTTAAAATTGTATAAACGGCCTTAATTTTTCTATTATCTGAGCCAATAGATTTGGATGTCCCAAATGGCATCCTATTCTCTATGGGCTTATGGGTCAAAAGTAGTGCACTAAATAAGTGATAGGGTGCCATTTGGGACACATATAAATCTATTGGCCCAGACAAGACAGTCCCTGTGGCAGACCTGTGGCAGACCTGGGGTTTGCCAGCAGCAAACGCCTTCACCCACCCACACACAAGACCCAGCCAGCCACTTCTGTGACCACAGCCGTGTGGGTGCGTAAACCGTTATCATTCATCATCCCCCCCCATTCTTTGTTCTCTCTTCCTCCATCATCCCTCTCTCTTTCCTGTCGTCCATCTGCTCTATCTGTTCTTCATGATTGATCACAGGAGTAATAAATGTCAGTTATTCCTCCAAGGTGCCAAACGTTAAGGAAACAGTCAGCTTTGCATTAAATTCAGTGTTAACAACCAAAGCCAGCGTGCTGTTACATAAATCATAAACAACTCTACTTCCACTCTGCACAGTGTAGTGACCATGGCCATAACAGCTGTGGTCTAGAGGGTTTGATATACAGTTTTGGGGGTTTATACAGACTTTCCAGCAATCTCTCTCACACACACACACACCTTTTATCTCTGAACTAGCACGGCTCTGGCCATTAGAAGGAATTATTCCAGTTGTATATTTTAGGACCAGTCCTCTCCTCTCATCCATTGAAGTTCCTTCATTATAGAGACTCCTGGCTTTCGGCCAGTAGAGTAGAGACAATAGAGACAATAGATAATCATTATAAGAGGGTAAAGGTAATGGGCTATATTTCACATACTTCCTAGCGCCTACACAGTACAGATCAAATATATTTTAACATACATTGACAGTTCACCTACCGGAAATAATTTGACAGGACATTAATCTTATTGCATAGAATTGTTAATCTGTGTGCTTTTTCTCAGAGAGATCAAATGATAGTACTGTAGTAGCCGACTTCCTGCTGACCTCAAACAAAGAACCCTTTCATTTAGAATATGTTGCATCGTTGCCTTGGTTTTACAACAATTATTCACTGTTTCTACTTAGTGGATGTAGCTACATGACCACTAGATGGTGGTGTCAAACTTCATAGGTCTTTCATAGCCCATATTATGTGTAGCCTATTTGCATTGTATTTATTCATTTGTATGTAGGTTATATCCTCATGTAGCTGCACTTAAATGACATTTTACTCATGCTTTCCTTTCATCTATGTTTCATTGAAAATCTTTGTCACAGAGCTGATCTCTAATGTTTAACAAGGTCTAATGAGTCACTGATTAAAACTGTTTACAGTGGAAGACCTTTGATAACTGTAGCAAAGTTCTCTGCTATTTCTATTGTTGCTCAACCGTGAAAAGGAAAATAAATGTATGAGTCATGCCGATTCATTTGGTTTAGCTTTGTGGCAAACCTTTTGTTTACAGCTCCAAACTACTTTTTCCATTCATGTATTTGTTGATTAAAAGTACTATTACAAAGTGATCATGTTTAAGAATTAACACTTGGTGTTTTGTCCAAACTACATTCCTTCCATCTATAGCATTTCTTAATATTATTCAGTTCCTTTGGCTTTTATGCCTCTTGAGTATTGCTCTGTTCAAGTAGAGTGTGATTTTTCTGTGGTCTGATAGGGGTGTCAGTGGGCTGACTGTGAACGCTCTCAGAGACTCTAGGTTAAGGTCAGTGATAAAGTAGTCTACAGTACTACTGCCAAGAGATGAGCCATAGGTGTACCTACCATAAGGAGTCCCACGAAGCCTACCATTGACTATGTACATACCCAGCGTGCGACAGAGCTGCAGGATTGTGACCCGTTTTTGTTGGTTATGTTGTCATAGTTGTGCCTAGGGGGGCATATGGGGGAGGGAATGCTGTCACCTCCAGGCAGGGGTTTGTCCCCCTGTGTGCTGAGGGTGTCAGGTTCTTGTCCGGTTCTGGCATTTATGTCGCCACAGACTAGTACATGTCCCTGGGCATGGAAATGATTGATTTCCCCATCCAGGACGGAGAAGCTGTCTTCATTAAAGTATGGGGATTCTAGTGGGGGGATATAGGTAGCACACAGGAGGACATTTTTCTCTGTTAAGATAATTTCCTTTTGAATTTCTAGCCAAATGTAAAATGTTCCTGTTTCGATTAATTTAATGGAGTGAGTTAGGTCTGCTCTATACCAAATTAGCATACCCCCTGAGTCCCTTCCCTGTTTCACACCCGGTAGTTTGATGGATAGGACTACTGGGGGGGGGGGGGGGGGGGGGGGGGGGGGGGGGGTTGTCAGGAGGGCTGGAGTCCCCTGGGCTTGGGGTTCTTCATTTGTCTGTTCTGCTGTGATGTCGACGCTTTGGTCAGTGTCCGAGGTGGACTGTTCTGCTGTGGTGTCAAGACATTTGTTGGGAGCTGAGGTGGACTGTTCTGCTGGCTTCTCTGCGGAGGTGGCCACGTCTCTAGTGGCTTCTTCTCTGTCACACGCCATCCCTCTCACCCTCTCCTCCAGCAGTCTGATCCTCTCCTCTAGTGCTCTGTTCTTCTCCTGCTCTTGCTTTTTATATTGTTGAAGTTGTCTCCCCCAGTCCAGAGTGCAGATATGTCTCTCTCCAACTCCAGCTCTGCGGGTCTGGTTAAGGGGGTGTTGTTATGCTGGACTGTTTTCTGAGTCTGTGCTGACTGGCGTGTAATAACCTGCTGTACCAGCTCCACTTGCCTTACCTCTAGCTGGGAAAATATATCCTTCATTTCAGTGAGGGGGTAGTACTCTGTGCTGGGAGGTTGACTTTCCGCTTGGGGTTGCTCGTCTGTGGGGTTATATAATGAAGAGGTCTGAACTGATCTGCTCGGGGTGGGGGTATCTTTCTCAAGGGAGAGCTTCTCCTGCTGGGCTAATTCTTTGATTAGTTGAAAATCCAGCTGAAACTGTTTGGGGTTGCCCTGTACCAATACTCTTCCAGACTTATAGAAATGTATATTAGCTGACTCAGAGTCCTCGTTGTCTAGTATCCTGAGTTTCCACCCCTCATTAACACCACCCCTCTTAACAGAGGGGTAGTGTGCTAATATAGCACTGTGCCATACCAGGGGATGGTTTGTGTGAAAGATGAGGTTGCTGGTGTTCCCATTTTTCTAATAATGAGCAAAAAGTGTCTCTTGATTTTACATAAGGAGCTTCATGTTGTGAACTTTTCTTGCCTTATCATTCTTTACAAACACAGGGTACTGTATTTTAATTACCTCTGAACAGCGGGGGGCAGCTTCTAAGGCCTCTCCATTTGGTCCGAGTAGACTGTACGACTCTCCTGCTATTGTTGGGCTGAAGGGCTTTGACACCTCTCACTTGGCACGTCAGTGCTAATTGAAGATGTATCAAGCTTGGCAGCCTTAATTGAGCATTCAGTCCTTATAAAGTCATGTACTGTATTTTTCTTCTTGGCTTTTGGAAATAAAATATAACTTCAGACTAAACATTACTCACTCAGTTCCAGGTTGGATGGTGATTTCAGGTTTCTGTTATTTTCCAGAGCATTTGCTGTATAGCGTTGGAACATTAATCTTTGGCAGTTGTAAACCTTCCAGGTGATTCTGTAAATCCGTCCAAAATCAGGTTGGAGGTTTTGAGTTTTGATTTGGAGTGAAGGTTATGTTGTAGAAGGTAGCATCCTGTATATGTCCTGGTGACATAGTTAAGGTTAAGTTGTAGAGGGTAGCATCCTGTATAAGTCCTGGTGACATAGTGAAGGTTATGTTGTAGAGGGTAGTGTCCTGTATATGTTCCTGACAAAAAAATCCAAGTTTATCTAACTCTAAATCATTTTTTTTTAAACATGCTGAAAATTGCAGGAGCTCATCTGATCATGACCTCTCTCTCTTTCTCTGTTTCTCTCTCTTTCTCCTCTCTATCCCCCCATGAGGGTCAGTAGGGGTCTGAGACTAAGGACCATGTTGAGGGTCAGTAGGGGGTCTGAGACTAAACATTGAGGACCTAATGGGAGAAGCCAGTAAAGTCCCCCATTCTAGCCAGTGTCTGGGTGGTTGTTGTGGGGTCATGCCCCCTGTGCCTGGGCCCTCAGGCTTGAGCAGAGCCATATATATGTATTTACCAGGGTTTCTTAACCTATCGGTTGGGATCCAAAGTGGGCTCTGGGCATGTGAGCGGTGGGTCAGAAGTTATGAGTAAACGTTTATAATTACAGACATCAACCTAACATGAGTTTGAGGACTTTGTCAAATTGCAGAGTTGTCTAGTTATTCAGTTAGTTAGCTTACAGTTAGGTTTACTAGTTTGATTACACAGTACGTTTTAAGTTGTTCAAAAATACAGCCATGTTAACATGTGTTAACATGTCATTGGACACAAAAATCAGAATCACTCAAAGATTATCATATTTTTTTTATTTAACTAGGCAAGTCAGTTAAGAACAAATTCTTATTTACAATGACAGCCTTGGAACAGTGGGTTAACGGCCTTGTTCAGGGGCAGAACAAGAGATTTTAACCTTGTCGGCTCAGGGATTTGATCTAGCAACCTTTCAGTTACTAATGCAATGCTGTAACCATTAGGCTGGTGCCTGGTGCCCCATAATAGCAGAAAGAGCTGAGTCAACTGGGTTCAAAGCATTGTATTTGGAACAAAACACTCACTAAACCCTAAACCTCAACTAAATCTTGTAATAAATAGTATGGAAATTGAGAAAGTTGAGATGACTAAACTGCTTGGAGTAACACTAGATTGTAAACTGTCATGATCAAAACATATTGATGCAGTAGTAGCTAAGATGGGGAAAAGTCTTTAATAAAGCGATGCTCTACCTTTTTAACAACACTATCAACAAGGCAGGTCCTACAGGCCCTAGGTTTGTGACACCTTGACTACTGTTCAGTCGTGTGGTCAGGTGCTACAAAAAAGGACTTAAGAAAATTGCAATTGGCTCAGAACAGGGCAGCACGGCTGGCCCTTGGATGTACACAGAGAGCTAATATTAATAATATGCATGTCAATCTCTCCTGACTTCATCACTACTTTTATTTATGAGAGGTATTGACATGTTGAATGCACCGAGCTGTCTGTCTAAACTACTAGCACACAGCTCGGATACCCATGCATACCCCACAAGACATGCCACAAGAGGTCTCTTCAAAGACCCCAAGTCCAGAACAGACTATGGGAGGCACACAGCACTACACAGAGCCATGACTACATGGAACTCTATTCCACAACTGACGCAAACTGACTCGTATGTAAAACATACGGCATATTCTTAAAAAAGTATATACATCTATATAGGTATGTGTATGTATATATGTGTATATGTATGCATGCGTGTATGTATATGGATATATATATTTACCAAATAAATATATGGGGGATTGGAAATGATGCAGACAATTACATTGATGGAAGCAACAATCTATCTGCAATATTAAGCTGATCCACCCCTTAAATCAAAAAATGTATATATTAAAAAAGTAACTGACGCAAGCAGGAAAATTTGATAAAAACAACGGATTAAAAAACACCTTATGGAACAGAGGGGACTGTGAAGCAACACAAACATTGGCACAGACACATGCATACACACACACGATAACATACGCACTATACATACACATGGATTTAGTACTGTAGATATGTGGTAGTGGTGGAGTAGGGGCCTGAGGGCACACAGTGTGTTGTGAAATCTGTGAATGTATTGTAATGTTTTAATAATTGTATAAACTGCCTCAATTTTGCTGGACCCCAGGAATAGTAGTTGTGGATCCATAATAAATACAAATACAAATACAAATTAGAATCACTCAAAGATGATCATAATAACAGAGAAGGGACACAAATAATCAGTAATGGTGTCACATTCTATCACTGTGCATACTATTCATGATGTCATACACTTGTCTCATCTCTCCTTTGTGGATACCCTCGCTGAAGTGTAAGTTACACCAGTGTAGGTGCCGTTGGATGGGAAGACCAGCTGACTGCCATTCATGCAGGTGACTTTCACTGTGGCCCTGTAGTCGAGGTCCATATTTGCTTTCCCCACTGTGATCTCAACATCCAGGGTCCTCCCTGGCGGGATCTTTACGTTGATGGTATCCGATTCTGTTATGGTCTCTGTCTTCTCCAGGCTGGTGGATTGCTCCACTCCCACGGTCAAGCTGAACCCTGATGACACCTCGACCAGATCTGGGATCCCCGCTTTGACCGACACATTCAAGGTGGATTCTATCTTGTTGCTGACGGACCAGGAGGAAGTCTTGGTCAGGGTCTTGCTGTATGTATTGGATTCTTCTTGAACCAAGGAGGTGTCGTTGTGGTGAGACAGGGATTATACATATTCTGGGGTCACCTAAAATCAACACACCCAGACACACACACAATTGTTCAGACAAGACAAAGACAATTTAAGAACTAATCATCAATGACGATCTGATCAATTGATTTTTAGAAAGCCAACAATAATAACTAATGTGTCTGTATGTGTGTGTGACTGTCCTAGAAATGAGATGCCTGATGAATGTCAACCCCCATATTGGATTAAATGTTTTCAAGTGGACAGCCCCCTTAATGTTAGAGCATCGGTAGAGTTTTCCTGTGCCGTCTACACACATCTATAGAAGAGCTCACCTGGGGTTTGAAAAGGGACAGGGTTGGATACTCCATGTCGGTCAGCACGGACGACTTGATGGTGTTGATGAAGAGGAAGCCCATGCTGTTGATGTCCGAGCCATACCTGCCCTGCAGCCCCAGGCAGATTCCAGACCCCACATCGATGGTGTACTCAGTCTTCAGTCCCCAGCTGGTCATTTTTTCAAAGAACTGCCGGTTCTCACTCGTCGTGAACATGACGGCACCCAGACGTGTGCCGGCGTCGTTACCCCACAGTGACAGCTTGGTAATGCGCTCGCCAAGGTCAAACTCAAACTCATTGAAAGTGTTTGCACTTCCAAAAGTCGCCACTTTCCCGTCGGTAAGCTCCACCCGCACAGCTTTGACCTAGGGGCCTCCCACCGCCACTCCAATCTTCTTGAGGGTGGCACCGTTTTTCTTGCCGTGGAATTCAAATGAACTGCCTCCTCCACCACCGATTGTTTTCAGTGTGGTTGCCATGTTTAGTGTGTGTGTGCGTCACGTAACCTGAAATACAAATTTGTACAGATACATTTAAGAAGCCTCCAACTCAAACTCAGATCTGATTCAGACATTCAAAGCACCAAAAGGAAATTAAAGAACGAGAAATAAGGATCAAACAATAACCAAGGGATATAATGACTCATGGTTGGAGCTAGAGGTCGAGCAACACATCAGTCGAGGGCAGGGCTCTCCAACCCTGTTCCTGGAGAGCTACCCTCCTGTAGGTTTTCACTCCAGCCCCAGTTGTAACTAACCTGATTCAGTTTATCAACCAGTTAATGATTAGAATCAGATGGACTAGATTGGGATTGGAATAAAAAAATACTGGACGGTACCTCTGGTCTAGGGTGAGTAAATCACTGCACAATCCTCAGGTTATTGAGAATGACACATTCTTAAATTGCTCCTAACTTCTCCTTGTCCTCCACCCTCCTCTGATCTGTCCATCTTTATTCGCCTGGAATCTATCACACCCATTCCTTCCTCCTCAGCTAGAGACCTCAGAGTCACCATGGAGTCCCTCTCCTTCACCCAGCACATCCCCACTCTACCTCCTGCTGTTCCTTCCTGATCAACACCATGGAGTCCCTCTCCTACTCCCAGCACCTTCCCACTCTACCTCCTGCTGTTTCTTCCTGATCGACTTGGTGACTTATGTGTAATGATATATATAAACATATTGTTGTGTATGCTACATCAGAATATTTTAACTTGCCCTATAACAATGAGTATGAATGTTACAGATGCTACATCAGAATATGATAACCTGCCCTATAATGATGTGTTTGAATGTTACAGATTCTACATCAGAATATGAGGTTGTTTATGGTGCTTAAACTCACCTACAAACAAAGTTTCTGCTTTGAAATATCTGAAAGAATAAAGATTGAAATGAATTCATATGTAACAATATTCTTTAAGACAGGCTGCAGTATTCACAGGTATGTACTAATATATTATAACATAGAATAATATTGTAAGGGGTGCGAACTGGCAGCAGAGAAGTCAGATGCAGGAGAGAAATAACTGTGTTTCCAACAGCGCAGTTTATTAACAAAACCCATCGGAAAACAACATAATAAAATAAATGGGTACATAACCCAACGCACACCAGGACAGACGTGCACAAACACTTACAATAAACAATCACCGACAAGGACATGAGGGGGAACAGAGGGTTAAATAAACAACATGTAATTGATGGGATTGGAACCAGCTGTGATGGAAGACAAGACAAAACCAATGGAAAATTAAAAGAGGATCAGCGATGGCTAGAAGGTTGGTGACTTTGACTGCCGAATGCCGCCCGAACAAGGAGAGGGACCAACTTGACAGTGCCAGTAACCTCTCCCCCCCCCCCCCCCCCCCCCCCCCCCCCCGGAGGGCGAGGCGCAGGGCGAACCGGACGAAGACGCTGGAACTCCTGCAGCATAGATCGGTCCAACACGTCCTCGACCGGAACCCAGCACCTCTCCTCCGGGCCATACCCCTCCCCCTCCACGAGATACTGAAGACCCCTCGCCCGGCGCCTCAAATCCAGTATGGAGCGAACGGAATAGGCCGGGGCCCCCCGACTATTCGATACTATTGCAGTCCGCCACAGGATGTTTTTGTGCTGGTCAAGGGCAGTAGAAAGTGTAGACAGACACCCATAAAGACTTTTTAGACACTAGACATTTTAGAGTTGCAGTGCAGTTCACCTTTACCTGCAGTTGAAAAGTTTAGTATCTGTAATTTCAGTATGAAATACTAGTTGTGTTAGTCAAATCAAGATGAAAAGCAAAGCTTGGTATTAAGCACTAGACTCAGTCTCCTATATAGGAACAACTAAACATCATACTGTCATACCACATCTGCATATCTGAGTCAAATTAATCTCTGTGATAATATAGTATAAAGACAACTTGAACATGCAACAATAAATATGAATAGCTAGAGAAACCTGTGTTTAGTCACTGACCTGAACATATTACACAGGATCAGCAGCTAGCTAGAGAAACCTGGGTTTAGTCACTCACCTGAACATATTACACAGGATCAGCAGCTAGCTAGAGAAACCTGTGTTTTGTCACTGACCTGAACATATTACACAGGATCAGCAGCTAGCTAGAGAAACCTGTGTTTAGTCACTAACCTGAACATATTACACAGGATCAGCAGCTAGCTAGAGAAACCTGTGTTTAGTCACTCACCTGAACATATTACACAGGATCAGCAGCTAGCTAGAGAAACCTGTGTTTAGTCACTAACCTGAACATATTACACAGGATCAGCAGCTAGCTAGAGAAACCTGTGTTTAGTCACTCACCTGAACATATTACACAGGATCAGCAGCTAGCTAGAGAAACCTGTGTTTAGTCACTAACCTGAACATATTACACAGGATCAGCAGCTAGCTAGAGAAACCTGTGTTTAGTCACTAACCTGAACATATCACACAGGATCAGCAGAGCTAGCTAGAGAAACCTGTGTTTAGTCACTAACCTGAACATATTACACAGGATCAGCAGCTAGCTAGAGAAACCTGTGTTTAGTCACTAACCTGAACATATTACACAGGATCAGCAGCTAGCTAGAGAAACCTGTGTTTAGTCACTAACCTGAACATATTACACAGGATCAGCAGCTAGCTAGAGAAACCTGTGTTTAGTCACTAACCTGAACATATTACACAGGATCAGCAGCTAGCTAGAGAAACCTGTGTTTAGTCACTAACCTGAACATATTACACAGGATCAGCAGAGCAGGCCAATGTCCACCATGTGAAAACAAAAACAATAGCAGGCCAATGTCCACCATGTGAAAACAAAAACAATAGTAGGCCAAAGTGAACAATGTGAATACAAAACACCATGTCATATATACCAATCATTTACAAATAATTACCAATTAGTCAACTGTTTCATCATTTAGGAACCGTTTGTTCCATGAAATGTGCAGTCAATTAGTAATAAAATCAAAGTTGTTCAACTTCTTTTTTTTTCACTTAGCAAAATGAGTAGTTTAAGATTTGATTTTACTAACATACAACGCTTATGCCGGCCTCAGATTCAAAGATGAATGTAGATTCTCTAATTTAAGTAAGCTTTCATGTTAAAGCTGCATTAGGTAAGATTTTTTTAAACATTTGGTTAAATTATCTTCACACATCATCAGCTATCAGTATGTAAAATCGTGTCCCTACTAGGGATGTACCTAATGTGCACAAATATTTCGATTTAAACAGATAAATATACGTGATGAATTATATCAATTTCATTATTTGGGATTCATTAACAGTTATGTCTGCAGGCAGAAGGCACAGAAAGCGAACGAGAGTGTGAGAGAGTTGAGTCCCTCCCCTCCTGTTCAGCCTCGGCAGGGTCTATCGCTGCACAGAGAGGAGCAGAAGTTGGAGCCAGATAAATGTTTGTTTGTTGCTAACATTCCTGTTCATGCATTCCCTATTATATTATGGATAATAAAGTTGGTATAGTGACTGAACAAAGCTTGTGTTTTTCCCGAGATAGCACCAGTCACCTACGTTGAAAATGTCAGGACTCAATGCTAGATGTGTCAATCAGTTCAAGATGAAGAGACAGCTTGATGTAAAGCACTACACTCAACAGTCCACTCACCTCACATTAAACGTCATACTAACATAATACTTTTAAATTCAAAACTGAACAGAAGGAAGCCAAAGTCAACCATGTGAAACAAGGCAACAGTAAATATGTCGTCCCCCACGAATGATGCAGAGCCCCCTATTTATTTCACGATGGCGCCGGAGGGAAGGGCTGCCGTCTTATCGGCTCTCAACCAACCATGCTATTTTGTTTGTTTTTACATTATTTTGCTGCTATTATTTGTTATTCTGATCTCTTACCTTTTTGACATTTTTTGGGGGTATTTTCTTAAAACTCCATTGTTGGTTAAGGGCTCGTAAGTAAGCATTTCACTGTAAGGTCTACAGCTGTTGTATTTGGCGCATCTGACAAATATCATTTGATTTGGGCCAATTTGGAAATTGTGACTAACAAATTGCAGTTAATTGCTATAGCTCCCGCCTTGGGCCAATCAGTGTAATTTTGTAAATGTTGGATCTCCATGGCAAGACGAATCATTCACCTAAGTTTCGTCAAAATCAGCCCAGTGCTCTCAGAGATATCTTGCTTTACTAACATACAAACAAACATACAAACGGACAGACAGAGACAGATCCGTAATCCCCTCCACAATTTCATTGTGGGGGGACAACAAACCCATACCATGCTTGATTAACTAGACTTTTTAACTGATGTAGCAACTGTTTTAGGATATAGGAAGCATTTGTCGCTGTCACGTCCTGACCAGTAAAGGGGTTATTTGTTATTGTAGTTTGGTCAGGACGTGACAGGGGGTGTTTATTTTATGTGGTTCGGGGTTTGTTGGGATATGTAATTATGTAAGAGGGGTGTTTGTTTTATGTGTTCTGGGGTTTTTGGGTATTGTTCTATGTTTTGTATTTCTATAGTTTTTCTATGTTGTATATTTCTTTGTTGGCCTGGTATGGCTCTCAATCAGGAACAGCTGTACATCTTTGTTGCTGATTGGGAGTCATACTTAGGTAGCCCTTTTTTCACCTGTCTTTTGTGGGAAGTTGTTTTTGCACTGCTATGCTTAGCCTGCGAGACTGTTTGTCGTTCATTTGTCTTCTTGTTTGGTTATTAAGTGTCTCAATAAAAGTAAATATGAGCACTCAACCCGCTGCGCCTTGGTCTACTCCATACGACGACCGCTACAGAACTTCCCAACAACAAAGGACCAAGCAGCGGGCCCAGGAGGAGCAAGGATCCTGTAGCAGGGAGGGTAGGACATCTTGGACATGGGAGGAGGTAATGGCAGGGGACAAGACCCTGCCATGGAAACAGGTGGAGACAGCAAGGGAGGAATGGCGAAAATATGAGAAGCGGGCCCAACGTAGGAAGCACGAGAGGCACCCCCAATGAACACGAACTCGCTCATGCGCACGCACAGTCCGGTGCGAGCGATCCCAGCCCCTCGCAAGTGCCGTGCTAGAGTGGGCATCCAGCCTGGAAGGAGGATGCCTGTGCAGCACATCTGGCCACCAGTGCGGCTCCTAGGCCCAGGCTACCCTACGCCTGCTCTACGCACGGCAACCATCAGGCCTCTGCACCGCCCAGTTCGCCCTGTGCCAGCACTCCGCTCGTACAGGGCTACTATTACCATTCAGCCAGGACGGGTTGTGCAGGAGGTACGCTCCAGACCTCCAGTGCCTAATCATGGCCCGGTGGATCCTGATCCCGCTCCTCGCACTAGCCCTGAGGTGCGTGTCTCCAGTCTGGCATCTTCAAAGCCAGCCCCACGCACCAGGCCTCCAGTGTGTCAGCCCAGTCCAACTCGTCCTGTTCCTGCTCCTCGCACTAGCCTTGGGGTGCGTGTCTCCAGTCTGGTAACTCCACTACCAGCCCCACGAACATGGCCACCAGTGCATCAGCCCAGTCCAACTCGTCCTGTTCCTGCTCCTCGCACTAGCCCTATGGTGCGCGTCCCTAGTCTGGCGCATCCTAAGCCAGCCCCACGCATCAGGCCTTCAGTACGCAGTCCCCGTTCAGAGCTTCCGACAACAGTGCCTCGTCCAGAGCTTCTGGCAACAGTGCCTCGTCCAGAGCTTCCGGTAACAGTGCCTCGTCCAGAGCTTCCGGCAACAGTGCCCCAGCCAGAGTGTCCAACAACAGTGCCCCGTCCAGAGTGTCCAGCAACAGTGCCCCGTAGGGAGTCGGCCCACAGTCCGGAGCCGAGAGAGACGGCCCACAGTCTGGAGCTGAGAGAGACGGCCCACAGTCTGGAGCTGAGAGAGACGGCCCACAGTCCGGAGCTGAGAGAGACGGCCCACAGTCCAGAGCCGAGAGAGTAGGCCCACAGTCCGGAGCCGAGAGAGTCGCCCTACAGTCCGGAATCGGCGCAGTGAGAGTCGCCCTACAGTCCGAGGTCTCCAGCGACGCGCATCAGCCTGAGGTCTCCAGCAACGCACATCAGCCCGAGGTCTTCAGCGATGCGCCATAGCCCAGAGACTTCGGGAAGGGTAACATTTAATAATTATTTAGCGGGGGTGGACAGGTTAGGTGGGAGAGTAAGGCCGGAGCCTGAGCCACCTCCATAGTAGGTGGGTTGGGGGGGGGGGGGTGGTGTAGCACAAGAACCGTCGGTGACGGTGGCCACCCTCCCTTCCCTCCCTTTAGTTTGGGATTATTTCGTTTTGGTGTTAATTTTGTGTTTTTGTGTGAAGTGCATCCGGGGTCTGCACCTTTGGGGGGGGGGGGGGGGTACTGTCACGTCCTGACCAGTAAAGGGTTTATTTGTTATTGTAGTTTGGTCAGGACGTGGCAGGGGGTGTTTGTTTTATGTGGTTCGGGGTTTGTTGGGATATGTAATTATGTAATAGGGGTGTTTTTTTATGTGTTCCGGCGTTTTGGGTATTATTCTATGTTTTGCATTTCTATAGTTTTTATGTTGTTGTATATGTTGTGTATTTCTTTGTTGGCCTGGTATGCCTCTCAATCAGGAACAGCTGTATTTGTTGCTGATTGGGAGTCATACTTAGGTAGCCCTTTTTTCACCTGTCTTTTGTGGGAAGTTGTTTTTGCACTGCTATGTTTAGCCTGCGAGACTGTTTGTCATTCGTTTGATTTCTTGTTTTGTTATTGTCTCAATAAAAGTAAATATGAGCACTCAACCCGCTGCGCCTTGGTCTACTCCATACGACGACCGATACAGTCTTCTGACATAATTAGTTGGTTAAAATAAAAATGTAGCTCTCAAATATTCCTAATATAGCAAGATTAGTTATTTAGGGACATTTTGTACTTACATAGAACGATATGCAGGCCTCAGTGTTAAGGATGACTATTGAAGATCTTGATTGAAGAAAACTGATTGGTTCCGAGATTCCGAGTGAAGTTCAATTGTTTAACACCAAAAGATGCAACAGCGGAATACGTGTCTCTGGAGTGGAGAAGCACTCTCTTATATAGCAGCAAAACTCCCCTCATGCCAATACAATGATGTGTGTCAGTAGTTTTCTACTGAGTTGACACAAATCCTTTGACCTTGATTAAGACATTGCATAATCATGACAAACGTGTATCAACAGTTTTAACCACTCTTGGCAACACCTTCTCATCTTGCTGCCACGTATTTTGGGGGTTTCCAGTCACTTGCCAAAACATGCTCATGCAACAATACCTTTCTCTACTCATACTATACACTCTAAGAAGAAAGATGATATCTAGAACCTAAAATGGTTATTTGGCTGTCCCCATGGGAGAACCTTTTGAAGAACCCTTTTTGGTTCCAGGTAGAACCCTTTTGAGTTCCATGTAGAGTTCTGCAAGGAACCCGAAAGAGTTCAACCTGAAACCACAAAGAGTTCTATTTGGAACCAAAAATGGTTCTCTTATGGGGAGATCCTGATAACCATTTTGGATTCCTTTTATCTGAGACTGTTGTTTTTTTCACCAAAACATCCTATACATTTAAAGTCTATGTGGTGGAAAATGTCTTATACTCAAGACATTTTAGTGAATTGTACACGCTGTATGCATTCTCTGTTTTGTTTATCATGGTTCGTGCAGGTGACTGGGTAAATACACAAAGGGACACGTTCATAACCTCACCCTCAGAGAAATTGTAAGAACGTCCAGAATATTTTCTAGAAGTTAAAATATGAGACCTTGCTCAATTTCTTTAGGAACTGAGCCCGCATGATAACAGCCAGCGCATGCAGGAACAACCCATAAATCATGCCTACATTTCTAAAAACCTATTTTTGCTTTGCCCCTTCACAGCTTCAGTAGACCTATACCAAGGTTTGTGAACCTCTCCGTACATTAAACAAATAAAGATTGCTTCATTTACTTTGAGTTTCTGAGTCTTTAGTGGTGAATTTCCACCTCAATTCTGGCATCACAAACCTATGGTTGATTACTCCATGGTGGTCCAACGGTGAAGGTCTAGCTGGGAACACCAGTGGGGTTTCTTTCACCCTGATTAAGTCATTTTATTGTGCTAATCATGACAAATGTGTGTGGTGGAAATTGAACATCAGGGACACCTGAAGTCCATATTAAATTAATTATGACATTATCAGTTAACTGGAGATGTTAAAACAAATGAATGGGAACAAGTGTGCATAATGATGGGGAACAGGTGTGAATAATGATGGGAAACAGGTGTGCGTAATGATGGGGAACAAGTGTGGTAATGATGGGGAACAGGTGTGCGCAATGATGGGGAACAGGTGTGCATAATGATGTGGAACAGGTGTGCGTAATGATGGGGAACAGGTGTGCGTAATGATGGGGAGCAGGTGTGCGTAATAATGGGGAGCAGGTGTGCGTAATGCTCGGGAACAGGTATGCAAAATTATGCAAACAGGTGTGCGTAATGGTGGGGAACAGGTGTGCGTTATGATGGGGAACAGGTGTGCGTAATAGGTAGTCATATCACTTAGGTAATATGTAGCCATATCACTTAGGTAATAGGCAGTCATATCACTTAGGTAATAGGCAGTCATATCACTTAGGTAATAGACAGTCATGAAAGACTACCTCTTAGGAAAACAATGTTCTACATTAGTCAAACATTCAAAGCCATTTTATTTTGTGATATCATCTTATGGCATACTATGTTTACGTCAAGGTCAAGCTCAGGTGTCTCCCATTTTCCCAATTATCTCCTGTGTATTTATACCTGTGTTTTCAGTTTGTCTGTTGCCAGTTCGTTTTGTATTGTCAGGACATCCCAGCATGTTTCTTGTTTTTCCCTGCTCTCTAGTTTTTTGTTTCTAGCTTTTCCAGTTCTTACGTTTCTGCCTGCCCAGACCCTGAGCCAACCTGTCGTCCAGTATTTGTTGGACTCTGATCTGGTTACCAACCTCTGCCTACCCTGAGCCTGCCTGCCGCCCAGTACTTGTTGGACTCTGATCTGGTTATGAACCTCTGCCTGCCCTGATCCTGCCTGCCGTCCAGTACTTGTCAGACTCTGATCTGGTTATGAACCTCTGCCTTCCCTGACCCTGAGCCTGCCTGCCGTTCTGTACGTGTGTCCCACCTCTGGTTTACTGTCTCCTGCCTGCCTTGACCTGCTTATTGCCTGCTCCTGTTGGATTATTCACTTCTTCGGGCTAGGGGGCAGTATTTGGAAATTTGGATGAATGAGGTGCCCAAAGTAAACTGCCTGTTACTCAGGCCTAGAAGCTATGATATGCATATAATGTGTAGATGTGGATAGAAAACACTCTAAAGTTTCTAAAACTGTTAAAATAATGTCTGTGAGTATAACAGAACCCATATGGCAGGCAACAACCTGAGGAAAATCTAACCAGGAAGTAGGAGATTTTGAGGGTTGTAGTTTTTAAGTGATTCCCTTTCCAATATGCTGTGTCTGTGGGGTCAAAATACAATTCCTAATGCTTCCAGCAGATGTCAACAGTCTTTAGGAATTGTTTCAGGGTTGTAATTTGACAGGGAATCAATAAGAGCTCTCAAAACAACAGGCTTCCTGAAAGACATTAGTGCACTCTTATGTGGTCACGTGAAGCGCGCCCGTTCTTTCTTTTTCTTCTGTATTCAATACGCTGCTGTCCGGATCGAATATTATTGAAGATTTATGACAAAAATATCCTAAATATTGATTATGGACATCGTTTGACATGTTTCTACAAACTGTAATGGAACTTTTTTGACTTTTCGTCTAGCCTTTGCGCCCGCACATTGTGCATTTCGATTAGTGAGCTAAACTGAAGTAAACATGCGAACAAAACGGAGGAATTTGGACATAAATATGGACTTTATCAAGCAATACGAACATTTCTTGTGGAACTAGGAGTTTTTCGAAATAATCAACTCAACTGGTGTAGTACGGACTCATTGGTGGGACTAGGGTTTGTGCAGATTCCCGGATTATGCAAAATTGATATTCAGATATTCTTTGAGTTAATTTGGGAAATAGAAACTCAATAAAACCAAACTTTCCCATGGTGCCCCAGGTTAACCTGTTGTGGTATAGGGGGCAGAATTTTCACGTCCGGATAAAAAACGTACCCGATTTAATCTGGTTACTACTCCTGCCCAGAAACTAGAATATGCATATAATTAGTAGATTTAGATAGAAAACACTCTAAAGTTTCTAAAACTGTTTGAATGGTGTTTGTGAGTATAACAGAACTCATATGGCAGGCAAAAAACTGAGAAGATGTCAACCAGGAAGTGGCCTGTCAGCCAATTTGTTGTCCTTCCTTTGCCTCTCTATCAAATTTACACCATCTAAGCTGTTACGTAACACTTTCTAAGGCTTCCATTGGCTCTCTAAAGCCGCCAGAAAGTGGAATAGGGTGTCTGCTGTCTCTGGGCAAAGTACAACAGCAGAGTTTATAAGTGGTCAGCCTGGGGACAGTGAGACTGAGATGCGCGTTCACGAGACTTATTATTTTTTTTCTTTCAGCCTTTGAATGAATACAACATTGCCCGGTTGGAATATTATCGCTATTTTACAAGACAAGTAGCATAAAAATGGATTTTAAACAGCGTTTGACATGCTTCTAAGTACGGTAATGGAATACTTTGAATTTTTATGTCACGAAAGCGCTCGCGCGTCACCGTTTGGATAGTTACATGAACGCACAAACAAAACGGCGGTATTTGGATATAACTATTATTTCGAACCAAAACAACATTTGTTGGTGAAGTAAAAGTCCTGGGAGTGCATTCTGACGAAGAACAGCAAAGGTAATCCAATTTTTCAACATACATGTACATACACACACACACACACATACACACATGCATGTATACATACACACACACACACACACACACACGTGCGCATGTATATACACGCATACCCACATACGTACACACGTGCGTACACACACACACAAACACACATATATACATACACACATACATTTACGCACATACACACCTACATACACATACATACACATATATACAGACACATACAAAAAAATATACTTATAAAAATATATATTTTTAAATATATACAGATACATACACACACACACATACATACAGTGGGGCAAAAAAGTATTTAGTCAGCCACCAATTGTGCAAGTTCTTTTGTTATTGACCAAATACTTATTTTCCACCATAATTTGCTAATTAATTCATAAAATATACTACAATGTGATTTTCTGGATTTTCTTTTCTCATTTTGTCTGTCATAGTTGACGTGTACCTATGATGAAAATTACAGGCCTCTCTCATCTTTTTAAGTGGGAGAATTTGCACAATTGGTGGCTGACTAAATACTTTTTTGCCCCACTGTACATACATGCACCCATACACACATACACATCCCATACATACATCCATACACTACATACACATCCCAGAATAATAATCTACACTAATTTAAAATATACACATACCTAATACTAAAATGCTAAGAGAAAATAATAATAAAGTACAAATAATAATTATATGTACGCACACCTACACAGACACAAGCACCACGGAGGGCTGGTGGGAATCTAATCACACACCTACACAGACACAAGCACCACGGAGGGCTGGTGGGAATCTAATCACACACCTACACAGACACAAGCACCACGGAGGGCTGGTGGGAATCTAATCACACACCTACACAGACACAAGCACCACGGAGGGCTGGTGGGAATCTAATCGTGAGAGCGGGCCAGGCTATGACAAAGGCAGAACAGCACAAAACATCAACTTGCTATCCAGGTGTCTGCATCTGCCCCTTCCCAGCCATCACCCCCAGACCCCCGCAAGCAATAAATAAATGGTATGGTAGTAGGAATAATGTAAAAATTGAAAAATAAATAACGAAACAAAACAACAATGGGGGAATATAAGTATATCCATCCGAAAATGTCAATGATCAGACCTGGAAGGCCTCCCAAACAGGCATCGCTCTGAACCCAGTCGGAATGAAAGTGAAATTAACGTTAAATGAGAGCTCTGACCGCACTCCATTGGTCAGCTGAGCGTGTTACATGTTCGGTAGCCCTTGTTGAGACCGTTTAGTACGGTTTGACCCGTTATGATACAGTATGGGTTCGAGTCCATGAGCAGACCCTAACCCACAATGACAAGGCACTCTAACCTGTACGGGGGATTGGCGTATATTTCCGGATAAACTTCTCTGCGTCCAAAACCGAGGAGAGCCAAATCTTCACCCCGGAAGGCGGGGTAATTCTTAGTCTTGCAGGGATGAGCAAGGCTGGGCAAAGATGGAGTTTGTAGAGTTTGGTTATGACATCTCTGTAGCCGGCGCGATGCTTTGCCACATCGGGCGCATAATCCTCATAGACACGGAAGGGGTGCCCTTTATGTAACAGGTTTCCCCTCATTCGATCCTTGGTCTTGAAACTGTGACAACAGATGATTACTGGGTGAGGACGTTGGCCTGGTCGAGGCACTGGGACAAGGGCGCGATGTGCACGGTCCAGTTGGGGATCTGAAGCCAAAACATCCGTTCACATTTCATCCTTCAATAGCTTGGCGAAGAAGTCAGTGGGGCGAGAGCCCGCCTCAACCCCGTCTGCCAGACCAACAACGCGAAGGTTATGATGTCTGGATCGGCCCTCTAGGTCGACCACTTTCACAGAAAGCCTCTGCACACTATCCTGCAATGACGTGCATAGCTTCTCTAACTCGTCGATCCTACCAGCGTTGAATTCAGAAGCTTTCTCAAGGTCTACAATACTCTGGCCCTGTGAGGCGACCGTTCGAATGGTGCTCTCAATTTTAGTGTCCAGTTCAGCAATAGTAGCCTTAAGATCCTCAGGTATAGCAACACGTAGTTCTCCCAAACCCAGGGTAAGTTCTGTAAGTGTCACGTTGTTACCTGTGCCCTCTGCCATGTCTGTCTCGTTGTTTGGCGGAGAGTAGGCCTCCGAAGTGGATTTATTGTCCTTTGGTTGCTTATTACTCGGCATTTTCACATAGAAAGTTACAATATTGTATTAGAAAGAAACGTTTGTTGTAAAAAGTGCCATAAAGTAGGTTAGGTTAGATTATTTAGCAAAAAAGTTGCAGCAGCCTCTCACACACAGCCGTTCACTCCAACATGCTAGCTCCGCCCTCTCTATTTTCATTTTTGACCTTTAATCCCAGAAAAATAGGATTAACTCAAAAAGCATTAAGGCCTCGACAACATCTTTTTCGGGGCTAACAGCCCATTAGTCCATGTTCTATGTCTATGTTCACAAAGTTTCGTCTTTGAAATCTTTTCTGTTTAGGAGAAATGGCCATGTCGTGATGTTGGTGATGTTTTGTACATTTGCAATAAGATTCCATTCGCCATACGGTGGAATTTACCAGGACAGTGGAAATACCAATATTTGAAAATTTTATAAAATGGAAACCGAATGTCCAAGAGACTTCGATCGATGACTTCCCGGAAGATCTGGCCCCGGTGCACGGCCCGCTGCCGTCGGCAAATTTTACAAACATTAAGGGACCGTTAACCTCTCTAGGGTTGTGGGACGATTACTTCAATTTCTCGAACATATGACTATTTTACAACATTTTAAATACAAGACGCTCCTTTATCTAACCACATTGTCCGATTTCAAAAAGGCTTTACAACGAAAGAAAAACATTAGATTATGTCAGCAGAGTACCCAGCCAGAAATAATCACACACCCATTTTTCAAGCTAGCATATAATGTCACAAAAACCAAAACCACAGCTTGATGCAGCAGTAACCTTTGATGATCTTCATCAGATGACACTCCTAGGACATTATGTTATACAATACATGCATGTTTTGTTCAATCAAGTGCATATTTATATCAAAAACCAGCTTTTTACATTAGCATGTAACATTCAGAACTAACAAACATACCGAAAACTTCCGGTGAATTTACTAAATTACTCACGATAAATGTTCACAAAAAACACAACAATTATTTTAAGAATTATAGATACAGAACTCCTTTATGCAATCGCAGTGTCAGATTTTAAAATAGCTTTTCGGCAAAAGCACATTTTTCAATATTCTGAGTAGATAGCACGCCATCACAGGCTAGCTAATTTGACACCCACCAAGTTTGGCACTCACCAAACTCAGATTTACTATAAGAAAAATTGGATTACCTTTGCTGTTCTTCGTCAGAATGCACTCCCAGGACTTCTAATTCATCCACAAATGTTGTTTTGGTTCAAAATAATCCACAGTTATGTTCAAATATCCTCTGTTTTGTTCTTGCGTTCAAGACACTATCCAATGAAGTTTCTCATCGATCATACAGCAAATGCCAAAATGTGCCCTTCATGTATGGAAATATCCACTTGAGTCAGATTCTGTACCAGGAGGTAAGTGGATCTAGTGGTTAGTTCCAACAGCGGGTTGCCAATGATAGTTAGCCCCAAGTTGAATAGTTGCGGAGAGGGTTGGAAGAACGCAGTAGTGCCTTCCATCCGGTATCTGGGTGCCAGGTTCAGTCTTACAGAAACCTCTGTGGTTCTTGCCTAGAATCACCATGGCGGACTCAGTTATCACCTTGCAAGCTTCAGGAATAGTTTGCCCGGATGCCATTCGCACCGGTTCGAAAGAGAAGGCATGCTGGTCTGGCTGCACCAAAGACCAAAGAACTTGGTGTATGGTATCGAGTTTAACACCCAATCTTACCAACATTTCTGCTCCCACAGTCCATAGACTGTATGTGGGAGGTCCGCGACAACCAGTAGGTAGTGAGATACTTCCTCGGTTCCAATGCTGTTTGATAGCGCACACACCCCTATAGCGGTGTGTCATCTGGGGAGTTGTTCCCAGTGGAAATCTGAACATTTTCGGCACAAGGGGATTGCAGTTAGCCGTTTTCTAAATTGCGTTCAATTTTTCCATATTGATTGCAGATTTTTCCGACCAGGTTGCCAGTATGGCATCCTCAACCATTGTGCCGTTTAGGCACACACACCCTTTCAGGAGGGCGGTAAGTGTCGGCTGGTGAATGACCTAAGCCACACAGGAAAACCTCATGTTCGGTTAAGTTCCTAGTTGAACTTTTCACCTTGTCATTTGCCACCAATGGCGGACTCATTACCAAGTTCACCGGGTTTGCGTCAGATGCTGACATCGAACCCACGTCGTTGCACAATGTATTTCATTAAGCCCTGGAATAATGCGGTGAAGTCAATGGAGTTGTCATATGTATTTGTGATCAGATTTGGTTGGTTTTCCAATCCATTAGTGGTATCAAATGGTCAATTAAATCTATCCCATTCAGCATCCGTTCAATGTCAATGCTAGTCACGTACACAGGGTGGATCAGTGACACACTGTCGAAGTTGAGCTTAAGTAGGAGACGCTAGGTTCGGTGCGAGGTATTTTAAGTGAAACCTCAAAGATTTGTGTCTCAACGTTCCGTTTTCAACCAATGTTTTGCTGGGTCCACTGCCCTTTTTAATTCATCAAGCAAAGTTTCAGATATTAGGGAAATTATCGAACCCAAATCTATCAGAGTGTGACAGGTCAAACAATCCTTCAGGACTGCTCTAAGATATGTCCTGTTCGAATTGGTTTTTCTCGTCAAATCCCCAATCCTGATGCAGTACAGCTCTTATCAGAGCTTCTATATCGTTTCGGTTAGCGTTTAGATCATTGTTAAACACTTTGTTGCCCTTGTTACGCTTGTTACCCTTGTGTCCTGACCCTTTGTGAGGGTTAGGCGCAGGGATGTATCGGCCAGGTTGATCTCTACGGGACCTGTTAGGTTGGGAACGTTCATCATAGCTATTGTCACTGTGGTGGTTATCAGTGTGGTGTTTACTTGGTAGCCACCCCCTTTGTGAGTCATCTTTTACCGCACCTGTTCCTGATGCTGCACCTTCTAATTGGAGTGATGGTTCACGCCTAAGCTCGAAAGTCGAGGTGTCCGGGCTCTTAGCCCGGCTTGCTTTTGATGCTTCAAAAGCGGTGCTTGCAAGCCAACTTGGGCAGTAGGGCCCAAGTACTCGATGAAGTTGGGAGACATGTTTGACAGAAAGTTGTTTGAATGGTAATAGGTATTCCATTCATGTTTCAGTGAGCATGCCAAAGTAAGCTGAATGAAGCCTATGATAGTAGGCTTGTGGGTTTTCATTTCGAGCTTGTTTGATATTGTTAGCCAATGTTTGCGAGTCGCAGAACCACTTAATTCTATTTTCTAAACCGTAGCAAGTTTAGTGTAGTCATTGTAGTCATTTTGCACGTGTTGCTCTTGTAGACGGATGAACCTTGTCACGTGTCTGTTGGACGTTCGCTTCAATAGGTAAAGTCTGTCGGCATTCGTAGCATTTGGGTAGCCATCCAAGGCGTCCTCTATGTCTGCTAAGAATGTTTCAGTGTCATTTGGCTTTCCTGGAACGGGGTCAAAGAGGCGGAAAGTTTTTGACGATTTTGTCAAGGCGATCCCCGCCACGTGCGCTGGGAGCATCTGCACTCTCCCGTGTAGAATTGTGGGCCGAATGTCCAAGAAGATAAATCAAGCTGTGGTTGTGTTGGGGAGGATATGCCATATGAGTTCTGTTATACTCACAGACATCATTCAAACAGTCTTAGAAACTGCAGTTTTCTATCCAAATCTACTACTAATAATATGCATATCCTAGCTTCTGAGTTTGAGTTGGAGGCAGTTTAATATGGGCACGTATTTAATCTGAAAGTGAAAATACTGCCCCCTACACGTAAGTAGTTAAAGTGTGTTTCAGAGGTTGGAGAAAGCATCTTTAACCCTCAATTTTGCCAAGTGAGTTTGGGAAGGCTACTGTGACTTACTTAGGGAAACAGGTGGGACGGGGCAAAGTGCGCCCAGTAACTGGCAAAGTGGAAGCAATTGTTGCTTTTCCTGCTCCCACAACTTGCCGCCAGTTGCGCAGATTCCTAGGGATGGTAGGGTACTATCGTACGTTCTGTAAGAATTTTTCAACAGTAGGAGCTCCCCTTACATCTCTGCTCAGTCCCAATGTACCATTTAAGTGGTCCCAGGAATGTAACTATGCTTGTGAGTCCGCCAAAGCGTGACTTTGTAGTGCCCCAGTGCTTGCCGCCCCCAACTTTGACAACCCTTTTAAGTTGGAGGTAGACGCTAGTGTAGTGCGGGTGGGTGCGGTTCTCTTGCAGGAAGATGAAGAGGGAATGGATCAGCCCATCAGTTTCTTCTCCAGTAAGTTCAACTTATGTCAGTCAAGGTACTCCACCATTGAACAAGAGAAGCTGGCTTTATTGCTAGCCTTTTGAGGTATATGTGGGCTCCAGTGCCTTGCCTGTACTGGTCTTCACGGACCAAAATCCTTTGGTGTTTTTGAAGCAAATGTACAATCACAACCGCCGCCTTATGCGGTTGGCTCTGATTGTACAAAGATACAATGTACAGATTCAATGTGTGAAGGGTTTGGTGAATGTGGTTGCCGACAATCTATCACGGGTTTAGTAACTGGGGATGCATGTTGGTTTTTGTTGTTGCAAACTGGGAGTTTGCAGGTTTTGGGGTGGGTGTGTTACGTTCCACAGTCTCTGTGTTGTGGGTTTGTGTACATGTATATTTCAGGAAATGGCTTCCTGGATTCCCCCAAGCAGCTGATTGGTCGGCCCCAGTGCAGATTGGAGCTCTGATCCCGCCCTCTCGTTAGGGGATACAGCTGACGGCAATTACAAACTCCTTCTGCAGCTTTATAAGCCAGTGTTCCTTTTTTAGGAAGAGAGATCTTCTTTGACGTCCTGTGTTGGTTGTTGCGCAGGGAGAACGTCTTGGTGTGTTTTGTGGTTGGTCTGTATATTGTAAAGTATTTTGTAGGTGGTCCTGCAGACGTATGTCAAAAGGACTGTTTTTGATCATTGAAATTGTTCACTTTACGTTAGTAATTCTGATTTTGCTCCGAGGGGGGGAAGCACCTTGGGAGTGCTTAGGCAAGAGACCTGCGGGCATGCATATACCCGTACTATGTCTATGCACACTAGGTAAGACCTAGGCGGACCATCCCTTGTATTTTGGTTAGTGTGCCAGTTGGTGCTAGTTAGGTAAGTTGTGGGAGGTAGGAAAGGGGGCTTTGCCTTGGTTCTGTCCAGCCACTGTTAACTTTAAATTCTCTGCCTCTGTCATCCTTGCCTGCACCTGCAATTCCATACCTCTTTCACTCCACAGGGAGTTGCGTGTTGCAGGGTGTTGTGTCCCCCCCCCCCCCCCCTCCAAGAGGTGTATGTAACAAATGCACTGTTTGACACATCTAGCATTGGGTACTGAAATGTCACGTTCCAAATAACTGAAGGGAAAGGTGAACTGAAACAGGAAGTTCTTCACACCAGCCATTTTGCTCTGTTAAAGCTGCAGTAGGTCAGTCTGGAGAAAGCAGACTTATAGTGCAAGAAGTTAGCTGGAAAGTTGCCAATTTTCACCGTAGGTGACTGGTGCCATCTCTGCAAAAAACTGTCTTTGGTCAGTTACTTTACCAACTTTAATATCCATAATGTAAAGTGAATGCATAAACGGGCATGTATCAACAAACGGATGCTTATCTGGCTCCAACTTCTGCTCCTCTGAGTGCAGCGATAGACCCTGCAGCAGCTGAACAGGAGGGGAGGGACTCAAGTCTCTCACACTTGTTTGCTTTCTGTGCCTTCTGCCTTGATACATCATTGTTTGGGATTTATTAACAGTTAAGTTGATATAGTTCATCACGTGTGTGTGTATATATATCTGCTTAAATCTAATTATTTGTGGACGTTAGTCAGGTGCATCCCTAGAAGAGACATGATTGGCTGGAATGATTTTTCAGAGTGATTGCGGAGCGAGGGGTAGTCATAGAAGCTGGATCTTCTCTCAGAACATTTTAAATACTGATAGCTGACTGTGTGTAATGACAATTTCACCATATTGTTCAGTCTTACCTAATGCATCTTTAACATGTAAGCTTACTTAAATTAGAGAATCTATATCCGTCTTTGAAACTAAGGCCTGCATAAGTGTTTTCACATGGTGGACGTTGGCCTGCCCTGCTGATCCTGTGTAATATGTTTTCAGGTGATTTGACTAAACACAGGTTTCTCTAGCTCTTCACATTTATTGTTGCGTCTTCAAGTTGTATTTATACTATATCACTGGGATTAATTTGACTCCGATATGCAGATGTTTATGGCGGGGTGTTTAGTAGTTCTTATATGGTAGACTGAGTCTAGTGCTTAATACCAAGCTTTCATTTTCATCTTGATTTGATTAACGCAACTAGTATTTCATACTGAAATGACAGATTCTAAATTATTACACTGCAGGTAAAGGTGAACTGCACTGCAGCTCTAACATGTCTAGTGTCTAAAGTGTTTATGGGTGTCTGTCTACACTTTCTACCAGGCAATCTGGAGAAGAGCAGGCGCAACCTTGTGATCATAGATATTCATATTTAGGGTCTCTAAGTACGTAGTTCAAGAATAGGGCAATACAATTTGACTACACTACCAATGATGCAGCTGTTGCATTGCTTGGATAGTACAGTATCTTCACAAGCAGGTAAAAGAAAATACTTCACAATTCTGAAACCATTTAAAATTGAGGTAAAGTTTATCTACATTCAATAATCAAGTTTGAATTATTCAGCCACGTTTTAGGAGTTACTTGACTAAATCTGATGGTTAGTTTTAATTGGACAGATGGTTTAAAAGGTTGACAGACCCTGCTCTATATTAGACAGTGTTATAATATATTAATGCATACCTGTGAATACTGCAGCCTGTGTTAATGAATATTGTTATATATTAATTAATACAATTCCATCTTTATTCTTTCAGATATTTCAGTGGCAACTTTGTTTGGAAAGTTCAGTTCCAGCACCATAACAATCATATTCTGAAGTGGAATCTGTAATATTCATGATTATTCGTAGTTATAGCAACATCAGAATTAAAAAGTGCATCGAGACTTGCTCACCAACACAACAATATGTGTGATGATGTATGTAAACATAAGTCACCAAGTTGATCAGGAAGAAACAGCAGGAGGTAGAGTGGGGAGGTGCTGAGAGTAGGAGAGGAACTCCATGGCTTTTAATGTCTGAATCAGAGCTCCTTTGAGTTAAAGGCTTCTTAAATGGATCTGTACAAATTTGTATTTCAGGTTACGTGACACACACATGGCAACCACACTGCAGTTGATCGGTGGTGGAGGAGGCAGTTCATTTGAATTCCACGGCATGAAAAACGGTGCCACCCTCAAGAAGATCGGAGTGGCGGTGGAAGGCTGGCAGGTGAAAGCCGTGCGGGCGGAGCTGACTGACGGGCGCGTTGCGACCTTTGGCGACTCGAACACTTTCAATGAGTTTGAGTTGTACCTTGGCGAGCGCATTACCAAGCTGTCTCTGTGGGGTAATGGCGCCGGCACACGTCTGGGTGCCATCAAGTTCACGACGAGTAAGAACCGGCAGTTCTTTGAAAAAATGACCAGCTGGGGACTGAAGACTGAGTACACCATCGATGTGGGTTCTGGAATCTGCCTGGGGCTGCAGGGCAGGTCTGGCTCGGACATTGACTGCATGGGCTTCCTCTTCATCAACACCATCAAGTCGTCCGTGCTGACCGACATGGAGTATCCCACCCTTTCCCTCTTCAAACCCCAGGTGAGCTCTGCCATAGATGGGTTTAGACTGCTCAGGAAAACAGTACTGATGCTCTAAAGTAAGGGGGCTGTCCACTTCAAAATACGTAATCCAATATGGGGGTCGATATTCATCAGGCATCTCATTTCTAGGACAGTCATGCCTTATGTTTCTTGGCCTTGGTCAGTAAAATAGCTCCAACACCCTTTTTTAAAAATGTTTAACCTTTACACATATGCACCAGGCCAAGATAGCACACACCCGTTATTATTGTTGGCTTTCTAAAAATCTATTTATCAGTTCCTCACTGATTAGTTCTTAAATTGTCTTTGTCTTGTTTGAATAACTTGCATCTTTGTGTGTTGATTTTAGGTGACCCCAGAATATGTGAAAACCATGTCTCACCACAACGACACCTCCTTTGTTCAAGAAAAGTCCATTGCATACAGCAAGACCCTGACCAAGACTTCCTCCTGGTCAGTCAGCAACAAGATGGAGTCCACCTTGGATGTGTCGGTCAAAGCGGGGATCCCGGATCTGGTAGAGGTGTCATCAGGGTTCAGCTTGACCGTGGGAGTGGAGCAATCCACCAGCCTGCAGAAGACAGAGACCATAACAGAATCGGACACTATCAACGTGAAGATCCCACCAGGGAAGACCATGGATGTTGAGATCACAATGGGGAAAGCAAATATCGACCTTGACTACAGGGCCACAGTTAAAGTCACCTGCATGAATGGCAGTCAGCTGGTCTTCCCATCCAATGGCATCTATACAGGTGTGACTTACACTTCAGCAAGGGTATTCATAAAGGAGAGATGAGAAGTGTATGACATCATGAATAGTATGCACAATGATAAAATGTGACACCATTACTGATTATTTGTGTGCCTTCTCTGTTATGATCTTCTGAGTGATTCTAATTGAACCCAGTTTTTCTTTCTGTCTCAGCAGAGGGTATAATAATAGGTGGGTCTTTCCTACAACCTTGTGCCTTTTGTGTCCAATGACATGTTTAACACATTTTGTTTGAATTATTGAACAACATTAATTTCAAAATGTTTTATATGGTTAGTTGAAAAAAGCTGGTAGTTGCAACTGAGATGCTGCTTGTATTGTCCAATATTTACAAGTCTTTTGGGTTAGGGGGATTGGGGCAAGTGTTTAAATTGTGCAGTATTTAAGATTCACAATACAAGTTTGTTAACAGATGTGACTGCATGTGTTAATCATAATAAACAATTTGTTAAAGAGATCCCAATGATAATTACAATATTTGTAAATTTTATGAATAGTATATCCAATGGAAGTTGAAATTTAACTACAGCTATGGCAAACACTCGAGACAAATTCTTTATGAAATTAAGTGCCTTTGAAAAGGGTATGGTAGTAGGTGCCAGGCGCACCGGTATGTGTCAAGAATTGCAACACTGGGTTTTTCATGCTCAACAGTTTCCTGTGTTGAATGGTCCACCATCCAAACTACATTGAGCCATCTTGAGACAACTGTGGGAAGCATTGGAGTCAATGTTAGCCAGCAACCCTATGGAAAGCTTTGGACACCGTGTAGACACCTTGTGTCCTCATTTACAACTGCAACCTGGCCAAGATAAAGCAAAGCAGTGCGACAAAAACATGGGATGGGATAAACACATGTACAGTCAATAACACAATAGAAATATCTATGTACAGTTTGTGCAAACATAGTAAAGTTAGGGAGGTAAGGCAATAAATGGGCCACAGTGGCAAAAATGTGGAAATTAAACACTGGAGTTAAAGCTGTGCAGATTTGCAAGTAGAGATACTGGGGTGCAAAAGAGCAACAAGAAAAATGACAGTATGGGGATGAGGTAGTTGGGTGTGCTATTTACAGATAGGCTGTGTACAGGTACGGTGATCGGTAAACTGCTCTTACAGCTGATGCTTAAAGTTAGTGATGGTCTCCAGCTAAAGATAAGTCTCCAGCTTCAGTAATTTTTACAATTTGTTCATTGGCAGCAGAGAACTGGAAGGAAATGTTGCCAAAAGAGGTGTTGGCTTTGGGGATGACCAGTGAAATATACCTGCTGGAGCACGTGCTACGGGTGGGTGTTGCTATGGTGACCAGTGAGCTGAGATAAGGCGGGGCTTTACCTAGCAAAGACTTATAGATAACCTGGAGCCAGTAGGTTTGGTGACGAATATGTAGCGAGGGCCAGCCAACGAGAGCATACAGGTCGCAGTGGTGGGTAGTATAAGGGGCTTTGGTAACAAAAAGGATGACACTGTGATAGACTACATCCAATTTGCTGAGTAGAGTGTCGGATGCTATTTTGTAAATGACATCACCGAAGTCAAGGATTGGTAGGACAGTCAGTTTTATGAGGGTATGTTTGGCAGCATGAGTGAAGGAGGCTTTGTTGCGATATAGGAAGCTGATTCTACCTTTCATTTTGGGTTGGAGATGTTTAATGTGAGTCTGGAAGGAAAGTTTACAATCTAACCAGACACCTAGGTATTTGAGGGCAGCGATCGGTTGAAGAGCATGCATTTACTTTTACTTGGATTTAAGAGCAGTTGGAGGCCACAGAAGGAGAGTTGTATGGCATTGAAGCTTGTCTGGAGGTTAGTTAACACAGTGTCCAAGAAGGGCCAGAAGTATACAGAATGGTGTCGTCTGCATAGAGGTGGATCAGAGAATCACCAGCAGCAAGAGCTATATCACTGATGTGAATTCAACCCTGTGGCACCCCCATAGAGATTGCCAGAGGTCCGGACAACAGGCTCTCCGATTTTACACACTGAAACCAAGGCTGTTGAGTCTGCTGATACGAATGAGGTGATTGACAGAGTCGAAAGCCTTGGCCAGATCGATGAATATATCTGCACAGTTTTGTCTCTAATCGATGGCGGTTATGATTTCATTTAGGACCTTGAGCGTGGCTGAGGTGCACCCATGACCAGCTCGGAAACCAGATAGCATATCGGAAAAGGTACAGTGGGATTTGAAATGGTCAGTGATCTGTTTGTTAACGTGGCTTTCGAAGACCTTAGAAAGGCTGGGCAGGATATATATAGGTCTGTAACAGTTTGGGTCTAGAGTGTCACCCCCTTTGAAGATGGGGATGACCGCGGCAGCTTTCCAATCTTTGGGGATGTCAGACGATACAAAAGAGAGGTTGAACAGGCTAGTAATAGTGGTTGCAACAATTGTGGCGGATAATTTTAGAAAGAGAGGGTTGTCTAGCCCGGCTGATTTGTAGGGGGTCCAGATTTTGCAGCTCTTTCAGAACATCGGCTATCTGGATTTGGGTGAAGGAGAAATGGGGGAGGCTTGGGCATGTTGCTGTGGGCAGTACAAGGCTGTTGAACGGGGTAGAGGTGGCCAGGTTGAAAGCAGTAGAAAAATGCTTAATGAAATTCTCAATTATCGTGGATTTATCGGTGGTGACAGTGTTTCCTAGCCTCAGTGCAGGTCGATTAGAAAGGCCTGCTCGCTGAAAGGTTTTAGGGAGCGTTTTACAGTGATGATTGGTGGTTATTTGACCGTAGACCCATTACGGACGCAGACAATGAGGCAGTGAGCGCTGAGATCCTGGTTGAAGACAGCAGAGGTGTATTTGGAAGGCAGGTTGCTTAGGATGATATCTTTGAGAGTGCCCGTTGTCGTGGACGAATCAGAATTAGTTGGGTAACATAGATAATTAAGATGTTTTATTAGTATAATATGCTTATTTGAGGTACTTGTCAATAGAAAGTGTCCATTGGACTCTGGTGTCTTTTCCGTTGCACGTCTAACTTAGCTGGGACTCAGACACTTGGGGCCCAGAGAGGGGAGAGGTCAGATTTGTCGTCATGGGAATGTGTCTTTACTTATTCTTAAACCATGTGAAGGGATGGCGTGATTAATGGGGAACCAATGACTTGTCTCCACAATGTCTGTGAGCAAGTCACTCCCTCCTTTTCTTTATTGTGGGGAGGATTATGGCAGTAAATGGACCCTTGTATGTCCTCTCTTAGATCTCGCACTTATCCTGTGATAATATATGGCCTAGAGGCTCACTCTCAGTGAGCCTGTCCAGGAGTGGGAACAAGAGGTGTTTTACTGAGGATGGGCCACTATGAGATAGCACTGACAAAGGAGATTTATGATGTATTTTGATAAGAACGCCTAAAAAGCATTCCAGAGGACATGAGCTAATGGTTCTGTTCAATACCGTACCAGGGAGGGACAGTTCTAAGGGGACCAGATACTGGTCTATATAATGAACCCTGTTGACATAGCAGTTACTGTCTGCTGTGTTTTATGGATATCTGTCATATAAAACTTAACCTTTGTGAACTGTTACTAAGATCTGTGGTTTGTCAATGTATGTTGAAGGGGGTGTATCTTTGCTATAAAATATCTCAGTAGCCATTGTGTAATAACCTTCCTGGTTCATTCGAGAGGGTGCATTATTGAAGGTCAAGAACTTTTGCAAAAGTATCTTAAGTATTAAAGATGTAGTTTAACTCGGACTGGTGTGTTTGTAACTCTTCTCATTTGGTAATGCAGAAATTAGCCACCACACCGTGTTTACGGATTTGGGGTTGTACCTGGTAGGTTCATTGATAATTTGTGTGAGATTGAGGGCATCTATCTTAGATTGTAGGACGGCCGGTGTGTTAAGCATGTCCCAGTTTAGGTCACCTAACCGTACTAGCTCTGACAATAGATGGGGGGAAATCAATTCACATATGGTGTCCAGGGCACAGCTGGGGGCAGAATGTGTTCATAATGTTTTGAATCGCAACAGAATCTTATTTATTTATCCCATATCTCTATACATCAAAAGAAATATAACTTGTTTTTCCTAATATTGGAATCGATACTGACACCCTCGAATGACTAACTAGCAGATTAATCGATTAATCTAATTCTACCATGAGCTGGAGGAAAAGGGCAGAGTTCTCTTGGCTTACAAAGGAAGTTTTAAGTTTTAACTCGTTTAAGTTGTTGTTGTTCTACGGTCATTTTGACATTACATTTTGTAGCGCAATACCGTGACACGGATTCAAACCAGGGTTACTGCAGACACAACGCAGAGTACTGACCACTACACGATCATGCAGGGCTTTTAAAGTGTAGAGACGCGATGATGGGCTAACCAACCTGGCACTGGGACGTGTTCACAGCACAGATTACTATCCACTGTATCGTCACAACGAACTACCAGGGGAGATATTGGGCTTGTCAAGCATGCTGCTGCACTGACATGAACAAGCTGGCTAAATGCCAGAGTTGGCTAGTTATAGAGAGACACGCCAGTGTAGAGTATTTTGAACAGTGGAGATTTTAGCATGTAAATCTTGGTGGGGGAAACTCCCCCAAAATGTTTTAGATGCATGCCAGCAAAGCCACTACACAACAACACAACACTAAACAATACATTAATGTCACTATAAAGGTGACAAACGGTGCCCACAAACTGTTAGGGCCTGTATAAAGCTGTCCCAACAGCAGAGCTGCACCACCTCAACACCACAGAAAGCACTGAGCTAGGCTGAAACACCTGCATTTTGGAGCTGTCTTACTCAAGAATGCAAAAAAGAGACAGTTCTTAACTCAATTATTATTTTTTTTACATTGTTTGCAAACTGATATGTGAGACGTAGTCAAAAGTTTAGACACGCCTAATCATTCAAGGGTTTTTCTTTATTTTTTACTATTTTCTACATTGTAGAATAATAGGGAAGACATCAAAGCTATGAAATAACACATATGGAATCATGTAGTAACCAAAATCAAGAAATATCTTATTTTTCAAAGTAGCCACTCTTTGCCTTGATGACAGCTTTGCACACTCTTGGCATTCTCTCAACAAGCTTCACCTGGAATGCTTTTCTATCAGTCTTGAAGGAGTTCCCATGTATGCTGAGCAATTGTTGATTGCTTTTCCTCCACTCTGTGGTCCAACTCATCCCAATCCATCTCAATTGGGTTGAGGTCGGGTGATTGTAGAGGCCAGGTCATCTGATGCAGCACTCCATCACTCTACTTCTTGGTCAAATAGCCCTTACACAGCCTGGAGGTGTATTGGGCCATTGTCCTGTTGAAAAACAAATGATAGTCCCACTAAGCGCAAACCAGATGAGATGGAGTATCCCTGCAGAATGCTGTGATAGCCATGCTGGTTAACTGTGTTTTGAGTTCTAAATACATCACAGACAGTGTCACCAGCAAAGGACCCCCACACCATCACACTTCCTCCTCCATGCTTCACGGTGGGAACCATACATTCGGAGATCATCTGTTCACCTACTCTGCATCTCACAAAGACATGGCGGTTGGAACGAAAAATCTTACATTTGGTCTCATCAGACCAAAGGATAGATTGCCACTGGTCTAATGTCTATTGCTCATGTTTCTTGGCCCAAGCAAGTCTCTTCTTCTTATTGTCATTTAGTAGTGGTTTCTTTGCAGCAATTTGATGATGATGCCTGATTCACACAGTCTCCTCTGAACAGTTGTTGTTAAGATGTCTGTTACTTGATGTGCTATTAACTCTAATGAACTTATCCTCTACAGCAGAGGTAACTCTGGGTCTTCCTTTCTTGTGGCGGTCCTCACGAGAGCCAGTTTCACCATAGCGCTTGATGGTTTTTGCAACTCCACTTGAAGAAACTTTCAAAGTTCTTGAAATTTTCCGGATTGACTGACCTTCAAGTCTTAAAGTAATGATGGACTTTCGTTTCTCTTTTCTTATTTTAGCTGTTCTTGACATAATATGGACTTGGTCTTTTACCAAATAGGGCAATCTTCTGTTTGCCACCCCTACCTTGTCACAACAGAACTGATTGGCTCAAATGCAAAGCTGTCATAAAGGCAAAAAATGAAAAATGGGTGTCTGATTATTTCTGGCTGGGTACTCTGCTGATATAATCTAATGTTTTGCGTTCGTTGTAAAGCCTTTTTGAAATCGGACAGTGTGGTTAGATTAACGAGAGTCTTGTCTTTAAAATGGTGTAAAATAGTCACATGTTTGAGAAATTGAAGTAATAGCATTTCTAAGGTATTTGAATAACGCGCCACGGGATTCCACTGGCTGTTGAGTAGGTGGGACGATTTCGTCCCACATACCCTAGAGAGGTTAACACTTTTTTGGTTACTTCATGATTCCATATGTGTTATTTCATAGTTTTGATGTCTTCACTATTATTGTACAATGTAGAAAATAGTAAAAAATAAAGAGAAACCCTTGAATTAATATGTGAGTGCAAACTTTTGACTGGTATTTTATATATAAATGTACACAGCTGAAGTCGTAAGTTTACATACAATAAGGTTGGAGTCATTAAAACTCGTTTTTCAACCACTCAAGAAATGTCTTGTTAACAAACTATAGTTTTGGGAAGTCGGTTAGGACATCTACTTTGTGCATGACAAAAGTCATTTTTTAAACAATTGTTTACAGACAGATTATGTTACTGTATCACAATTACAGTGGGTCAGAAGTTTACATACACTAAGTTGACTGTACCTATAAACAGCTTGGAAAATTCCAGAAATAAATGTCATGGCTTTAGAAGCTTCTGATAGGCTAATTTACATAACTTGAGTCAATTGGAGGTGTACCTGTGGATGTATTTCAAGACCTACGTTCAAGCTCAGTGCCTCTTTGCTTGAAATCATGGGAAAATCAAAATAAATCAGCCAAGACCTCAGAATAACATTTTAGACCTCCACAAGTCTGGTTCATCCTTGGGAGATATTTCCAAACGCCTAAAGGTAACACGTTCATCTGTACAAACAATAGTATGCAAGTATAAAAACCATGGGACTACGCAGCCGTCATACCAATCAGGAAGGCGACGCGTCCTGTCTCCTAGAGATGAACGTACTTTGGTGCGAAAAGTGCAAATCAATACAGCAAAGGACCTTGTGAAGATGCTGGAGGAAACAGGTACGAAAGTATCTATATCCATAGTAAAACGAGTCCTATATTGACATAACCTGAAAGGCCGCTCAGCAAGGAAGAAGCCACTGCTCCAAAACCGCCATAAAAACCCAGTCTATGATTTGCAACTGCACATGGAGAAAAGTCCTCTGGTCTGATGAAATAAAAATAGACTGTTTGGCCATAATGACCATCGTTATGTTTTGAGGAAAAATGGGGGAGTCTTGCAAGCCGAAGAACACCATCCCAACCGTGAAGCACGGGGGTGGCATCATCATGTTGTGGCGGTGCTTTGCTGCAGGAGGGACTGGTGCACTTCACAAAATAGATGGCACCATGAGGAAGGAAAATTATGTGCATATATTAAAGCAACATCTCAAGACATCAGTCAGGAAGTTAAAGCTTGGTCGCAAATGGGTCTTTCAAATGGACAATGACTCCAAGCATACTTCCAAAGTTGTGGTAAAATCGCTTAAGTACAACAAAGTCAAGCTATTGGAGTGGCCATCACAAAGCTCTGGCCTCAATTCCATAGAAAATTTGTGGGCAGACTGAAAAAAGTGTGTGCGAGCAAGGAGACCTACAATCCTGACTCAGTCACACTAGCTCTGTCAGGAGGAATGGGCCAAAGTTCACCCAATTTTTTGTGGGAAGCTTGTGGATGGCTACCCGAAATGTTTGATCGAAGTTCAACAATTTAACGTCAATGCTACCAAATAATAATTGAGTGTATGTAAACTTCTGACCCACTGGGAATGTGATGAAAGAAATTAAAGCTGAAATAAATAATTATTCCTACTATTATTCTGACATTACATATTCTTAAAATAAAGTGGTGATCCTAACTGACCTAAGACAGGTAATTTTTTACTAGGATTAAATGTCAGGAATTGTGAAAAACTGAGTTTAAATGTATTTGGCTAAGGTGTATGTAAACTATCGACTTCAACTTTATATATATATTCAATCTATTTTGGAATAAGGCTGTAACAAAAAGTCATATATATATATATAGGGCCTTCGGAAAGTATTCAGACCCCTTGACTTTTTGTTACAGGCTTATTCCAAAATAGATTAAATTTGTTTTCCCACTCGTCAGTCTACACACAATAACCTATAATGACAAAGCAAAAACAGGTTTTAGAAATTTTTGCAATAAAATTACAAATGTAAAACTGAAATATAACATTTAGATAAGTATTCAGACCCTTTGCTCAGTACTTTGTTTAAGCACCTTTGGCAGTGATAACAGCCTCAAGTCTTCTTGGGTATGACGCTATAAGTTTGGCACTCCTGTAAATGGGGAGTGCCTCACATTCTTTTCTGTAGATCCTCTCAAGCTCATCTTATGTTTTTTGAGAAGGAGGCGAGGCGAGGATTATGCAATTGATATTCTCCACATGTCACAGCAACATTTCTCCTTTTGAGTGAGGTAGCTAACAAGTGCCAGCATGGTTAGCCTCTCCATTCAAGCCCTGGTAGCCCGCTGTGACCGTATAGTGGTTAGTACTGTGCGTTGTGGCTGCAGAAACAAATGGTTCACAGCATGTCATGGCAAAAAGGCTCCTTTTCATTGCTTAAAACGTACTACTGTAACCGTGTAATTTAATCTGTAAATCTGTGGCATTAGCTGAACTGACTAACAACTCAAGTATTTAACCAGCTTGTACACATCACTGTCCCAGCATGAGTAGCCTCTAAAAGCATTCCCTCATACCTCACTGTGATTGTATAGTAGTTAATACTCTGCGTTGTGGCCACGGCAACTTTGGTTCGAATCCGGGTCACAGCATTGTCATTTCAAAAGGGTTGTATTTTGAACGAGTTAAAACTTACTGTGTAAGCTAAGAAACTCAACAACTCTGCCATTTGACAAGTAACCCAGCTCATTGTAGGTTAATTGCTTAAATTAACTGATTCATCTACTGTTTCAGAGGTTTTTACCATTTTTAAGCTCGAGACCCAAATGAAAAATGTAATGTCCTCGAACAACTGAAATTATGAAGAAATAGTGTATCATTCTGAATGTTTACTGATATCTCTCGACCCACCTCTCACATGCTCAGGCACACTTTGGGTCCCAAACCATAGATTAAGAAACCCTGTTGCTAGACAATTGAAGGTGTCTATATCGATTCCAATATAAGAGAATTACATCTGCTTTGTGACATGATTTTGCTAGGCAGAGATATGGGTTAAATGAATGAGACGGGTTAGATTCAAATAGGTGTGGGTTTTCATACCCGCAATAGAAGTTACATCTATGGGTACTGTGGCATAGTTGGTTAAAGCACCTGTCTAATTAAAACAGGAGATCCTGAGTTTGAGTCTCAACAGTGCCTTTTCAAGCATTTTATTGTACCCATTCGTGGAGAAGGTCAGAGGGGAGGGACCTCTGGTTTTCTCATCCAATGGGTTTTTGAGAAAACCTGGTTCGAATCTGGGCTGCGGCTTTGCAATAGTCAGAGTCAGGGCAAAACAGCTATATTTGAACAAGTTAAAACATACTGTGTAAACCTAAATATCTAGAGAACTCAGCAATTTGAGAAAGTCCTCCAACTCATGTTAGGTTGATACTGAACCTCATCATGGTCCTTAGTCTCAGAACCCCTACTGACCCTCAACCAGGGGCGAAAATCTGATATCAACTTTGGGGGGGACAATTACATGACATTTTCTCAAGAGCAATTCCTGAGGGGGACACCAAAAGTAGTGCTGTAACACATAGCCTACATTGTAATATGGTAAATGTATATTGAGGAACCAAAGAAATAAGGTGTTTGCCGTGCTCCAAACTACCGGTACCCAAAACTACACAACTACATTTACGTCATTTCGCAGACGCTCTTATCCAGAGCGACTTACAGTAGTGAATGCATACATTTCATACTTTTTTTTTTCCTGTGCTGGCCCCCCATGGGAACCGAACCCACAACCCTGGTGTTGCAAACACCATGCTCTACCAACTGAGCTACAGAGAAGGCTAACTTCTCACAACAGCAATACCATTGCCTTTAACAAATCTTAGTTCAGTCACCAGTTTAATTTGAGAGTGGGGGTATCCATGGCATTTTCCAATTATGTTCCTATTTTCCAAGTAAAAAAAATGGAGAACCTTTCATAATGTTGCCAAACAAAGACTCAACAAACTTACCTGAGACTCCCTGTCTCTGCCAGTCTGTCCCTGCATATCTGTCCCCAACTCTGCTGTCTGTGTGCCATCTGTTGCCTGCTCTGCCTAATGACATCAGTGTGAAACATTTCCATTAGAATTTCATTTCTTTCTTATGAACATTTTATCAACTAGTCTTTGAGATATTAGGCTACTAGGGTTCTTACTTTGCGTTTTGGTGTACTGAAAAATACTCTGATGTCCGTCTTTTTTTTTCTGCCATTTTTTTACCTGGCTGGCTGGCTACACACACACAGTGTGTAGGTTATTTACAGTAGGAGATGGGCTTCTATCATCTTATCTTTTATCATTCTATTTGGACTTCGATCTAAAAGGTACCTAGCAAATGTGAAACGGATTAAAATGACAAGAGTTGACAGCTGTATGAGTTCACCATTTACACAACATATGCTGCAACCTTTTGTAATTTTAATAGTTTGTTTCATATTGGCTGGCTTCCAACAATAGCTGAATTTGCAAAGCTAGCGAGCACCAATTCAGTTTCAGTGGTGTTTGCTATAATCTTTGCTACCCGGGTTAAATAAAATAAATAAATAAAAGTTCCCTTGCGACAATTTAGCTTTTGCAACGAGACCAGTAAATATATTTAAGACAATGGTGGAAGAGAGTGTAGTTCTGTTCAGTTTGGACTTCAGTTTATCGCTAACCTTATCACAGGGACTTTAAGGCACTAACTTACATCATCTGCATGCTGATCTCAGAATAAATTGACGATAGCAAAGATTCCATCTTTGACGAGGCCACATAAATGGAATAGGTACTAGCTAGCTTAATAGTTAATATTTGCGCGCTAGCTCTGCATATTCAGCTAGTGTGTGTGTGCGATTGACTGGATTAACCTCATGTCAGTTACGTTCATTGAGTGCCTTTCAGACAGTGGCTACGACCCCTCTGTTACCTTGCCAGTGGATCAAACCATTGTGAGGAAAAGGGTGGGGGGGTCGCAATCTTTTGAAACTTAAAAACGCACTATTAAGTGTCTATTATCAGCACAATTGCTTTCATTGCGTATTATTAATATTATTTAAATTACATAGTTATGTTTCAGTGATATATTGGGGGGGACAAATCATATTTTTCTCAGGATGGGGGGGTCGTGTCCCCCCCGCGATATCCGCCCCTGCCCTCAACATGGTCCTTAGGCTCAAATCGCATTCAGCTTGTCATCTTTCTGTATCTAATGCACAATGTGGTGGGAGGTCACCCACTAAGGACCTCCACCAGCTGCATACAGACACACATAAAGCTGTTTCTCTGTGCTGGAATCAGAAAAAAATACACCAAATGGGAAACCCGAAACATTGTTTGGCTTCAGCAGGCCTTTATAACCTTTACGTTCGCAATCTGTGGTTATCTAGACATCTGGGTGAGAGACTGTGGAGAGAGTTGAGCCCTTAAATCCACAGGTCCCCACACAGTTTTGAGAAGGGAGAGATTAAAGGAACTCTGACACACTGTAATCACTCAGCCACAACTCAGAACCCAGCTCAGGAGAAAACAAAGCTAAGTGAATCATACTAAGTGACTTCGCCAGAGAAAAGAATATGTTATGAGACCTCTGCTTTTTCCAGAGAAGGAGAAAGAGGTTGTGGTAGTGAAGTGGTTGAATAACAAAGTTATTGTTTATAATTACGCTGCACATTGTAGAATAGAAAGCAGCTACAAATGGGAAAATTGTGTTGGCCACCTTCTCTCTGCCTTGGAAGACGTTTCAGCAAACACATAATTCTAACATCTAAGAGCTTGGACCGCTAAAAACTATTCGTTTTGTAATGAAATATCTTTGTCAGCCTTCATTTATCATGGTGAAGTCACTTTTATGCTCATACTCACTTGTTGAGTTGTGCGAGTGAGTGGCTTCCATGGCTGATTTGATTTGAATTGAGTAGCCACCCCCAGACAGCCATGGTTTGGTGGGCCATTCATCCCGACCTCCCCCATCTCAATCTCTCCCTCTAGACTCTTTTCCTCCTGTGCTTCCAATAGCTCCCTGTGTCACCAGACTGATTAAAACAAACAGACTGACTCCAGCTAGCTGTTTCTGCCTCCAGCTATTTGTCTCTGCCTCCAGCTAGCTGTCTCTGCCTCCAGCTGTCTGTCTCTGCCTCCAGCTATCTGTCTGATCCTCCAGCAAGCCGTCTGTGCCTCCAGCTAGCAGTCTGTGCCTCCAGCTAGCAGTCTGTGCGTCCAGCTAGCTGTCTCTGCCTGCAGCTATCTTTCTCTCCCTCCAGCTATCTGTCTCTGCAAAAGTATCTATATCCACAGTAAAACGAGTCCTATATCGACATAACCTGAAAGGCCGCTCAGCAAGGAAGAAGCCACTGCTCCATAATCGCCATAAAAAACCCAGTCTACGATTTGCAACTGCACATGGAGAAAAGTCCTCTGGTCTGATGAAAGAAAAATAGAACAGTTTGGCCATAATGACCATCGTTATGTTTGGAGGAAAAAGGGGGAGGCTTGCAAGCCGAAGGACCCCATCCCAACCGTGAAGCACAGGGGTGGCATCATCATGTTCTGGGGGTGCTTTGCTGCAGGAGGGACTGGTGCACTTCACAAAATAGATGGCATCATGAGGAATGAAATTTACGTGGATATATTGAAGCAACATCTCAAGACATCAGTCAGGAAGTTAAAGCTTGGTCGCAAATGGGTCTTCCAAATGGACAATGACCTCAAGCATATTTCCAAAGTTGTGGCAAATGGCTTAAGTACAACAAAGTCAAGCTATTGGAGTGGCCATCACATAGCTCTGACCTCAATCACATAGAAAATTTGTGGGCAGACTGAAAAAAGCGTGTGCGAGCAAGGAGGCCTACAAACCTGACTCAGTTCCACCAGCTCTGTCAGGAGGAATGGGCCAAAATTCACCCAGTTTTTGCGGGAAGCTTGTGGATGGCTACCCAAAACGTTTGACCGAAGTTCAACAATTTAAAGACAATGCTACCAAATACTAACTGAGTGTCTGTAAACATCTTACCCACTGGGAATGTGATGAACAAAATTAAAGCTGAAATAAATAATTCTTTCTACTATTATTCTGACATTTCACATTCTTAAAATAAAGTGATGATCCTAACGGACCTAAGACAGGTCATTTTTTACTAGTTGTAAATGTCAGGAATTGTGAAAAACTGAGTTTAAATGTATTTGGCTAAGGTGTATGTAAACTTCCGACTTCAACTTTATATATATATAAAATATATATATATATATATATATATATATATATATATATATATATATATATATATATATATATATATATATATATATATATATATATATATATATACACTGCTCAAAAAAATTAAGGGAAAACTTAAACAACACAATGTATCTCCAAGTCAATCACACTTCTGTGAAATCAAACTCTCCACTTAGGAAGCAACACTGATTGATAATACATTTCACATGCAGCCTTCCCTGTAGCTCAGTTGGTAGAGCATGGTGTTTGCAACACCAGGGTTGTGGGTTCGATTCCCACGGGGGGCCAGCACAGGAAAAAAAAAAGGTATGAAATTGTATGAAATGTATGCATTCACTACTGTAAGTCGCTCTGGATAAGAGCGTCTGCTAAATGATTAAAATGTAATGTAAAAATGTTGTGCAAATTGAACAGGCAACAGGTGGAAATTATAGGCAATTAGCAAGACACCCCCAATAAAGGAGTAGTTATTCAGGTGGTGACCATAGACCACTTCTCAGTTCCTATGCTTCCTGGCTGATGTTTTGGTCCCTTTTGAATGCTGGCGGTGCTTTCACTCTAGTCGTAGCATGAGACGGAGTCTACAACCCACACAAGTGGCTCAGGTAGTGCAGCTCATCCAGGATGGCACATCAATGCGAGCTGTGGCAAGAAGGTTTGCTGTGTCTGTCAGCGTAGTGTCCAGAGCATGGAGGCGCTACCAGGAGACAGGCCAGTACATCAGGAGACGTGGAGGAGGCCGTAGGAGGGCAACAACCCAGCAGCAGGACCGCTACCTCCGCCTTTGTGCAAGGAGGAGCAGGAGGAGCACTGCCAGAGCCCTGCAAAATGACCTCCAGCAGGCCACAAATGTGCATGTGTCTGCTCAAACGGTCAGAAGCAGACTCCTTGAGGGTGGTATGAGGGCCCGACGTCCACAGGTGGGGGTTGTGCTTACAGCCCAACACCGTGCAGGACGTTTGGCATTTGCCAGCGAACACCAAGATTGGCAAATTCGCCACTGGCGCCCTGTGCTCTTCACAGATGAAAGCAGGTTCACACTGAGCACATGTGACAGACGTGACAGAGTCTGGAGACGCCGTGGAGAACGTTCTGCTGCCTGCAACATCCTCCAGCATGACCGGTTTGGCGGTGGGTCAGTCATGGTGTGGGGTGGCATTTCTTTGGGGGACCGCACAGCCCTCCATGTGCTCGCCAGAGGTAGCCTGACTGCCATTAGGTACCGAGATGAGATCCTCAGACCCCTTGTGAGACCATATTCTGGTGCGGTTGGCCTTGGGTTCCTCCTAATGCAAGACAATGCTAGACCTCATGTGGCTGGAGTGTGTCAGCAGTTCCTGCAAGAGGAAGGCATTGATGCTATGGACTGGCCTGCCCGTTCCCCAGACCTGAATTCAATTGAGTACATCTGGGACATCATGTCTCGCTCCATCCACCAATGCCACGTTGCACCACAGACTGTCATGGAGTTGGTGGATGCTTTAGTCCAGGTCTGGGAGGAGATCCCTCAGGAGACCATCCACCACCTCATCAGGAGCATGCCCAGGCGTTGTAGGGAGGTCCTACAGGCACGTGGAGGCCACACACACTACAGAGCCTCAAATCCAGACCTCCATGGGTTGATAAATTGGATTTCCATTGATTATTTTTGTGTGATTTTTTTTGTCAGCACATTCAGCTTTGTAAAGAAAAAGTATTTAATAAGATTATTTAATTCATTCAGATCTAGGATGTGTTATTTTAGTGTTCCCTTTATTTTTTTGAGCAGTGAATATTTCAGGAAATGGCTTCCTGGATTCCCCCACGCAGCTGATTGGTCGGCCCCAGTGCAAATTGGAGCTCCGATCCCGCCCTCTCGTTAGGGGATACAGCTGTCGGCAATTACAAACTCCTTCTGCAGCTTTAGAAGCCAGTGTTCCTTTTTTTTCCCCACAGGAAGAGAGATCTTCTTTGACGTCCTGTGTTGGTTGTTGCTCAGGGAGAGCGTCTTGGTATGTCCTGTGTTTTGTGGTTGGTTTGTATATTGTGAAGTATTTTGTAGGTGGTCCTGCAGGTGTATGTCAAAAGGACTGTTTTTGATCATTGAAATTGTTCACTTTACGTTAGTAATTATTCTGATTTTGCTCCGAGGGGGGGAGGCAGCTTGGGAGTGCTTAGGCAAGAGGCCTGCGGGCATACATGTACCCATAATATGTACTATGTCTATGCACACTAGGTAAGACCTAGGCGGACCATCCCTTGTATTTTGGTTAGTGCGCCAGTTGGTGCTAGTTAGGCAAGTTGTGGGACGGTAGGAAAAGGGGCTCTAACTGTTACTTTCTTTGCTTTGGTTCTATTCAGCCCCTGTTAACTTTAAATTCTCTGCCTCTGTCATCCTTGCCCGCACCTGCAATCCCATACCTCTTTCACCCCACAGGGAGTTGTGTGTAGCAGGGTGTTGCGTCCCCCCCCCTCCAAGAGGTGTATGTAACAAATGCACTGATTGACACATCTAGCATTGGGTACTGAAATGTCAGGTTCCAAATAACTGAAGGGAACTGAAACAGGAAGTTCTTCATGCCAGCCATTTTGCTCTGTTAAAGCTGCAGTAGGTCAGTCTGGAGAAAGGAGACTTATAGTGCAAGAAGTTAGCTGGAAAGTTGCCGATTTTCAACGTAGGTGACTGGTGCCATCTCTGCAAAAAAACTGTCTTTGGTCAGTTACTTTACCAACTTTAATATCCATAATGTAAAGTGAATGCATAAATAGGCATGTTATCAACAAACGGATGCTTATCTGGCTCCAACTTCTGCTCCTCTGTGTGCAGAGACAGACCCTGCCACAGCTGAACAGGAGGGGAGGGACTCAACTCTCACACACTTGTTTGCTTTCTGTGCCTTCTGCCTTGATACATAACTGTTAATAAATCCCAAACAATGAAGTTGATATAGTTCATCACGTATATGTATCTGCTTAAATCTAATTATTTGTGGACATTAGTCAGGTGCATCCCTAGAAGAGACATGATTGGCTGGAATGATTTTTCAGAGTGATTGCAGAGCGAGGGGTAGTCATAGAAGCTGGATCTTCTCTCAGAACATTTTGAATACTGATAGCTGACTGTGTGTAATGACAATTTCACCATATTGTTCAGTCTTACCTAATGCATCTTTAACATGTAAGCTTACTTAAATTAGAGAATCTATATCGATCTTTGAAACTAAGGCCTGCATAAGTGTTTTCACATGGTGGACGTTGGCCTTCCCTGCTGATCCTGTGTAATATGTTTTCTGGTGACTAAACACAGGTTTCTCTAGCTCTTCACATTTTATTGTTGCGTCTTCAAGTTGTATTTATACTATATCACTGGGATTAATTTGACTCCGATATGCAGATGTTTATGGCGGGGTGTTTAGTAGTTCTTATATGGTAGACTGAGTCTAGTGCTTAATACCAAGCTTTCATTTTCATCTTGATTTGATTAACGCAACTAGTATTTCATATTGAAATGACAGATTCTAAATTATTACACTGCAGGTAAAGGTGAACTGCATTGCAGCTCTAACATGTCTAGTGTCTAAAGCGTTTATGGGTGTCTGTCTACACTTTCTACCAGGCAATCTGGAGAAGAGCAGGCGCAACCTTGTGATCATAGATATTCATATTTAGGGTCTTAAAGTACATAGTTCAAGAATATGGCAATACAAATTATGACTACACTACCAATGATGCAGCTGTTGCATTGCTTGCATACTACAGTATCTTCACATGCAGGTAAAAGAAAATACTTCACAATTCTGAAACCATTTAAAATCGAGGTAAAGTTTATCTACATTCAATAATCAAGTTTGAATTATTCAGCCATGTTTTAGGAGTTACTTGACTAAATCTGATGGTTAGTTTTAATTGGACAGATGGTTTAAAAGGTTGACAGACCCTGCTCTATATTAGACAGTGTCATAATATATTAATGCATACCTGTGAATACTGCAGCCTGTGTTAATGAATATTGTTATATATTAATTAATAATATATTATATTTCAAAGTGGCAACTTTGTTTGGAAAGGTGAGTTCCAGCACCATAACCATCATCATATTCTGAAGTGGAATCTGTAACATTTATGATTCTTTGAAGTTATAGCAACATCAGAATACATTTTAGAAGTGCATTGAGACTTGCTCACCAACAAAACAATATGTTTACATACATCATTACACATAAGTCACCAAGTTGATCAGGAAGAAACAGCAGGAGGTAGAGTGGGGAGGTGCTGAGAGTAGGAGAGGAACTCCATGGCTTTGAATGTCTGAATCAGAGCTCCTTTGAGTTGGAGGCTTCTTAAATGTATCTGTACAAATGTGTATTTCAGGTTACGTGACACACACATGGCAACCACACTGCAGTTGATCGGTGGTGGAGGAGGCAGTTCATTTGAATTCCACGGCATGAAAAACGGTGCCACCCTCAAGAAGATCGGAGTGGCGGTGGAAGGCTGGCAGGTCAAAGCTGTGCGGGCGGAGCTGACTGAAGGGCGCGTTGCGACCTTTGGAAATTCACACACTTTCAATGAGTTTGAGTTTGACCTCGGCGAGTGCATCACCAAGCTGTCTCTGTGGGGTAACGGCGCCGGCACACGTCTGGGTGCCATCAAGTTCACGACGAGTAAGAACCGGCAGTTTTTTTTTAAAAATGACCAGGTGGGGACTGAAGACTGAGTACACCATATATGTGGGGTCGGAATCTGCCTGGGGCTGCAGGGCAGGTCTGGCTCGGACATTGACTGCATGGGCTTCCTCTTTATCAACACCATCAAGTCGTCCGTGCTGACCGACATGGAGTATCCCACCCTGTCCCTCTTCAAACCCCAGGTGAGCTCTTCCATAGATGGGTGTAGACTGCTCAGGAAAACTCTACTGATGCTCTAACATTAAGGGGGCTGTTCACTTTAAAATATGTAATCCAATATGGGGGTCGATATTCATCAGGCATCTCATTTCTAGGACAGTCATGCCTTATGTTTCATTGGCCTTGGTCAGTAAAATAGCTCCAACACCCTTTTTTTAAATTTTTAACCTTTACACATGCACGAGGCCAAGATAGCACACACACCCGTTATTATTGTTGGCTGTCTAAAAATCTATTTATCAGTTCCTCACTGATTAGTTCTTAAATGGTCTTTGTCTTGTTTGAACAACTTGCATCTTTGTGTGTTGATTTTAGGTGACCCCAGAATATGTGAAATCCATGTCTCACCACAATGACACCTCCTTTGTTCAATAAAAATCCATTGCATACAGCAAGACCCTGACCAAGACTTCCTCCTGGTCAGTCAGCAACAAGATGGAGTCCACCTTGGATGTGTCGGTCAAAGCGGGGATCCCGGATCTGGTAGAGGTGTCATCAGGGTTCAGCTTGACCGTGGGAGTGGAGCAATCCACCAGCCTGCAGAAGACCGAGACCATAACAGAATCGGACACTATCAACGTGAAGATCCCACCAGGGAAGACCATGGATGTTGAGATCACAATGGGGAAAGCAAATATCGACCTTGACTACAGGGCCACAGTTAAAGTCACCTGCATGAATGGCAGTCAGCTGGTCTTCCCATCCAATGGCATCTATACAGGTGTGACTTACACTTCTGCAAGGGTATTCATAAAGGAGAGATGAGAAGTGTATGACATCATGAATAGTATGCACAATGATAAAATGTGACACCATTACTGATTATTTGTGTGCCTTCTCTGTTATGATCTTCTGAGTGATTCTAATTGAACCCAGTTTTTCTTTCTGTCTCAGCAGAGGGTATAATAATAGGTGGGTCTTTCCTACAACCTTGTGCCTTTTGTGTCCAATGACATGTTTATAACACATTTTGTTTGAATTATTGAACAACATTAATTTCAAAATGTTTTGTTATATGGTTAGTTCCCCCATTTACCATAAACACAATGTTACGTAATGGTAACTTAACCACTAGGCTACCTGCTGCCCCATAGTGACTAGAATTACAACAAAAAAGCTGTTAGTTGCAACTGAGATGCTGCTTGAATAGTCCAATATTTACACGTCTTTTGGGTTAGGGGGATTGGGGCAAGTGTTTTAAATTGTGCAGTATTTAGCAATCACAATACAAGTCTGTTAACAGATGTGACTGTGTGCGTGTCTCAGTGACTGCATGTGTTAATCATAAACAATTTGTTAAAGAGAACCCAATGTAATGATAATTACAATATTTGTAAATTTTATGAATAGTATATCCAATGGAAGTTGAAATTTAACTACAGCTATGGCAAACACGCGAGACAAATTCTTTATGGAATTAAGTGCCTTTGAAAAGGGTATGGTAGTAGGTGCCAGGTGCACCGGTATGTGTCAAGAATTGCAACACTGCTGGGTTTTTCATGCTCAACAGTTTCCCGTGTGTGTTGAATGGTCCACCATCCAAACTACATTGAGCCATCTTGAGACAACTGTGGGAAGCATTGGAGTCAATGTTAGCCAGCAACCCTATGGAAAGCTTTTGACACCGTGTAGACACCTTGTGTCCTCATTTACAACTGCGACCTGGCCAAGATAAAGCAACGCAGTGCGACAAAAACAACATGGGATGGGATAAACACATGTACAGTCAATAACACAATAGAAAGATCTATGTACAGTTTGTGCAAACGTAGTAAGGTTAGGGAGGTAAGGCAATAAATAGGCCATAGTGGCAAAAATGTGGAAATTAAACGCTGGAGTTAAGATGTGCAGATTTGCAAGTAGAGATACTGGGGCGCAAAAGAGCAACAAGAAAAATGACAGTATGGGGATGAGGTGTGCTATTTACAGATAGGCTGTGTACGGTGATCGGTAAACTGCTCTTACAGCTGATGCTTAAATTTAGTGATGGTCTCCAGCTAAAGATATGTCTCCAGCATCAGTAATTTTTACAATTTGTTCCAGTCATTGGCAGCAGAGAACTGGAAGGAAATGTTGCCAGAAGAGGTGTTGGCTTTGGGGATGACCAGTGAAATATACATGCTGGAGCACGTGCTACGGGTGGGTGTTGCTATGGTGACCAGTGAGCTGAGATAAGGCGGGGCTTTACCTAGCAAAGACTTATAGATGACCTGGAGCCGGTGGGTTTGGTGACGAATATGTAGCGAGGGCCAGCCAACGAGAGCATACAGGTCGCAGTGGTGGGTAGTATAAGGGGCTTTGGTAACAAAAAGGATGACACTGTGATAGACTACATCCAATTTGCTGAGTAGAGTGTCGGATGCTATTTTGTAAATGACATCACCGAAGTCAAGGATTGGTAGGACAGTCAGTTTTATGAGGGTATGTTTGGCAGCATGAGTGAAGGAGGCTTTGTTGCGATATAGGAAGCTGATTCTACCTTTCATTTTGGGTTGGAGATGTTTAATGTGAGTCTGGAAGGAAAGTTTAAAATCTAACCAGACACCTAGGTATTTGAGGGCAGCGATCGGTTGAAGAGCATGCATTTACTTTTACTTGGATTTAAGAGCAGTTGGAGGCAACAGAAGGAGAGTTGTATGGCATTGAAGCTCGTCTGGAGGTTAGTTAACACAGTGTCCAAGAAGGGCCAGAAGTATACAGAATGGTGTCGTCTGCATAGAGGTGGATCAGAGAATCACCAGCAGCAAGAGCTATATCACTGATGTGAATTCAACCCTGTGGCACCCCCATAGAGATTGCCAGAGGTCCGGACAACAGGCTCTCCGATTTTACACACTTAACTCTGTCTGAGAAGTAGTTGGTGAACTAGGCGAGGCAGTCATTTGAGAAACCAAGGCTGTTGAGTCTGCCGATACGAATGAGGTGATTGACAGAGTCGAAAGCCTTGGCCAGCTCGATGAATATATCTGCACAGTTTTGTCTCTAATCGATGGCGGTTATGATTTCATTTAGGACCTTGAGCTTGGCTGAGGTGCACCCATGACCAGCTCGGAAACCAGATAGCATAGCGGAGAAGGTACAGTGGGATTCGAAATGGTCAGTGATCTGTTTGTTAACTTGGCTTTCGAAGACCTTAGAAAGGCTGGGCAGGATAGATATAGGTCTGTAACAGTTTGGGTCTAGAGTGTCATCCCCTTTGAAGATGGGGATGACCGCGGCAGCTTTCCAATCTTTGGGGATGTCAGACGATACAAAAGAGAGGTTGAACAGGCTAGTAATAGTGGTTGCAACAATTGTGGTGGATAATTTTAGAAAGAGAGGGTTGTCTAGCCCGGCTGATTTGTAGGGGGTCCAGATTTTGCAGCTCTTTCAGAACATCGGCTATCTGGATTTGGGTGAAGGAGAAATGGGGGAGGCTTGGGCATGTTGCTGTGGGCAGTACAAGGCTGTTGAACGGGGTAGAGGTGGCCAGGTTGAAAGCATGGACAGCCGTAGAAAAATGCTTAATGAAATTCTCAATTATCGTGGATTTATCAGTGGTGACAGTGTTTCCTAGCCTCAGTGCAGGTCGATTAGAAAGGCCTGCTCGCTGAAAGGTTTTAGGGAGCGTTTTGCAGTGATGATTGGTGGTTATTTCACCGTAGACCCATTAAGGATGCAGACAATGACGCAGTGAGCGCTGAGATCCTGGTTGAAGACAGCAGTGTATTTGGATGGCAGGTTGGTTAGGATGATATCTTTGAGAGTGCCCGTTGTAGTGGACGAATCAGAATTAGTTAGGTAACATAGATAATTAAGATGTTTTATTAGTATAATATGCTTATTTGAGGTACTTGTCATTAGAAAGTGTCCATTGGACTCTGGTGTCTTTTCCGTTGCACGTCTAACTTAGCTGGGGCTCAGACACTTGGGGCCCAGAGAGGGGAGAGGTCAGATTTGTCGTCATGGGAATGTGTCTTTACTTACATTTACATTTTAGTCATTTAGCAGACGCTCTTATCCAGAGCGACTTACAGTAGTGAATGCATACATTTCATACAATTTCATACATATCATACATTTTTTTTATTTTTTTTTATGTGCTGGCCCCCCGTGGGAATCAAACCCACAACCCTGGTGTTGCAAACACCATGCTCTGCCAACTGAGCTACAGGGAAGCCATGTGAAGGGATGGCGTGATTAATGGGGAACCAATGACTTGTCTCCACAATGTCTGTGAGCAAGTCACTCCCTCCTTTTTTTATTGTGGGGAGGATTATGGCAGTAAATGGACCCTTGTATGTCCTCTCTTAGATCTCGTACTTATCCTGTGATAATATATGGCCTAGAGGCTCACTCTCAGTGAGCCTGTCCAGGAGTGGGAACAAGAGGTGTTTTACTGAGGATGGGCCACTATGAGATAGCACTGACAAAGGAGATTTATGATGTATTTTGATAAGAGCGCCTAAAAAGCATTCCAGAGGACATGAGCTAATGGTTCTGTTCAATACCGTACCAGGGAGGGACAGTTCTAAGGGGACCAGATACTGGTCTATATAATGAACCCTGTTGACATAGCAGTTACTGTCTGCTGTGTTTTATGGATATCTGTCATATAAAACTTAACCTTTGTGAACTGTTACTAAGATCTGTGGTTTGTCAATGTATGTTGAAGGGGGTGTATCTTTGCTATAAAATATCTCTGAAGCCATTGTGTAATCACCTTCCTGGTTCATTCGAGAGGGTGCATTATTGAAGGTCAAGAACTTTTGCAAAAGTATCTTAAGTATTAAAGATGTAGTTTAACTCGGACTGGTGTGTTTGTAACTCTTCTCATTTGGTAATGCAGAAATTAGCCACCACACCGTGTTTACGGATTTGGGGTTGTAACTGGTGGGTTCATTGATAATTTGTGTGAGATTGAGGGCATCTATCTTAGATTGTAGGACGGCCGGTGTGTTAAGCATGTCCCAGTTTAGGTCACCTAACCGTACTAGCTCTGACAATAGATGGGGGGAAATCAATTCACATATGGTGTCCAGGACACAGCTGGGGGTAGAATGTGTTCATAATGTTTTGAATCGCAACAGAATCTTATTTATTTATCCCATATCTCTATACATCAAAAGAAATATAACTTGTTTTTCCTAATATTGGAATCGATACTGACACCCTCGAATGACTAACTAGCAGATTAATCGATTAATCTAATTCTACCATGAGCTGGAGGAAAAGGGCAGAGTTCTCTTGGCTTACAAAGGAAGTTTTAAGTTTTAACTCGTTTAAAATACGGTCATTTTGACATTACATTTTGTAGCGCAATAACGTGACACGGATTCAAACCAGGGTTACTGCAGACACAACGCAGAGTACTGACCACTACACGATCATGCAGGGCTTTTAAAGTGTAGAGACGCGATGATGGGCTAACCAACCTGGCACTGGGACGTGTTCACAGCACAGATTACTATCCACTGTATCGTCACAACGAACTACCAGGGGAGATATTGGGCTTGTCAAGCATGCTGCTGCACTGACATGAACAAGCTGGCTAAATGCCAGAGTTGGCTAGTTATAGAGAGGCACGCCAGTGTAGAGTATTTTGAACAGTGGAGATTTTAGCATGTAAATCTTGGTGGGGGAAACTCCCCCAAAATGTTTTAGATGCATGCCAGCAAAGCCACTACACAACAACACAACACTAAACAATACATTAATGTCACTATAAAGATGACAAACGGTGCCCACAAACTGTTAGGGCCTGTATAAAGCTGCCCCAACAGCAGAGCTGCACCACCTCAACACCACAGAAAGCACTGAGCTAGGCTGAAACACCTGCATTTTGGAGCTGTCTTACTCAAGAATGCAAAAAAGAGACAGTTCTTAATTAACTAAATTATTTTTTTTTTTACATTGTTTGCAAACTGATATGTGAGACGTATTAATGTCTAAATAACATGTAAAACAGGCAACAAAGGTTTATACAGAACCAGTCAAAAGTTTAGACACACCTACTCTGCATCTCACAAAGACATGGCGGTTGGAACGAAAAATCGTACATTTGGTCTCATCAGACCAAAGGACAGATTGCCACTGGTCTAATGTCTATTGCTCATGTTTCTTGGCCCAAGCAAGTCTCTTCTTCTTATTGTCATTTAGTAGTGGTTTCTTTGCAGCAATTTGATGATGATGCCTGATTCACACAGTCTCCTCTGAACAGTTGATGTTAAGATGTCTGTTAGTTGATGTGCTATTAACTTTAATGAATTTATCCTCTGCAGCAGAGGTAACTCTGGGTCTTCCTTTCTTGTGGCTGTCCTCATGAGAGCCAGTTTCACCATAGCGCTTGATGGTTTTTGCGACTGCACTTGAAGAAACTTTCAAAGTTCTTGAAATAATGATGGACTTTCGTTTCTCTTTTCTGATTTTAGCTGTTCTTGACATAATATGGACTTGGTCTTTTACCAAATAGGGCAATCTTCTGTTTGCCACCCCTACCTTGTCACAACACAACTGATTGGCTCAAATGCAAAGCTGTCATAAAGGCAAACGGTGGCTACTTTAAAGAACCTCAAATATATTTCGATCTGTTTAACACTTTTTTGGTTACTTCATGATTCCATATGTGTTATTTCATAGTTTTGATGTCTTCACTATTATTCTACAATGTAGAAAATAGTAAAAATAAAGAGAAACCCTTGAATGAGTAGGTGTGTCCAAACTTTTGACCTACAATCCTTATATATATATATATATATATATATATACACAGCTGAAGTCGTAAGTTTACATACAATAAGGTTGGAGTCATTAAAACTCGTTTTTCAACCACTCAAGAAATGTCTTGTTAACAAACTATAGTTTTGGCAAGTCGGTTAGGACACCTACTTTGTGCATGACAAAAGTTATTTTTTAAACACTTGTTTACAGACAGATTATTTTACTGTATCAAAATTCCAGTGGGTCAGAAGTTTACATACACTAAGTTGACTGTACCTATAAACAGCTTGGAAAATTCCAGAAATGAATGTCATGGCTTTAGAAGCTTCTGATAGGCTAATTTACATAACTTGAGTCAATTGGAGGTGTACCCGTGGATGTATTTCAAGACCTACGTTCAAGCTCAGTGCCTCTTTGCTTGACATCATGAGAAAATCAAAAGAAATCAGCCAAGACCTCAGAATAAAATTTTAGACCTCCACAAGTCTGGTTCATCCTTGGGAGATATTTCCAAACGCCTGAAGGTAACACGTTCATCTGTACAAACAATAGTATGCAAGTATAAACACCATGGGACCACGCAGCCGTCATACCAATCAGGAAGGCGACGCGTTCTGTCTCCTAGAGATGAACGTACTTTGGTGCGAAAAGTGCAAATCAATACAGCAAAGGACCTTGTGAAGATGCTGGAGGAAACAGGTACAAAAGTATCTATATCCATAGTAAAACGAGTCCTATATTGACATAACCTGAAAGGCCGCTCAGCAAGGAAGAAGCCACTGCTCCAAAACCGCCATAAAAACCCAGTCTATGATTTGCAACTGCACATGGAGAAAAGTCCTCTGGTCTGATGAAAGAAAAATAGAACTGTTTGGCCATAATGACCATCGTTATGTTTGGAGGAAAAAGGGGGAGGCTTGCAAGCCGAAGAACACCATCCCAACCCGTGAAGCACGGGGGTGGCATCCATCATGTTGTGGCGGTGCTTTGCTGCAGGAGGGACTGGTGCACTTCACAAACTAGATGGCAACATGAGGAATGAAAATTATGATATATTATGATATATTGAAGCAACATCTCAAGACATCAGTCAGGAAGTTAAAGCTTGGTCGCAAATGGGTCTTCCAAATGGACAATGACTCCAAGCATACTTCCAAAGTTGTGGTAAAATCGCTTAAGTACAACAAAGTCAAGCTATTGGAGTGGCCATCACAAAGCTCTGGCCTCAATTCCATAGAAAATTTGTGGGCAGACTGAAAAAAGTGGGTGCGAGCAAGGAGACCTACAATCCTGACTCAGTCACACTAGCTCTGTCAGGAGGAATGGGCCAAAGTTCACCCAATTTTTTGTGGGAAGCTTGTGGATGGCTACACGAAATGTTTGACCGAAGTTCAACAATTTAACGTCAATGCTACCAAATAATAATTGAGTGTATGTAAACTTCTGACCCACTGGGAATTTGATGAAAGAAATTAAAGCTGAAATAAATAATTCTCTCAACTATTATTCTGACGTTACACATTCTTAAAATAAAGTGATGATCCTAACTGACCTAAGACAGGTCATTTTTTACTATAATTAAATGTCAGGAATTGTGAAAAACTGAGTTTAAATGTATTTGGCTAAGGTGTATGTAAACTTCCAACTTCAACTATATATATATATATATATATAGGGCCTTCGGAAAGTATTCCGACCCCTTGACTTTTTGTTACAGGAATATTCCAAAATAGATTGAATTTGTTTTCCCCCTCATCAGTCTACACACAATAACCTATAATGACAAAGCAAAAACAGGTTTTTGAAAATTTTGCAATAATATTACAAATGTAAAACTGAAATATAACATTTAGATAAGTATTCAGATCCTTTACTCAATACTTTGTTTAAGCACCTTTGGCAGTGTTTACAGCCTCAAGTCTTCTTGGGTATGACTCTACAAGTTTGGCACTCCTGTATTTAAGGAGTGCCTCACATTCTTTTCTGTAGATCCTCTCAAGCTCATCTTATGTTTTTTGAGAAGGAGGCGAGGCGAGGATTATGCAATTGATATTCTCCACATGTCACAGCAACATTTCTCCTTTTGAGTGAGGTAGCTAACAAGTGCCAGCATGGTTAGCCTCTCCATTCAAGCCCTGGTAGCCCGCTGTGACCGTATAGTGGTTAGTACTGTGCGTTGTGGCTGCAGAAACAAATGGTTCACAGCATGTCATGGCAAAAAGGCTCCTTTTCATTGCTTAAAACGTACTACTGTAACCGTGTAATTTAATCTGTAAATCTGTGGCATTAGCTGAACTGACTAACAACTCAAGTGTTTAACCAGCTTGTACACATCACTGTCCCAGCATGAGTAGCCTCTAAAAGCATTCCCTCATACCTCACTGTGATTGTATAGTAGTTAATACTCTGCGTTGTGGCCACGGCAACTTTGGTTCGAATCCGGGTCACAGCATTGTCATTTCAAAAGGGTTGTATTTTGAACGAGTTAAAACTTACTGTGTAAGCTAAGAAACTCAACAACTCTGCCATTTGACAAAGTAACCCAGCTCATTGTAGGTTAATTGCTTAAATTAACTGATTTATCTCCTGTTTCAGAGGTTTCTACCATTTTTAAGCTCGAGACCCAAATGAGAATTGTAATGTCCTCGAACAACTGAAATTATGAAGAAATAGTGTATCATTCTGAATGTTTACTGATATCTCTCGACCCACCTCTCACATGCTCATGCACACTTTGGGTCCCAAACCATAGCTTAAGAAACCCTGTTGCTAGACAATTGAAGGTGTCTATATCGATTCCAATATAAGAGAATTACATCTGCTTTGTGACGTGATTTTGCTAGGCAGAAATATGGGTTAAATGAATGAGACGGGTTTGATTCAAATAGGTGTGGGTTTTCATACCCGCAATAGAAGTTACATGTAAGGGTGCTGTGGCTTAGTTGGTTAACCTCTCTAGGGGAGGTTAACCAACTATTCAACAGCCAGTTACAAATCAGAACGCCAAATTTAAAACCACAAAATGTCATAATTCAAAGTTTTCAAACTTAGGACTATTTTACACCATTTTATAGATACACTTCTCCTGAATCGACTCTCTTCCCCCTTCTCTAGACTCTCTTCCCCCTGTGCTTTCAAAAGCTCCCTGTGTCACCAGACTGATTAAAACAAACAGGTCCATTTACAGCTATCTGTCTCCGACTCCAGCTATCTATCTCTTCCTCCAACTATCTGTCTCTACCTCCAGCTTGCTGTCTGTACCTCCAGCTTTCTGTCTATGCCTCCAGCTAGCTGTCTCTGCCTCCAGCTAGATGTCTCTGCCTCCAGCTAGCTGTCTGTGCCTCCAGCTATCTGTCTGTGCCTCCAGCTAGCTGTCTTTGCCTCCAGCTAGCTGTCTGTGCCTCCAGCTATCTGTCTCTGCCTCCAGCTATCTGTCTCTGCCTCCAGCTAGCTGTCTGTGCCTCCAGCTAGCTGTCTGTGCCTCCAGCTATCTGTCTCTGCCTCCAGCAGCTGATGTGCAGATCTTTACTTACCAGGTTGTGACTGGAGCATTCTAGTTTTGAAGATGATCCCTGGAGAAATCAAACAGGCTTTTCTGGCTGTAAGAGGAGATTCAGAATGAATAAATGTGGAGATTAGCTAGAGTGAAGCTGTCATCTGAACATTGTAGACAGCATCCCAAATGGCATCCTATTCAATACATAGTTCACGTTTGACCAGAGTGACATGGTGTTTGTGCTGGGGAGACCGCTCTTGTGCATAACATATACATTAAGTATGTCACTGAAAAAAACCCCGATGTACAACTTTGAGATATGCCGTTGTGGTGGATGTTGCAGTGAAAAGTCAGACAAGGATGGTACGTTTTTCTGGTGAGGACTTTTATCATCAAAAGTGAGGAGTGAATAGGCGCCAAAAATAATATTTACAAAATAATAAACAAACGGGACATAAATCAACTAGTCAGGCCTAACCCAGGCCTCAATAATGCCTGATAGGGATTTGCGTGAGCAGCACCAAGTTTTGGCCAAACTTTCTGTCTGACCCAAACTGGAAATGAAGGGATAAAATTAATTTTACCCATAATGCATTTCACCAGAATTAGTGTGGTAGCATTGCAGGGAACGGCTTGATAAGGCAGTGAGATTGTAAACAGGAGATGGATGACGGTTCCAAAATGGCAGCGTCCATGGAATTGTTGCTTGAATCTGAAAGTGCAGCAAGTGAAGTGTGTGACAATGAATGGAAAATAGAGATATCAAAGAATGGAACAAAATGAGCAAACAGTTGTGGTAGAAGACATGGACTGGTCCAATAATGCATTTCTTATTGGACTGTATTTTTTGGGGACAAGGAGGTTCATTTGGGAAATCCAAGCAATGGGGAAGGTGGATTCAATAAAGGTGACTTGAAGCGGCATTGTTTTGGTTAATTACGTCGATGAAGAACAGAATAAACATACACTGGATCTGGCTAAATTGTCCACGTCAGAAGTAACCTGTATTGATCTTCGGAGTAGGGCGCCTGCAAAAGGAGTTATAGCTGGAGTCTCCTTGGATATAGATGATGAGTACCTTACTCAGTACAGGTCAACTGTCAAGTATGGTAAATGGAAGGAAGGAGAAAAGCCTATTGATATTATTGTTGTTTGAGGAGACTCTTATCTGAATATGTGAAACTTGGATATGTGACGTATGCAGTGAGAGCATTTGTGTAGAAACCATTACAGTGTGGGAACTGTAAAATATATAGTCACATGTCAAGTGTTTGTAGACGGGAGAAGTATGGTACTGAAAATGTTGCAACTGTGGTGGTGATCATACTCCGGACTTGGATCAGGGCTGTACAGCAGATCTCCTATGTGGAGGCGGTGAAGAGAGTGGAAGGGGCAAGAGGCCACAGTGTTGAAGATATGGCAGTGGATGCAGGGCAACCAGTTGCTAATGTTTTAAGTCAATTAAGTGATTTGGATACACTCATTATGAAGAAGGTGGATTTTATAGCATTCATAGACACAATGATGCACAAATGTCCAAGAAGTCCAATAATCTGGACGTTATTATATCTGCAGCCGAGAAGTTTTTGGGGCTCCAAGACTTCACGGCAGAAGCACTGCAAGGACTATTGTCGCTATGAAATCTCTTGCCCTCGCAGGAGGCTTCTGAGGCTGTGTAGCAACCTGATTAGAATTTGTGTTTTTTTTTACAGAAAAGCAGGATGATTTTGTTTAGTTAAAATACATTTTTTGATAATTTGTATGATTATTATAATTATTTCCTTTTAAGGGTCCTTATTATCCACCTCTGGTGGCAGAATATACATCCAATTGTTTTGCGAACGCCATTATACCATAGAAGAAGATGAAGATGCACATCACCATGGAATGTACCAATTCACATTTCAATGTTTCCCAATTATCCTCCCCCCGGGACAATCAACAGGTTGGTGTGAACCACCACACAGTTAAAATATGGCGCTCTCAACCTCACCTCCATGTACCTGTCACCATCTCCAACCAAGAAACATGAAGAACCCCACTAATTACAAGGACAAACAAAGTTAGTATTTATTTTGTATTTAGTATTTATTTAGTATTTATTTAGCTTAACTTTAGTGTTAATTCATACATATGATCACTTTGTATTTATACTTTTAATAAAAAAATGCATGAATGGAAAGTGTAGAGCTGTAAACAAAAGGTTTTGCCACAAAACTAAACCAAATTAATTGGCATGCCTCATACATTTATTTTCCTTTTCACGGGTGAACAACAATCGAAAGAGCAGAGAACTTTTCTACAATTATCAAAGGTCTTCCACTGTAAACAGTTTTAATCAGTGACTCATTGGACCTTGTTAACGTTAGAGATCAGCTCTGTGACGATTTTCAATGAAACATAGATGAAAGGAAAAGCATGAGTAAAATGTAATTTAGGGCAGCCACATGAGGATATAACCTACATACAGCCTTAGCCTTCCCTGTAGATCAGTTGGTAGAGCACGGTGTTTGCAATGCCAGGGTTGTGGGTTCGCCTCCCATGGGGGGCCAGCACAGAAAAAACATGTATGAAATGTATGCATTCACTATTGTAAGTCGCTCTGGATAAGAGTGTCTGCTAAATGACTAAAATGTAAATGTAAATAGGCTTCACATAATATGGGTTATGAAAGACCAATGACACCACCCTCTAGTGGTCATGTAGCTACCTCCACTAAGCGGAAACAGTGAATAATTGTTGTAAAACCAAGGCAATGATGCACCATATTCTAAGTGAAAGGGTTCTTTGTTTTAGGTCAGCAGGGAGTCGCCTACTACAGTACTATCATTTGATCTCTCTGAGAAAAAGTACACAGATTAACAATTCTATGCAATAAGATTAATATCCTGCCAAATTATTTCCGTAGGTGAACTGTCAATGTACGAAAAAATATATTTGATCTGTAATGTGTAGGAAGTATGTGAAATATAGCCCATTACCTTTACCCTCTTCCAGAGGCGGCGCTCCTAGTGGCCGGGGACTTCAATGCAGGAAAATCTAAATCCATTTTACCTAATTTCTACCAGCATGTTAAATATGAAAACAGAGGAAAAAAACCTCTGTGCGTGTGTGAGTGACTGCGTGTGTGCTAACAAACACAATATATGATTCTTATATTAAATAATAAATTAATCATGATAAACAATTAGTTTAAAGAGAACAACTCAATGTAATGATAATTACAGTATTTGTGAATTTTATGAATAGTATATCCAATGGAAGTTGAATAAACTTAACTGAGGATATGGCGAAAGGTTACTGACACACAAGACAAATGGTTTATTATAAATTAAATTAATTATAGTTACATAACATTGTTTTTTTATGGTAAATGGGGGTCTAAGCATATAAGAAAACATTTTGTATTGAATGTTGTTCAATAATTCACACAAAACATGTGTTAACATGTCATTGGACACAAAAGGCACCGTATTGTAGGAATGACCCACCTGTTGTTATACCCTCTGCTGAGACAGAAATAAAGAGCTGAGTCAACATGGTTAAACTAGATTCACTCAAAGAAGATCATAATAACAGAGAAGGCACACAAATAATCAGTAATGGTGTCACATTCTAGCACTGTGCTTATTATTCATGATGTCATACACTTGTCTCATCTCTCCTTTGTGGATACCCTCGCTGAAGTGTAAGTTACACCAGTGTAGATGCCGTTGGATGGGAAGACCAGCTGACTGCCATTCATGCAGGTGACTTTCACTTTGGCCCTGTAGTCGAGGTCGATATTTGCTCCCCCCACTGTGATCTCAACATCCAGGGTCTTCCCTGGCGGGATCTTTACGTTGATGGTATCCGATTCTGTTATGGTCTCTGTCTTCTGCAGGCTGGTGGATTGCTTCACTCCCACGGTCAAGCTGAACCCTGAGGACACCTCTACCAGATCCGGGATCCCCGCTTTGACCGACACATTCAAGGTGGATTCTATCTTGTTGCTGACGGACCAGGAGGAAGTCTTGGTCAGGGTCTTGCTGTATGTAATGGACTCTTCTTGAACCAAGGAGGTGTCGTTATGGTGAGACAGGGATTTCACATATTCTGGGGTCAAAAAAAAAAAATCTTTACTTTGATGGTATCTGCTTCTATTATTGTCTCTTTATTTATTTATTTTCTTTCACCTTTATTTAACCAGGTAGGCTAGTTGAGAACAAGTTCTCATTTACAACTGCGACCTGGCCAAGATAAAGCAAAGCAGTGCGACACAAACAAAAACACAGAGTTACACAAGGAATAAATAAACAAAAGTCAATAACACAGTAGAAAAATATATATACAGTGTGTGCAAATTAGGTAAAATAAGGGAGGTAAGGCAATAAATAGGCCATAGTGGTGAAATAATGACAACTTAGCAATTAAACACTGCAGTGATAGATGTGCAGAAGATGAATGTGCAAGTAGAGATACTGGGGTGCAAAGGAGAAAAAATAAAATAAATAAATTACACTATGGGGATGAGGTAGTTGGATGGGCTATTTACAGATGGTCTGTGTACAGCTTCAGCAATCTGTGAGCTGCTCTGACAGCTGACGCTTAAAGTTAGTGAGGGAGATATAAGTCTCCAACTTCAGTGATTTTTGCAATTCGTTCCAGTCATTGGCAGCAGAGAACTGGAAGGAAAGGCAACCAAAGGGGGTGTTGGCTTTGGGGGTGACCAGAGAGATATACCTGCTGGAGCGCATGCTACAGGGTGGGTGTTGCCATGGTGACCAGTGAGCTGAGATAAGCGGGTTTGGCGACGAATATGTAGCGAGGACCAGCCAATGAGAGCATACAGGTCGCAGTTGTGGGTAGTATATGCGGCTTTGGTGACAAAACGGACGGCACTGTGATAGACTGCATCCAATTTGCTGAGTAGAGTGTTAGAGGCTATTTTGTAAATGACATTGCCGAAGTCAAGGATCAGTAGGATAGTCCGTTTTACAAGGGTATGTTTGGCAGCATGAGTGAAGGAGGCTTTGTTGCGAAATAGGAAGCTGATTTTAGATTTACTTTTTGATTGGAGATGCTTAATATGAGTCTGGAAGGAGAGTTTCCAGTTTAGACAGACACCTAGGTATTTATAGTTGTCCAAATATTCAGTCAGAACCGTCCAGAGTAGTGATGCTAGTCGGGCAGGTGGGTGCGGGCAGCGATCAGTTGAAGAGTCGGCAGGTATGCTGGTGGTTAGAGGGTTGGACTAGTAACCGGAATGGTTGCAAGATCGAATCCCCGAGTGGACAAGGTAAAAATCTGACGTTCTGCCCCTGAACAAGGCAGTAAGCTGACTGTTCCTAGGCCATCATTGAAAATAAGAATTAGTTCTTAACCTGTTTAGGACACTGTGTTAACCTGTTGTGGTATAAGGGGCAGTATTTTCACGGCAAAACATACCCAATTTAAACAGGTTACTACTCTGGCCCATAAACTAGAATATGCATATTATTAGTAGATGGATAGAAAACCCTCTGAAGTTTCTAAAACTGTTGGAATGGTGTCTGTGAGTATAACAGAACTCATATGGCAGGCAAAAACCTGAGAAAATGTCAACAAGGAAGTGTCAGGTCTGAGAACTGTAGTCAGAAATGGTCAGAGAGGGCACTTCCTGTATGGCATCTTCTCAGGTTCTGGCCTGCCATATGAGTTCTGTTATACTCACAGACACCATTCAAACAGTTTTAGAAACTTTAGGGTGTTTTCTATCCAAATCAAACAAGTATATGCATATTCTAGTTTCTGGGCAGGAGTAATAACCAGATTAAATCGGGTACGTTTTTTATCCGGTCGTGAAAATACTGCCCCCTATCCTAAACAGGTTAACTTGGCTATCGAAAAATTTAGAAAGACAGGCAGGATTGATATAGGTCTGTAACAGTTTGGGTCTAGAGTGTCTCCCCTGTTGAAGAGGGGGATGACCGTGGCCGCTTTCCAATCTTTAGGAAACTCAGACGATATGAAAGAGAGGTTGAACAGACTGGTAATAGGGTTTGCAACAATGGCGGCGGATAATTTTAGGAAGAGAGGGTCCAGATTGTCTAGCCCAGCTGATTTGTAGGGATACAGATTTTGCTGCTCTTTCAGAAAATCAGCTGTCTGGATTTGGGTGAAATAGAAGTGTAGGGTGGGGGGGTGTGGGGGTCTTGGGCAAGTTCTGCAGGGGGTGCAGAGCTGTTGGCCGAGGTTGGGGTAGCCAGGTGGATAGCATGGACAGCCGTAGAGAAATGCTTATTTAAATTCTCGATTATCGTAAATTTATCGGCGGTGACAGTGTTTCCTAGCCTCATTGCAGTGGGCAGTTGGGTGGAGGTGTTCTTTTTCTCCATAGACTTTACAGTGTTCCAAAACTTTTTGGAATTAGAGCTGCAGGATGCTAATTTCTGTTTGAAAAAGCTAGCCTTTGCTTTCCTAACTGACTGTGTATATTGGTTCCTGACTTCCCTGAAAAGTTGCATGTCGCGAGAACTATTCAATACCAGTGCAGTATGCCACATGATGTTTTTGTGCTGGTCAAGGGCAGTCAAGTCTTGAGCGAAACAAGGGTTGTTCTTAGTTCTACATTTTTTGAAAGGGGCATGCTTATTTAAGATGGTGAGGAAAGCACTTTTAAAGAACTACCAGGCATCCTCTACTGACGGAATGAGGTCAATATCTTTCCAGAATACCCGGGCCAGGTCGATTAGAAAGGCCTGCTCGCAGAAGTGTTTTCGGGAGCGTTTGACAGTGATGAGAGGGGGTCGTTTGACAGTGGACCCATAACGGACGCAGGCAATGAGGCAGTGATCGCTGAGATCCTGGTTGAAAACATCAGAGGTGTATTTAGAGGGCAAGTTGGTCAGGATGATATTTATGAGGGTTTCCATGTTTACGGATTCCGGGTTGTACCTGGTAGGTTCCTTGATAATTTGTGTGAGATTGAGGGTATCTAGCTTAGATCGTAGGATGGCCGGGGTGTTAAGCATATCCAGTTTAGGTCACCTAACAGTACGAACCCGGAAGATAAATGGGGGGCAATCAATTCACATATGGTGTCCAGGACACAGCTGGAAGCTGAGGGGGGTCTATAACCAGCGTCAAGATAGAGTGACTTATATCTGGAGAGATGGATTTTTAAAAGTAGAAGCTCAAACTGTTTGGGCGTAGACCTGGATAGTATGACAGAACTCTGCAGGCTATCTCTGCAGTAGATTTAAACTCCGCCCCCTTTAGCAGTTCTATCTTGACGGAAAATGTTGTAGTTGGGGATGGAAATTTCAGAATATTTGATTGCCTTCCTAAGCCAGGATACAGACATGGCTAGGACATCAGGGTTGGCAGAGTGTGCTAAAGCAGTGAAAAAAGCAAACTTAGGGACGAGGCTTCTGATGTTAACATGCATGAACACAAGGCTTTTACGGTTACAGAAGTCAACAAATGAGAGAGCCTGGGGCCACACGGGGCCTGGATTAACCTCTACATCACCAGAGGAACAGAGGAGGAGTAGGATGAGGGTCCGGCTAAAGGATATAAGAACTGGTCGTCTAGTGCATTGGGAACAGAGAATAAAAGGAGCAGATTTCTGGGCGTGGTAGGATAGATTCAGGGCATAATGTACAGACAAGGGTATGGTAGGGTGCGAGTACAGTGGACGTAAACCTAGGCATTGAGTGACGATGAGAGAAGTTGGATCTCTGGAGGCACCAGTTAAGCTAGGTGAGAGCTAAGACAACAAGGGGTAAGACAACCACGGGTTAACAGCTAAGACAACAACAACGGTTAAATGGCGATGAATGAGTTCCAGGGTGGGGCCGACTGATAAACAAAATGAAGTACCGTGTTAATGAACAGTCCAGCAGGCATCAGCTGTGTAGCCGAGTGATCATAGGGTCCAATAAGCAGCAATATTACACAGGATCAGCAGAGGATCAGCAGAGCAGTTTCAAAGATATAGATTTAAATAAGCTTTCATGTCAAAGCTGCATTAGTGAAGATTTATTTTAACAATTTGGTGAAGTTGTCATCACACATTGTCAGCTATCAGTATGTAAAATGTTCTGAGAGAAGATCCAGCTTCTTTGACTGCCTCTCGCTCTGAAATCACTCTCTGAAAAATCATTCCAGCCAATCATGTCCCTACTAGGGACACCAGCAGTATGATCTCTATCATTGAATCTCTTGATCCTCTGCCTGAGAACACCTTGTTAGTTACTTTTGATGTTGAGTCGTTATACACAAATATTCCACATGAGGGCGGTATTGAAGCCATGGAACATTTTCTTCTGCAACGTGACCCTAATGAGCTACCTTCCAGTGCCTGCATTGTAACATTGGCTGAAATAGTACTCACACATAACTATTTCATGTTTCTAAATGATTTCTTTATTCAGACGATGGGTACTGCTATGGGATCCCCCATGGCTCCTAACTATGCTAATTTGTATGTGGGTTACACGGAGAAACAATCCATTTTCAACCCTCTCAAAAATGTTTTCTTGCCTAACATCATTATTTGGAAACGGTATATTGACGATATTTTTGTTCTATGGAGGGGTGATGCAGAACTGCTCCAGGCGTTTTATGCTTTTCTTAACTCCTGTTCTGAACATTTGAGATTTACTATGCAATCTGATACACGTCAAATCAGTTTTCTTGATCTTCTGATCTTGTGTGAAGATAATGTTTTATACACTGATCTTTACAGGAAACCTACTGATCGTAACAGTTTGTTGAGGGCTGATAGTTGTCACCCACTTCCCTTGAAAAATAGTTTGCCCTACAGCCAATTCTGTCGAATCAAAAGAATTTGTATTAAACAATCAGATTTCGACAGAAATATGGCTGAGACTCAGGATATGTTCAAGGAGAGGGGGTACAACAATGATCAGATTAATATTGCCATTGAGAAAATTCAAAACAAAACGAGACATGACCTTTTTCAAGGTCAGTCTTGCAAAAAGACGCATTCTTGCGTTCTCACTACCCGCTATTCAAAGTGCTCTGAACAAATTAAAGGAATCGTTCACAAACATTGGCACATTCTGAAATATGATGATAGTCTCGGTAATGTGTTTTCTGATCTTCGCCTGGTCGTATTCTCACGGGGCAGAAATCTCAGAGACCAATTGGTACACTCTGATTTACCACCCCAAGATATTCCTGAACAACGCCTATTTGCACCCATACTGGATGGAAATTACAAGTGTAATGGCTGTGCTTAATGCAATGGCACTTATAAATGTAGATCCTTCAAACACCCCCAAACAGGGAAATCTATCCCAATTAAAGGTGTTATTACGTGTTCCACTAAGGCAGTTATTTATCTTATAACTTGTCCCTGTGGTAAAGATTATGTGGGTAAAACAAAGCGTGAATTAAAAGTACGTATCTCAGAGCACCGTAGCACCATTAGGTGCAAAAACTTGACTTACCCAGTTGCGGCCCACTTTTTGGAAGCAAACCATTCGATTTCGTCTCTGTGTTATATTGGCATCGAACATGTCACCCTCCCGAGGAGAGGGGGTGACCTTGATAATTTATTGTTAAAACGAGAGGCTGCCTGGATCTTTAATTTAAAGACCCTTGCTCCCTTCGGTCTCAACATAGACTTTGATCTGAAGCCATTCTTGTGATTATTGTGATTTTGCCATTGTAATTGTTTGTTAGATACATTTTAGACTACAAATGCTATGATCGTATGCTATCCATTTGTTTGTCTTTTTGTATGTTCTTTGTATGCCATTTTTTAAAATATTTGAGTTAACCAATGATATTAGGCCATACTTGGCCATGATTACAAACACCTGTGTGTCTCTTGACACTATATAAATGACTCATCTCGCAGTGTTTGTGATGATACCCTGATGAAGACAGCTTCGCTGTCGAAACGTTGGTTATTACATTTTTGCATCTGAGCTCTTAGAGTGTGCGGCTTTCCTTTATTTTTTAGCCTACTAGGGATGTACCTAATGTGCATAAATAATTAGATTTAAATATATACGTTTACGTGATGAATTATATCATCTTCATTATTTGGGATTTAATAGCAGTTTTGTCTGCAGGCAGAAGGCACAGAAAGCAAACGAGAATGTGTGAGAGAGTTGAGTCCCTCCCCTCCTGTTCAGCTGCGGCAGGGTCTATCGCTGCACACAGAGGAGCAGACGTTGGAGCCAGATAAATGTTTGTTTCTTAGTAACATGCCTGTTTATGCATTCAATTTATATTAAGGACAATTATGTTAGTGAAGTGACTGAACAAAGCCAGTTTTTTGTCGAGAAGGCACCAGTCACCTACTTTGAATATCGCCAACTTTCGCCAGCTTTCTCCAGACTTACCTACTGCAGCTTTAACGGAGCAAAATTGCTGGCATGAAGAACTTCCTGTCTCAGTTCACCTTTCCTTTCAGTTCAGTTATTGGACACTGACATTTCAGTACCCAATGCTAAATGTGTTAATCAGTGTATTCAAGACGAAGAGACAGATGATGTAAAGCACTACACTCAACTGTCTACTCACCTCACATTAACTTCTTATGGGCAGGTGGGACGGTAGCGACATCCGGTGAAATTGCAGAGCGCGAAATTCAAACTACAGAATTATAAATATTTAACTTTCATAAAATCACAAGTGTAATACATCAAAATAAACCTTAACTTCTTGTTAATCCAGCCGCTGTGTCAGATTTCAAAAAGGCTTTACGGCGAAAGCACACCATGCGATTATCTGAGGACAGCGCCCCGCATACAAAAGCATGGAAAACATATTTCAACCAGGCAGGTGTGCCACGAAAGTCAGAAATAGCGATATAATAAATGCCTTACCTTTGATGATCTTCTTCTGTTGGCACTCCAAAAGGTCCCAGATACATCACAAATGGTCCTTTTGTTTGATAATGTCCTTCTTTATATCCATAAAAACTCAGGTTAGCTGACGCGCTTCAGTCAATAATCCACCCAGTTTCCCTCCATCAAAATGCATACAAAATGAATCCCAAACGTTACTAATAAACTTTTCCAAACAGGTCAAACAATGTTTATAATCAAACCTTAGGTACCCTAATACGTAAATAAATAATACAATTTAAGACGGCGAATTGTTATTGTCTTTACCAGACAAAAATACCAAAGAACACGCTCTCTTCCAAGCGCTTGGAAACACTACAGCCAAAATGGGAGCCACCTACAAAAACTACAATTTCTGACTCATTTTTCCAAAACCCAGCATGAAACTCTTTCTAAAGACTGATGGCATCTAGTGGAAACCATAGGTACTGCAATCTGGGAAGATTTTGCCTTATAATTAAAGTGACAGCCATTGAAAACAGTGGTAGGCTGAATTTTTTGGTGGGGATGGTTTGTCCTCGGGGTTTCACCTGCCAAATCAGTTCTGTTATACTCACAGACATAATTTTGACAGTTTTAGAAACTTTAGAGTGTTGTCTATCCATATCTATATATATTCATATCCTAGTTTCTGGGCCTGAGTAACATGCAGTTTACTTTGGGCATGCTTTTCATCCGGACGTGAAAATACTGCCCCCTACCCAGGAGAGGTTAAACATTGTACTAACATAATACTTTTGAATTCAACAGAACAACAGAACAATAGGAGGTAAAGTCAACCATGTGAAAACAAGGCAACAGTAAACATGTCGACATGTTTACATCAGTGTGGACATGTGGACATCAGAAATAGAGGAAGGTCTAAAAACAAACAAAAAATAACTATTGTAAAATAGACTGTGTCTGTAAAATGTGTATAAGATGAATAAATTGAAGGTAAAAGCCGAAGTGTTTATTAGTTTACTCCAATTGGGGGATCGGTGGTAGGGTTTGCGGGGAATAATAATAAAGGTATATTCTTGAAAAAGTATGTATGTCTATATAGGTATGTGTATGTATATATGTGTATATGTATGCATGCATGTATGGAAATTCAACACCAGGGACACCTGAAGTCCATATTAAATGATTTTTAAAAAAGTAATCAGTTAACTGGAGGTAGGTAGGGGTAAAGTGACTATGCATTGATAACAGCGAGTACCAGCAGTGTATGTGAAGAGTGTGAAGGAATGTGTGTGTGTGTGTGTGTCTACAGTAGTACGTGTGAGTGTGTGTTTAGAGTCCACTGAGTGTACATCTAGCCTGTACTAGAGAGTCAGTGTAAAAAATAAGAATAAATACAAATAAAGTAAGGGTGTCAGTGCAAATATTCCTTCTAGCCATTGAATTAACTGTTCAGCAGTCTTATGGCTTGGGGTTAAAAGCTGTTAAGGAGCCTTTTGGTCCCAGACTTCACGCTTCTGTACAGAGTTCCATGTGGTAGCAGAGAGAACAGTCTATGTTTTGGGTGGCTGGCGTCTTTGACAATTTTTTGGGCCTTCCTTTGACACAGCCTAGTATAGAGGTCATGGATGGCAGGAATCTCGGCCTCAGAGATGTACTGGGCCGTACGCACTACCCTCTGTAGCTCCCTTGCGGTCGGATGCCGAGCAGTTGCCAAACCAAGTGGTGATGCAACCAGTTTGAAATTGTTGCCCCATGTAGATTGAAGTATAATCAGTCATTTCCATGTAGGCCTGAAATTGCCAGTATATAAGTTGTAGTGACAAATGCGCTGTCAGTCCTGAGAACTTTGAGAACACTGAAAACTCTGAGAATACTGAGAATGACAACACTTAGAACATTGACAAGACTGAGAACATTGACAACACTGACAACAGTGTGAACACTGAGAGCTCTCAAAACTCTAAAAACTCTAAGAACACTGATAACTCTGAGAACACTGAGAACACTGTGAGTGAGAAAAAAGCATGAGAGACTGAAACAATATCCCAAATATGACTCCTAGACCAATTCTTGGTGTGCTGTGTCCCTCGTGTCTGAGTCCTAACAACAACACACCGATAGATGACATTCTCCGTGAGGCACCTGATAGTCTTAGCAGTATTGTACATACACTATAAACAGTGCATTCATAAAGTATTCAGACCCTTCACTTTTAACCACGTTTTGTTACGTTACAGCCTTATTCTAAAATTGATTACATTGTTTTTCCCCCCTCATCAATCTACACACAATACCTATAATGACGAAGCAAAAAGGTTTTTAGAAATTTAACCCTGTATTAAAAATTGAAAAATTAAACATCACATTTACAGACCCTTTACTCAGTACTTTGTTGAAGCACCTTTGGAAGCGATTACAGCCTCGAGTCTTCTTGGGTATGTCGCCAAAAGCCTGGCACACCTGTATTTGGGAAGTAGTGAATTTCAAGCACAGATTCAACCATAGTGACCAGGGAGGTTTTCTAATGCTTCTCAAAGAAGGACACTGATCGGTAGATGTGTAAAAAATTCAAAATAAAGCAGAAGCTGAATATCCCTTTGAGCATGGTGAAGTTATTATTTATGCTTTGGATGGTATATCAATACACACAGTCACTACAAAGATACAGGCGTCCTTCCTAACTCAGTTTCCAGAGAGCAAGGAAACTCCTCAGGGATTTCACCATGAGGCCAGTGGTGACTTTATAACAGTTACAGAGTTTAATGGTTGTGATATGAGAAAACTGAGGATGGATCAACAACATTGTAGTTACTCCACAATACCAAAATAAATGACAGAGTGAAATGAAGGAAGCCTGTACAGAATACAAATATTCCAAAACATACATTATGTTTGCAACAAGGCATTAAAGTGATACTGCAAAAAATGTGGCAAAGAAATGAACGTTTTGTCCTGAATGTAAAGTGTTATGTTTGGGTCAAATCCAACACATCACTGAGTATCCCTCTTCATATTTTCAATCATAGTGGTGGTTGCATCATGTTATGTGTATGCTTGTCATCGGCAAGGACTAGGGAGTTTTTTAGGATAAAACATAAACTTAATACAGCTATAAGCACAGGCAAAATCCTAGAGGAAAACCTGGTTCAGTCTGCTTTCCAACAGACACTGGGAGATGAATTAACCTTTCTTCAGGACAATAACCTAAAACACAAGGCCAGATCTACACTGGAGTTGCTTACCATGACGTCATTGAATGTCACAGCTTGAAAATCAATGGCAAGACTTGAAAATTGATGTCTAGCAGTGATCAACAATCAACTTAACAGAGCTTGAAGAATGTAAAAAAAATAATGGGCAGATATTGTACAATCCAGGTGTGCTAAGCTCTTAGAGACTTACCCAAAAAGACTCACAGCTGTAATCACCACCAAAGGAGCCTCTACAAAGAATTGACTTAAGCAAATTAGATATTTCTGTATTTCATTTTCAATATATTTGCTGTAAATGTCTACAAACATGTTTTCACTTTATTATGGGGTGCTGTCTGTAGATGGGTGAACAAATTAATATTTAATCCATTTTGAATTCAGGCTGTAACACAACAAAATGTGGGAAGGATTATGAATCTTTTCAGGAGGTCATTAAGGCAGGAGGTCATTAAGGAGATCATTAAGGAGGTCATTAAGGAGGTCAGCAAAAGGAGGAGCTCAGAAAAAATCCATCAAACACATCAATCATCCATCAAACATCTATCAATCATCCATCAAACACATCAATCATCCATCAAACACATCAAAAAATCCATCAAACACATCAATCATCCATCAAAGACATCAATCATCCATCAAACACATCAATCATCCATCAATCATCAAACACATCAATCATCCATCAAACAAATCAATCATCCATCAATCATCAAACACATCAATCATCCATCAAACACATCAAACATCCATCAATCATCCATCAAACACATCAATCAACCATCAAATGCATCAATCATCCATCAAACACATCAATCATCCATCAAACACATCAATCATCCATCCAACACATCAATGATCCATCAAACACATTAATCATCCATCAAACACATCAATCATCCATCCAACACATCAATGATCCATCAAACACATCAATCATCCATCAATCATCCATCAAGCACATCAATCATGCTGTTTTGGCCCATGCCATCTACTATATTCTCTCTTAAGTCATTCTGGATTCTGTGTTATCTGATAAAATGGATGTTACTTTGTCCTTGTGGTACTTTCGGCCCAGCTCTCCCCTACATTGATCCAACAGGTGGAGTGGGGTGGTGAACAGTATGTAGGCTATCATGGAGCAGGCCACAGTAATTTATCACAGTATGAGTATTTATTAGTATGAGTATGTATGAGTATTTATGAGTATTTATGAGTATGGAACATTTTACTCAGTCCCAGCCCAATTTAGCTGCATTTCTCTTCCCCGTGAAATGTCCCTCTATCACGCCCCCCGCTCCCCCTCTCCAGTGCTCGACGTCGCCGGTCTACTAACCACCGGTCCTGGCAATCATCATTACATCATTACCTGGACTTCATCCTCACCTTGACTACCTTCCCTTTATTTAGCCCTCAGGAGCCTCAGTCATCAGGCAGTATCGGTTTGTTTTATTTCACATTCAGTACGATTCTCATTTTTTGTTGACCTGCATTCTTCATTATTAAACTCACCTTCTGCACCTGCTTCCTGATTCCCGGCATACACGTGACACCTTCCATCTGAACATGATTAGGGTCTCTTCTTAATTAACATTAGCCACGACAAAACTTATCCCCCCTCAGGAGACTGAAAAGATTTAGCATGGGTCCTCAGATCCTCAAAAGGTTCTACAGCTGCACCATCGAGAGCATCCTGACTGGTTGCATCACTGCCTGGTATGGCAATTGCTTGGCCTCCGACCGCAAGACACTACACAGGGTAGTGCGAAAGACCCAGTACATCACTGGGGCCAAGCTTCTTGCCATCCAGGACCTCTATACCTGGCGGTGTCAGAGGAAGGCCCTAAAAATTGTCAAAGACTCCAGCCACCCTAGTCATAGACTGTTCTCTCTGCTACCGGAGCGCCAAGTCTAGGTCCAAGAGGCTTCTAAACAACTTTAACCCCCAAGCCATAAGACTCCTGAACATCTAGTCAAATGGCTACCCAGACTATTTGCATTGCCCCCCCCCCTCTCCACACCACCGCCACTCTCTGTTGTCATCTATGCATTGTCACTTTAATAACTCTACCTACATGTACATACTACCTGAACTAACCGGTGCCCCTGCACATTGACTCTGTACCGGCACCCCCCTGTATATATTGTTATTTATTAATTCTGCTTCTGCTTTAATGACTTATTACCTTTATCTCTTAATCTTATCCATATTTTTTTGAAACTGCACTGTTTGTTAGGGGCTTGTAAGTAAGCATTTTATGATTGATTTTCAGCTTGCATATCCATGTAATACACAGACGTGAACTGTATGAGATTCAGCCATAGGTCTAAGTGTTTGAAATAAATAAATATGTAAATTATATTGATATATGATTCATTGGGATGGAACATTTCCCTAAACGCTTCTGGTTACATCCATGTAGCCTCGGTAGGAACGGACGACTGAAGATCCGTTCCATAATGCCTTTTACAATTTGAATGGTACTTTCCTCGCTGTTGCCCAGAATCTTCTAGGTCAACTAGCAAGGAAGGAAGGTTCCTGCAGTTCATGAGTCTATTCGAACACAGCCTGGGTGCTTACAGGAAATAAGAGAAAAAAAGGTCTCTATGTCAGGAACTTTCCTCACTTTTCATTAAAGTTTTGAAAGATTGTAAATTGCACAGTTTCTTGGCAAACTGAGCTTGCGAGATAACAGCCAGTCACCTGAAAGAACCAACCCTGTGACCATGCCTATGCCATTTTTGTTGTTGTTGTGTAGCAATACATAATAGAACTGAAGGGATCGCCCTGGCGGAGCTTGTGGTAGTCTTGCACTTTGTACGTGTTTGTTGTAACTTCTCCAGTCTAAGTGATAATAAAGAATTATTCATTTAATATGGACTTCAGGTGTCCCTGGTGTTGAATTTTCACAAAACACATCTGTCATGATAAGCACAATACAATGTTTACTCAGGGTGAAAGGTTCTGTGTAAATTCTGTAGAAAACTACTGACGCACATCATTGAATGGGCGTGGGGGGAGTTTTGCAGCTATATAAGAGAGTACTTCTCCACTCCAGAGACACGTATTCCGCTGTTGCATCTTTGGTGTTAATAACGCACAACACTCAGGCGATACATCATTACATTTCTTCACCAAGTGAGCGGGGTTGTAACTGGTGGTTGTATGGGGAACTTGTTTATGGCTCTATCACTTCCTAAGTGTCAAAGGAAATGAAACAAAAATAAAATTGAAAAAACATAAACAAAAGATATACAAAATATATCTATCACACATTAATCATTGTCCAAGGTCTGTGGGTGAAAAATCCTTATATGGGTGAAAAATCCAGCTCCTTGGTGGTTCTCAAGTACCCATGTTGAAGAGTCTCTGGTCGCCTAGTAATTTTCCAATGCCCATACTATTATTAAGAGGTGGTGAAGGATAAACTGAGCTAAACAAGGACCAGACAGTTTGGAGCCACGTAGAATCTAATCATGGCTAAGTGGTGTAATCTAAACAGGTCATAAGGATAATGGTGGCGCAAGGCCAAGGGGAGTTATTCATGTACATAAAAGGGAGTGACTATATGTGTGATGTAAAGAAGGAAAACTATAAAGACAGAGCTCTGTGATAAGAATGTCAGTCATTCCATGGAATCGCTCGGCTCTGTAACTTTGTAATAAAGTCTAACTGAATCTACAAGTTCCAGTATTGGTGCAAATATTTGACTCAATATTTTCCACAACAGGTATGACTCTATCATGGCATTGTCTCTAATGTCATATCTAGGGTGATCCTACTTGAATGTGGGTAGTTAAGGCACATGGGAAAATGAAGGAGAAAGCTTACATTGGGGACATTACAGGGCTGACCTAGCGAGTTCGGGAGAGGAGGCTGGGGATGCTGTGGATGGACCCCCTGATGGGGTTTCAGGATCTACGGCAAATTTTCCAAAAATCGGAATCACTTCCGTCCCACGGGTGATCCAAGTATAAGACCTCAATAGGTCTTCCATTGCACGTGTGCGCCTGTGTACGTAGTAGGTGCACACGCCAAGGGAAATAAGACAAAGGATCATGGTAACAGTCAGGATACTGTCCAGCACCTTCCAAGAGCGGGTGACAGATCACTCTTCTGGCCTGAAGTCAGTCGGTCAACTAAAAGTGCTCCATGCAGTACGTACAGTCATTGGTCCCTCGTACTGGATTTGGTTTTGAATGGCTTGTGGTAACTCAAGGGAACACTTAGCAAAAGCGTCAGACATTTCAGTCTCTGTGTCTATCCTGTTGTCGGGAAATTGGTATAGAGCGAGGTTGCCTTTGTGGATAATCCCCCCCTCTGGTACCTTAACAAAAACAGTCTGGTTGGGGAGGATCAATTGGGTGGTTGAGTCATGGCATTCGTAAGTCATAGTGGCGGATGCGAACGGTGTGTTGACCAACCATCGATTCCCTACCACCTCCACTTGTGTGGTGGTGGCACCATCCCTTGCTGTTAGTTTGGCTCTACAGCGTTCTTCGCTGGTGATAGGCTTAAAGACACTCAGTGTTATCACTGACGACCGGTTTGCTAGGACAGAGGTAGTGGACATCTTTGGTTAGAGTACACATTGACAGGTTAGGTGTGAGATAGAAATCTGGGTTGTTTTCCTGATTAAGTACAACTGGGGGTGGCAATTTTTAAGTGGGTACTGTCGCGGAAAAATCCTACATTTAGAACCATTTTCAATCTATAGATATTCTTCAGTTCAACAACCATCAGCGTCAGTAAAAATCCCACTTCATTACGATCAACATCAACGTGTATTGGGACTGCCGACCACAGACTATAAGCCAAATGTGACTGTAACGGCCTTATCGTGGTTGTAGTAGCTGAGGTCAATATGTCGTGCACCATTGAGAGGGGCGCTAGATATGAGGGGATTCTATTCATGGCCAAGTGGTCCATAGAAAAGCTAACTTCATGGAGAAAATCCTCCAATAACAATCGAACCAATTGGACATGGGCATAGTCATGGTTCATGACCTCTACTAGCTTTCCTACAGACAGGAGGGTTTTGTTCAGGACAGTAGCATGTATGTTGACCACCAGAATAGTGTCCTGGAGAGACTTTCCCACATGTTGCAACCTGAGTGTGTCATAGACGTCGTAAGGATAGGACCAAGGCGCAGTGGGTAAAGTGTTCATCTTCTTATTTTATTAAAGTAACGTGAACACTTAAACAAAAATAAATAAAACAACCACCCACAAACACAAGAGAAAATAAAGCCAACTAAATATGGCCTCCAATTAGACACAACGACAACCAGCTGTCTTTAATTGGAGGTCATTGTCAAAACCCAACATAGAAATAGAAAACTAGATAAACACATAGAAATAGATAACATAGAGCATAAACCAAAAACCCCGAAACACACAAAACAAACACCCCCTGCCACGCCCTGACCAAACTACAATAACAAATAACCCCTTTTACTGGTCAGGACGTGACAGAGCGCCTGTGCTTTCATTTGTTGCTGGATAAGTGGCATCTCTTCAGTTATCTCCATAACGTTTCTGTTGACTGTGGCTAGACTGACTGCATTGACGGCAGTAGTACCTAGGGCAAATAGTGACCCTACGGCTGCCCCTATCGAGTGTAATCATTTTTCTCGCTTGGGTTCGGCTATTTCTGACTAGGTTACTGTGAACTTTTGGAGTTGGGCCAACATATGGGCAGTGTCTAGCTGGGCGTGCATAACTGCCTGGGTGGTCCAGTCATCCCCAGCCCAACTCAAATGAGCCACAGGTGGAATGTGTTGGCGGTACACATTCTCTGCATCTAGGCGAACGTACACCCTCTGCGTGTGTACTCTGCAGTTGGTTATAAGGAGTCCTGGATGAGTCCCGTAGGGTGTCCGCTCGTGATAACGTCAGCTTTGTTGGTTTTAACCAGGGCGCAGAGATTCAGGATCAGCCAAAGGAATTCCATCCTACAGAAACGCATAATCAGAGATATTGTTGGATTATTTCAGTTATTTGCTTTTGTAAATTAAAATGTTTTGACACAACAATTTTTCTGGTTTTCTTATTTTGAAACAGTACAGCGTTGGACAATATCAATAGTGACCACAGACGTATATCTGGTAGCTGGGAAGAGAGAATAAAAGACGTTAGGTACAACGTACTGATCTCCTGGAAGGGATCAGCTGAGGATAGTTAATTTGGGATAGGCGTGCCGCTAGCGCCCCACCTTGACAACATCCGGGGGAAATTGCAGAGCGCAAAATTCAAAATACAAAATTCGTAATATTAAACATTCATGAAAATACAAGTGTCTTACATCGTTTAAAAACTAAACTTCTTGTTAATCCAGCCACTTTGCCAAATTTGAAAAAGGTGTTACGGCGAAAGCACACCATGCGATTATCTGAGGACAGCGCCCTGCAAACAAAAGCATTACAAACATTTTCCAACCAAGCAGAGGCGTCACGAAAGTCAGAAATAGCGATAAAATAAATCACTTACCTTTGAAGATCTTCCTCTTTTTGCAATCCCAAGGGTCCCAGCTACATAACAAATGGTCCTCTTGTTCGATACAGTTCTTGTTTATATCCCAAAAAAGTAAGTTTAGTTGGCGTGCTTAACTCAGTAATCTACCGGTTTCCCTCGTTCAAAATTCATATGAATGAATCCCAAAAGTTACCAATCAACTTTGTCCAAGCAAGTTAACTTCTTACATCTAGACGTTCCGCTAGCTGAACACCGCTCCAATATCCAATGATGGGGCGTGGCGCGAAATACAAACTCCTCGAAAATACGAAAACTTCAATTTTTCAAACATATGACTATTTTACACCATTTTAAAGACAAGACTCTCCTTTATCTAACCACACTGTCTGATTTCAAAAAGGCTTTACAATGAAAGCAAAACATTAGATTATGTCAGGAGAGTACCCAGCCAGAAATAATCAGACACCCATTTTTCAAGCTAGCATATAATGTCACAAAAAACAAAACCACAGCTAAATGCAGCACTAACCTTTGATGATCTTCATCAGATGACACTCCTAGGACATTATGTTATACAATACATGCATGTTTTGTTCAATCAAGTTCATATTTATATAAAAAAACAACTTTTTTACATTAGCATGTGACGTTCAGAACTAGCATTCCCACCGAACACTTCCGGTGAATTTACTAAATTACTCACGATAAACGTTCACAAAAAACATAACAATTATTTTAAGAATTATAGATACAGAACTCCTTTATGCAATCGCGGTGTCCGATTTTAAAATAGCTTTTCGGTGAAAGCACATTTTGCAATATTCTGAGTAGATAGCCCGGCCATCACAGGCTAGCTATTTTGACACCCACCAAGTTTGGTACTCACCAAACTCAGATTTACTATAAGAAAAATTGGATTACCTTTGCTGTTCTTCGTCAGAATGCACTCCCAGGACTTCTACTTCAACAACAAATGTTGGTTTGGTTCCAAATAATCCATCGTTAAATCCAAATAGCGGCGTTTTGTTCGTGCGTTCAAGACACTATCCGAAGGGTAACGAAGGGTGACGCGCCTGCACGTATCGTGACAAAAAAAATTGAAATATTCCATTACCGTACTTTGAAGCATGTCAAACGCTGTTTAAAATCAATTTTTATGCAATTTTTCTCGTAAAATAGCGAAAATATTCCGACCGGGAGTCGTTGTTTTCGTTCAAAGACTGAAAATGTAAAATGGACTCTTCATGTGCATGCACGCACCCGTCTCATTGTTCTCAGATCGACCACTATCCAAATGCGCTACTGTTTTTCAGCCATGGACTGCAAAGTCATCATTCAACGTTCTGGCGCCTTCTGAGAGCCTATGGGAGCCTTAGAAAGTGTCACGTTACAGCAGAGATCCTCTGTTTTCAATAAAGAGGCTAAAGAAGGCCAAGAAATGGTCAGAGAGGGCACTTCCTGTTTGGAATCTTCTCAGGTTTTGGCCTGCCATATGAGTTCTGTTATACTCACAGACACCATTCAAACAGTTTTAGAACCTCTAGGGTGTTTTCTATCCAAATCAAACAATTATATGCATATTCTAGTTTCTGGGCAGGAGTAATAAACAGATTAACCTCTCTAGGGTAGGTGGGACGAAATCGTCCCACCTACTCAACAGCCAGTGGAATCCCGTGGCGCGTTATTCAAATACCTTAGAAATGCTATTACTTCAATTTCTCAAACATATGACTATTTTACAGCATTTTAAAGACAAGACTCTCGTTAATCTAACCACACTGTCCGATTTCAAAAAGGCTTTACAACGAAACCAAAACATTAGATTATGTCAGCAGAGTACCCAGCCAGAAATAATCAGACACCCATTTTTCAAGCTAGCATATAATGTCACATAAACCCAAACCACAGCTAAATGCAGCACTAACCTTTGATGATCTTCATCAGATGACAATCTTAGGACATTATGTTATACAATACATGCATGTTTTGTTCAATCAAGTTCATATTTGTATCAAAACCAGCTTTTTACATTAGCATGTGACGTTCAGAACTAGTATACCCCCCGCAAACTTCCGGTGAATTTACTAAATTACTCACGATAAATGTTCACAAAAAACATAACAATTATTTTAAGAATTATAGATACAGAACTCCTTTATGCAATCGCTATGTCCGATTTTAAAATAGCTTTTCGGTGAAAGCACATTTTGCAATATTCTGAGTAGATAGCCCGGCATCACAGGGCTAGCTATTTAGACACCCACCAAGTTTAGCCCTCACCAAAGTCAGACTTACTATAAGAAAAATGTGATTACCTTTGCTGTTCTTCGTCAGAATGCACTCCCAGGACTTCTACTTCAATAACAAATGTTGGTTTGGTTCAAAATAATCCATAGTTATGTTCAAATATCCTCTGTTTTGTTCGTGTGTTCAAGACAGTATCCGAAGGGTAAAGAAGGGTGACGCGCCCGACGCGTTTCGTGACAAACAATTTCTAAATATTCCATTACCGTACTTCGAAGCATGTCAACCGCTGTTTAAAATCAATTTTTATGCCATTTTTCTCGTAAAAAAGCGATAATATTCCGACCGGGAAACCCTGTTTACGTTCAAAGAGAGAGAAAATAAAAACATGGGGTCGCCTTGTGCTGCGCCTCAGTCTCATTGTCCTCTGATAGACCACTTACCAAAGGCGCTAATGTTTTTCAGCCAGGGGCTGCAAAGACATCATTCAGCTTTTTCCCGCCTTCTGAGAGCCTATGGGAGCCGTAGGAAGTGTCACGTTACAGCAGAGATCCTAAGTTTTCAATAAAGAGAGTCAAGAAGCCCAAGAAATTGTCAGACAGGCCACTTCCTGTAAGGAATCTTCTCAGGTTTTTGCCTGCCATATGAGTTCTGTTATACTCACAGACACCATTCAAACAGTTTTAGAAACGTTAGGGTGTTTTCTATCCAAAGCCAATAATTATATGCATATTCTAGTTTCTGGGCAGTAGTAATAACCAGATTAAATCGGGTACGTTTTTTATCCGGCCATGCAAATACTGCCCCCTACCCCCAACAGGTTAAATCATGTACGTTTTTTATCCGGCCGTGAAAATACTGCCCCCTATCCATAACAGGTTAAACAGCATTTCTAATTTTAAGACGGCAAATAGTATGTTCATTACCGGAGATAAATAATGAAGTGCCCGCCCTCACCGACGCACGCCAAAACACTACAGCCAAAATGGGAGCCACTTAGAAAAACTACAAATTCTAACTCATTTTTCAAAAAACAGGCCTGAAACTCTTTCTAAAGACTGTTGACATCTACTGGAAGCCCTAGGAACTGCAATCTGGGAGGTATTCCATTGATATTCCCATAGACAGCCATTATAATGAGTGGTGAGCTCAACAACAAAAAAATCCCGTATGGATTCTCCTCGGGTTTTCGCCTGCTATATCAGTTCTGTTATACTCACAGACATTATTTTAACAGTTTTGGGAACTTTAGAGTGTTTTCTATCCAATACCAATGATTTTCATATCCTAGCATCTGGGCCTGAGTAACAGGCAGTTTACTTTGGGCACCTCAGTCATCCAAACCTCGGAATACTGCCTCCTATCCCTAAAAAGTTACGATTTTTCTTAGTACCTCTGACTTTGCTAAGTTTCTATCTATTCGGTGCTGGCCAGCACCCCTTCTATTCCCATGGCGGAGTGTCCAACTTCATTGTAATTGGCCTGTGTGTAGCTGGTGTAGAGTGTCAGGCGCAGGACAGCAGATATGAGTAATCAACGTATTTACTCAAGTATTCACAAAATACAACACAATATACCGAGCCCACAATAACGGACCGTATACAAGACAAACAATTACTCACAAACAAACATAGGGGAACAGAGGGTTAAGTAATGAACAAGTAATTGGGGGAATGAAACCAGGTGTGTAAGACAAAGACAAAACAAATGGAAAATGAAAAGTGGATCGGCGATGGCTAGAAGGCCGGTGACGTCGACTGCCGAACACAGCCCGAACAAGGAGAGGGATCGACTTCGGCGGAAGTCGTGACATTGATTTGGTTCCTGTGGACCCACTTGAACTTCTTTGGGCTCAAATCCAGTTAACGGGATTGATTTGACAACAGCCAGTGAAAGTGCAGGGTGCCAAATTCAAATAACAGAAATCTCATAATTAAAATTCCTCAAACATACAAGTATTATAAACCATTTTAAAGATAAACTTCTTGTTAATCTATCCACAGTGTCCGATTTCAAAAAGGCTTTATAGCAAAAGCACACCAAATGATTATGTTAGGTCAGCGCTTAGTCACAAAAAAACATACAGACATTTTCCAGCCAAAGAGAGGAGTAGAAACAAAAAGCAGAAACAGAGATAAAATTAATCAATAATCTTTGATGATCTTCATCAGATGGCACTCATAGGACTTCATGTTCCACAATACATGTATGTTCTGTTTGATAAAGTTCATATTTATATCCAAAAATCTCAGTTTACATTGGCGCATTATGTTCAGTAATGTTTTGCCTCCAAAACTTCGGAGAATTTTGCAGAGAGCCACATCAATTTACAGAAATAGTCATCATAAACTTTGATGAAATATACAAGTGTTTTACATAGAATTAACGATACACTTCTCCTTAATGCAACGCGGTGTCAGATTTCAAAAGAGCTTTACGGCAAAAGCACACCATGCAATAATCTGAGTACCAAAACAAGCCATACAGATACCCGCCATGTTGTGGAGTCAACAAAAGTCAGAAATAGCATTATAAATATTCACTTACCTTTGATGATCTTCATCGGAATGCACTCCCAGGCATCCCAGTTCAACAATAAATGTTTGTTTTGTTCGATACAGTCCATATAGTCCCTAGTGGTGTGGGGGCTGTGCTTTGGCAAAGTGGGTGGGGTTATATCCTGCCTGTTTGGCCCTGTCCGGGGGTATCATCGGATGGGGCCACAGTGTCTTCTGATCCCTCCTGTCTCAGCCTCCAGTATTTATGCTGCAGTAGTTTATGTGCCGGGGGGCTAGGGTCAGTCTGTTTCATCTGGAGTATTCTCTTGTCTTATCCGGTGTCCTGTGTGAATTTAAATTTGCTCTCTCTAATTCTCTCTTTCTTTCTTTCTCTCGGAGGACCTGAGCCCTAGGACCATGCCTCGGGACTACCTGGCATGATGACTCCTTGCTGTCCCCAGTCCACCTGGCCATGCTGCTGCTCCAGTTTCAACTGTTCTGCCTGCGGCTACGGAACCCTGACCTGTTCACCGGACGTGCTTGTTGCACCCTCGACAACTACTATGATTATTATTATTTGACCATGCTGGTCATTTATGAACATTTTAACATCTTGACCATGTTCTGTTATAATATCCACCCGGCACAGCCAGAAGAGGACTGGCCACCCCTCATAGCCTGGTTCCTCTCTAGGTTTCTTCCTAGGTTTTTGGCCTTTCTAGGGAGTTTTTCCTAGGGAGTTTTTCCTAGCCACCGTGCCTCTTTCACATGCATTGCTTGCTGTTTGGGGTTTTAGGCTGGGTTTCTGTACAGCACTTTGAGATTTCAGCTGATATACGAAGGGCTATATAAATAAATTTGATTTGATTTGATTTGATATTTATGTCCAAATACCTCCTTTTTGTTCACGCGTTTGGTACACTAATCCAAATGCGCAAGGCGCGAGCACAAAGTCTAGATGAAAAGTCAAAAAAGTTATATTACAGTTTGTAGAAACATGTCAAACGATGTATAGAATTAATCTTTAGGATGTTTTTATCATAAATCTTCAATAATATTCCGAATGGACAATTCCTTTGTCTTCAGAAAGGAAAGAGAAAGGAGCTCGTGCCCACGGCCGCACGCATGACTGAGCTCATGGCACTCTGCCAGACACATGATTCAAACTCTAATTCTCTCCCCATTCACAGTAGAAGCCTGAAACAACGTTCTAAAGACTGTTGACATCTAGTGGAAGCCTTAGGAAGTGCAATATGACCCCATTTACACTGTATATTGGATAGGCAATCACTTGAAAAACTACAAACCTCAGATTTCCCACTTCCTGGTTGGATTTTGTCTCAGGTTCTTGCCTGCCAAATGAGTCCTGTTATACTCACAGACATCATTCAAACAGTTTTAGAAACTTCAGCGTGTTTCTATCCAAATCGAATAATAATATGCAAATATTTGATTCTGTATAAGCATATCTTAGCTTCTGGGCCTGAGTAGCAGGCAGTTTACTCTGGGCACGCTTTTGATCCGAACGTGAAAATACTGCCCCCAGCCCGAAAAAGTTAATAACTTCTGGCGGGTGCTGAGGGTATCCTGCCACAGTCTAACAGAATCCAAGCAGTCCGCAACATCATAAAACCTACAAACCTTCATGAGATGCGCAGATTCTTGAGAGTATGTAATTACTCCCATCAAATCATCGAAAACTACGCCGACTTATTGAAACTTTTGCCCCATCTTTTTCAGGAAGACACCCCATTTGTCTGGGATGGCACTCACAATGAAGCTGTGGCTTCCTTGAAAAACCTACTTTGTGATGCACCCTGCCTGGTATACCCCAACAAAGACAAGACATTCTTTTGGAAGTCGGTTTCTCAGAGCACTGCCTTAGTGCTGGGTTGTAACAAAAATACAACCAAGAAAAACATGTGGTTGCTTACGCGAGCAAAACACTCAACCCTGCTGAACACAAATACTCAGACTGCAAAAAAGCGCTGCTGTCGAAAGTCTAGGCGGTCAAACACTTCACCAGTTATGTTGGCGGACAAAACGTGATCATAGAAACATGTCACCAGCCGGTGACTTTTCTGAAAAGCCAACGAATCTGTGAGGATGCTGTACACAACAGCAAGATAGCAGCTTGGCTCATGACGCTGCAGTCAACTACACAAAAGCGAAAAACCTGCCTTTGGGCAGTGCTTTTGCGGTGTGTCAACGCTGTGGGGATGATGAATCCGACTCCGCACCAACCCCGCGTGACATCGCTCGACCATTGCCTTCGAAGAGAACGTGTGTCTTGACATGCTGATGGCATTTGTTGATGCCTGTTCTTACCATCATCTAGACCACTTACAAGCTGGTGTGGGATTGGTATGGCACAATGACATTCCGTGCAAACCACTTCAATTTCAGCTAGGCAACAAGACCAGCCAGTTTGCAGAAGTGGCTGGCGTGCTTATCACAATGCAAACGACGATGAAACACGAATTGTCAGTACTGGCGACCTGCACCGAGTCAAACTACGCCAGACTCACCTTCTTATGCCACTTGCCATTTTGGAAACAAAAGCACATGACTACTTCAAGTGGCAAAGAAGTGAAAAACACAGAGCTCAATCTAGCTTGTGATGACTTCATCACCAAACACGACATACAGGTGTATTGTCAAGGGACAATGGACACTCCAAATCACCTGGTTGTGACAAACTTGGCAACGACCATGCCGACAGCATGGTGAAATCTGGTGCAATTCACGACACTTGGGTGTTCGATGCTCGAGACGAAAAACACTGAGGAAGCCATGGTGTCTGCGGTAACGCGTAGCCATGTACCCCCGCCGGAAACGTCTTCGCACGAACATAATGTGTTGCTAACTCATTCGTTCCTGAATGGCGACCTGGTAGAAATGCAACACCAAGATGAGTTCCTTGTCATTTTGATGGCTTTCCTGTCGGATCCTGTCAATCACCCAGTGTCCGAACTGGCTTTGGCAGATTCACACGACTTGCGCTCGCTGTACGCAACTAAACAGCACCTCACGCTTGTAGATGACCTACTGGTTTATGTTTCAGAAACGAACACCACACAAAGGTGGGTGGTTCCTAAAACACAGAGGGGGATAATGATAGCCCATGCCCACGACGAGCCATGTGGAGGCCATAGGGGGGCCAAGGCTTCATGTGAAACATTGCGACAGGTGGCCCACTGGCATCACATGGAACGAGACTTGGCATAATACGTGAGGGGGTGTCTAGTTTTCTGCCAGTTTCAACCCTCCAATCCACTTCACAGAGCACCCCTGCAACGCAAGGGTGTGTCTTACCCCTGGAGCTCAATCCAGATCGACTGGGTCGGCCAAGTTGCCAGGTCGGCCAGAGGCAACAATTATCTCCTCACAGTGACTTGCGCATTCACAAAGTGGGTGGAGTGCCTGCCCGCAACCAATGACACAGCGGAAACCACAGTCGTTCTTTTTCTCAACCATGTTTTCAGTCATTTCGACCTGCCAGGAGAAACCGTGGACAGCAACAGAGGAACCCACTTTCGGCAGCAGTAATGACCGAACTTTGGAGGCTCCTGGGAGTCAAAACTAAACTCCACATTGCGTACCACCCTCAGAGCTCTGGCAGGGTAGAAAGGGGCAACCAAAAAATCGTCAGAATCCTGAGGAAATACGTGGCAGCCAACCACAAAGAGTGGGACCTCAAACTCCCATTGGTACTGATGGCAATCAGAGCCACACGCAACAGGTCTACGGGAATAACACCCTTCGAGATGATGACGGGCCGGCAAATGACACTTCCACTACATCTTCGTCACCGAAGCCACCGCCTACATGGCTCATCAATACATGATGGACTTCCATAACCATCTCCAGACTTCCTTCGCGTACGCTCAAGGAAAGTTGGAAAGAAGTGCAGAAGGTGACAAGGCCTATTACGACAAATAAGCCTCACACCAGGTGTTCGAGGTTGGAGATAAGGTGTGGTACTACATATACACCAAACCGGTGACAAAGTCCTGAACCACTGGATGAGGCCACACGAGATTCTGGTGAAGCTGTCACTTGTAGCTTATCAGATCAGAATCAGCAAAGGTTGACAAACGCCACCTTAACAGTCTGATGGCCTTGAGATAGAAGCTGAAGCTGTTTTCAGTGCTTTGATGCACTTGTACTGACCCCGCCTTCTAGATGATAGCGGGGTGAACAGGCAGTGGCTTGGGTGGTTGTTGAACCTTGATGATCTTTTTGGCCTTTCTGTGCTGTAGATGTCCTAGAGGGAAGGTTGTTTTCTGGCTGTACATATAATCTTATTAATTATTATCTAAAAGGGAAAACTTATCTTAGATCAGCACTCTGAGATGCTTTGTTGTGTGCATCCCAATGCATCCTGTGACAGACTGTTAGTATGAACTGTAAGCTGGCCAGCACACACTATATTTAGAGCTCTGGGTTTGGAGATTAATTAATCTCAGAACAAAGCTAAGTCTGCTGAGTCTACACCCTGGTAGCAGGACAATATGTGGACCAAGTACTATCTAGTCTAGTATCAGGTATGAAGGTAAGACCCAGATGCAGACAACGTTGAATTAACAATGGTTTAATAATTCAACAGGGGACGGCAATAGATAGGTCAAGGCAGGCAGGGATCAGTAAACCAGCGGTGGGGCAATGGTACCTGACGGCAGGCAGGCTCAGGGTAGGCAGAGATCAATAATCCAGAGGTGGGGCAAAGGTACAGGTCGGCAGGCAGGCTCAGGGTCAGGCAGAGTGGTCAGGCAGGCGGGCTCAGAGTCAGGACAGGCAAGGGTCAAAACCAGGAGGGCGAGAAAAGAGAGACAGGAAAACGGTGGAGCTGAGACACCAAAATGCTGGTTGACTTGACAAACAAGATGAACTGGCAACAGACAAACAGAGAACACAGGTACAGATACACAGGGGATAATGTGGAAAATGGGCGACACCTGGAGGGGGTTGGAGACAATCACAAAGACAGGTGAAACAGATCAGGGTGTGACATTAGTGGCACTGACTAATGTCTATGCATAGTATCTTCAGAATGTATACATGCTATGCTACAACATGACATCCAGGGATACGTCCCAAATGGCACCCTATTGCCTTTATAGGGCACTACTTTTGACCAGACAAATAGTTATTTTGTCAAAAGTGCTGTGCTATAAAGGGAATCGAGTGTCATTTGGGACTCATAGGGCTTATACGACCCAGAACATATTGCCGCAGACTCCCTGGTAGGTCTGACAATATGTGGATTGAGCAGATCAGAGCCTCAGCCGTATTCACAAAGCGTCTCAGAGTGCTGATCTCAGATAAGTTTTCCCTTTTAGATAATAATTAATAAGATTATATGAACAGATCTGATCCTAGATCAGCACTCCTACTCTGAGAAACATTGTGATTACGGGTCCTGGTGTTTAAACAGTGGATATGGGAAGAATGTGGTCTGAGTCTTATGAAAATAAATCTGTGTGTTATGAATTCATGTGAGAGGCTATGATCCAGGGCGCCTGACTGTTGTCAAATGGTGCCACATGTAATGGTGTTAAATTCTTGAGTAAGAAGATGAATTTACAGGGTTAAGGTGTTAAAGTCTTGAGTAAGAATTGTGTTAGACGCTCCACAACAAAGCTTTCTTAGTATCCAACAACCTTTCTCTGCCCTTAACCTTGTTCTGAACACCTCCAAAACAAAGGTCATGTGGTTTGGTAAGAAGAATGCCCCTCTCCCTACAGGTGTGATTACTACCTCTGTATCAGGTTTGAAGGTAAGATCCAGATGCAGACAACGTTGAGTTAACACAGGTTTAATAATCCAACAGCGGCAGGCAATAGACAGGTCAAGGCAGGCAGGGATCAGTAAACCATTTGGGGGAAAAAGGTACAGGATGGCAGGCAGGCTCAGGGTCAGGGAAGGCAGAGGTTCATAACCAGATCAGAGTCTGACAAGTACTGGACGTCTGGCAGGCTCAGGGTCAGGACAGGCAGAGGTTCGTAACCAGATCAGAGTCCAACAAGTACTGGACGACAAGCAGGCTCAGGGTCTGGGCAGGCAGAAATGTCAGAACTGGAAAAGCTAGAAACAAAAAACTAGAGAGCAGGGGAAAAAGAGGAAACATGCTGGGACGACCTGACAATACAAAACGAACTGGAAACAGACAAACAGAAAACGCAGGTATAAATACACAGGAGATAATGAGGAAAATGGGAGACACCTGAGCTTGACCTTGACGTAAACAAAGTAAGCCATAAGATGTTATCACAAAATAAAATGGCTTTGAATGTTTGACTAATGTAGAACATTGTTTTTCCTTAGAGGTAGTATTTTATGACTGCCTATTACCTAAGAGATATGACTGCCTGTTACCTAAGTGATATGACTGCCTATTACCTAAGTGATATGACTGCCTATTACCTAAGTGATATGACTGCCTATTATTAATACTTTCTGAAGGCAGGAGGTCATTAAGGAGGTCATTAAGAGGTCAGGTAAAATGAAGAGCACAGAAAAAAATACATAAAACGCACCAATCATCCATCAAACACATCAATCATCCATCAAACGCATCAATCATCCATCAATCATGCTGTTTTGGCCCGTGCCATCTACTATATTCTCTCTTAAGTCATTCTAGATTGTGTGTCATCTGATTAAATGGATGTATTACTTTCACCTTGTGTTACTTTAGGCCCAGCTCTCCCCTACATTGATCCAACAAGTGGAGTGGGGTGGTGAACAGTGTGTAGGCTATCATGGAACAGTCTACAGTAATTTATCACAGTATGAGTAATAATGAGTATGTATGAGTATGTATAATGAGTATGTATCAGGATCTCCCCATAAGAGAACCATTTTTGGTTCCAAATAGAACTCTTTGTGGTTTCAGGTAGAACTCTTTTGGGTTCCTTGCAGAACTCTACATGGAACTCAAAAGGGTTCTACCTGGAACCAAAAAGGGTTCTTCAAAAGGTTCTCCTATGGGGACAGCCAAAGAACCATTTTAGGTTCTAGATATCACCTTTCTTCTTAGAGTGTATAGTATGAGTAGAGAAAGGTGTTGTTGCATATGAGCATGTTTTGGCAAGTGACTGGAAACCACCAATATGTGGCGCCACTTCCTGCAAGAAGAGGAAGTGTTGTCAGGAGTGGTTAAAACTGTTGATAGAGATTTGTCATGATTATGCAATGGCTTCATCAAGGTCAAAGGGTTTGTGTTAATTCAAAAGAAAACAACTGACACACATCATTGTATTGGCATGAGGGGAGTTTTGCTGCTATATAAGAGAGTGCTTCTCCACTCCAGAGACACGTATTCCTCTGTTGCATTTTTGGTTTTAAACAATTGAACTTTACTCGGAATCTTGGAACCAATCAGTTTTCTTTCATCAAGATCTTCTATAGTCATCCTTAACACTGAGGCCTGCACATCATTGTATGTAAGTAAACAATGTCCCGAAATAACGCATCTTGCTATATGAGGAATATTTGAGAGCTACATATTTATTTTGACCAACTAATTAACAAAACATTTCAGGGAACAAATGATTCCTATATTCTGAAACAGGGGGGAAAAAGTATTTGATCCCCTGCTGATTTTGTACGTTTGCCCACTTACAAAGAAATGATCAGTCTATAATTTTAATAGTAGGTTTATTTGAACAGTGAGAGACAGAATAAGAACAAAAAAACTGAAAAACGCATGTCAAAAATGTTATAAAATGATTTGCATTTTAATGAGGGAAATAAGTATTTGACCCCTCTGCAAAACATGACTTAGTACTTGGTGGCAAAACCCTTGTTGACAATCACAGAGGTCAGACGTTTCTTGTAGTTGGCCACCAGGTTTGCACACATCTCAGGAGGGATTTTGTCCCATTCCTCTTCGCAGATCTTCTCCAAGTCATTAAGGTTTCGAGGCTGACGTTTGGCAACTCGAACCTTCAGCTCCCCTCACAGATTTTCTATGGGATTAAGGTCTGGAGACTGGCTAGGCCACTCCAGGATCTTAATGTGCTTCTTCTTGAGCCACTCCTTTGTTGCCTTGGCCGTGTGTTTTGGGTCATTGTCATGCTGGAATACCCATCCATGACCCATTTTCAATGCCCTGGCTGAGGGAAGGAGGTTCTCACCCAAGATTTGATGGTACATGGCCCGGTCCATCATCCCTTTGATGCGGTGAAGTTGTCCTGTCCCCTTAGCAGAAAAACACCCCCAAAGGATAATGTTTCCACCTCCATGTTTGATGGTGGTGATGGTGTTCTTGGGGTCATAGGCAGCATTCCTCCTCCTCCAAACACGGCGAGTTGAGTTGATGTCAAAGAGCTCCATTTTGGTCTCATCTGACCACAACACTTTCACCAGTTGTCCTCTGAGTCATTCAGATGTTCATTGGCAAACTTCAGACGGGCATGTATATGTATTCTTGAGCAGGGGGACCTTGCGGGCGCAGCAGGATTTCAGTCCTTCACGGCGTAGTGTGTTACCAATTGTTTTCTTGGTGAATTTGGTCCCAGCTGCCTTGAGGTCATTGACAAGATCCTCCCGTGTAGTTCTTGGCTGATTCCTCACCGTTCTCATGATCATTGCAACTCCACGAGGTGAGATCTTGCATGAAGCCCCAGGCCGAAGGATATTGACAGTTCTTTTGTGTTACTTCCATTTGCGAATAATCGCACTAAATGTTGTCACCTTCTCACCAAGCTGCTTGGCGATGGCCTTGTAGCCCATTCCAGCCTTGTGTAGGTCTACAATCTTGTCCCTGACATCCTTGGAGAGCTCTTTGGTCTTGGCCATGGTGGAGAGTTTGGAGTCTGATTGATTGAGTGCTTCTGTGGACAGGTGTCTTTTTTACAGGTAACAACCTGCGGTTAGGAGCACCCCCTTTAAGAGTGTGCTCCTAATCTCAGCTCATTACCTGTATAAAAGACACCTGGGAGCCAGAAATCTTTCTGATTGAGATGGGGTCAAATACTTATTTCCCTCATTAAAATGCAAATCAATTTATCACATTTCTGACATGCGTTTGTCTGGATATTTTTGTTGTTATTCTGTCTCTCACTGTTCAACTAAACCTACCATTAAAATTATAGACTGATCCTTTCTTTGTCAGTGGGCAAACGTACAAAATCAGCAGGGGATCAAATACTTTTTTCCCCCACTGAATCTCTGAGAGCACTGGGCTGATTTTGACAAAACTTAGGTGAATGATTCGTCTTGCCATAGAGATCCAAAATGTACAAAATGATTTGCCCAATGCGGGAGCTATGGCAATTAACTGCAATTTGTTAGTCACACGCAATATCTAAATTGGCCCAAATCAAATCAAATGTTATTTGTCAGATGCGCCAAATACAACCTTACAGTGAAATGCTTACTTACGAGCCCTTAACCAACAATGCAGTTTTAAGAAAATACCCACCAAAAAATGTCAAAAAAGTAAGAGATCAGAATAACAAATAATAGCAGCAACATAATGTAAAAACAAACAAAATAGCATGGTTGGTTGAAAGCCGATAAGACGGCAGCCCTTCCCTCCGGCGCCATCGTGAAATAAATAGGGGGGTTCTGCATCATTCGTAGGGGACGACATGTTTACTGTTGCCTTGTTTTCACATGGTAGCCTCCTATTGTTCTGTTTTGAATTCAAAAGTATTATGTTAGTATGATGTTTAATGTGAGGTGAGTGGACTGTTGAGTGTAGTGCTTTACATCAAGCTGTCTCTTCATTTTGAACTGATTGACACATCTAGCATTGAGTCCTGACATTTTCAACGTAGGTGACTGGTGCTATCTCGGACAAAAAACAGCTTTACCAACTTTATTATCCATAATATAAACGGAATGCATGAACAGGAATGTTAGCAAGAAACAAACATTTATCTGGCTCCAACTTCTGCTCCTCTGTGTGCAGCGATAGACCCTGCCGCAGCTGAACAGGAGGGGAGGGACTCAACTCTCTCACACACTCTCGTTCGCTTTCTGTGCCTTCTGCCTGCAGACATAACTGTTAATGAATCCCAAATAATGAAATTGATATAATTCATCGCGCATATTTATCTGTTTAAATCGAAATATTTGTGCACATTAGGTACATGCCTATTAGGGACACTATTGGCTGGAACGATTTTTCAGAGTGATTGCAGAGCGAAGGGCAGTCAAAGAAGCTGGATCTTCTCTCAGAATATTTTACATACTGATAGCTGACAGTGCGTGATGACAATTTCACCAAATTCTTTTTTTTTTTAACTAATGCAGCTTTAACATGAAAGCTTACTTAAATTAGAGAATCTCTTTCCATCTTTGAATCTGAGGCATGCATAAGCATTGCATGTTAGTAAAAAACAAATCTTCAACAACTCACCTTGCTAAGTGAAAAAAGAATGTTGAACTAATGTTGATTTATTACTAATTAACTGCACATTTCATAATACAAATGGTTCCAGTTGATAGTTGACTTACTGGTCATTATTTGTAGTTGAACGGTATAAATAACATGATTTTTTTGTATTCACATTGTTCACTTTGGCCTGCTATTGTTTTTGTTTTCACATGGTGGACGTTGGCCTGCTCTGCTGATCCTGTGTAATATGTTCAGGTCAGTGACTAAACACAGGTTTCTCTAGCAATTCATATTTATTGTTGCATGTTCATGTTGTATTTATACTATATTATCACAGGGATTAATTTGACTAAGATATGCAGATGTGGTATGACAGTATGATGTTTAGTTGTTCCTATATAGTAGACTGAGTCTAGTGCTTAATACCAAGCTTTCCTTTTCATCTTGATTTGACTAACACAACTAGTATTTCATACTAAAATGACAGATGCTAAACTATTCAACTGCAGGTAAAGGTGAACTGCACTGCAGCTCTAACATGTCTAGTGTCTAAAAAGTGTTTATGGGTGTCTGTCTACACGTTCTACCAGGCAATCTGGAGAAGATTGCCTGACTGCCCTTACCCAGCACAAAAACATCCTGTGGCGGACTGCAAAAGCATAGAATAGTCCCCGTGATATGCAACTGTTCAGTGAAGTCAGGAACCAATAGGAAAGCAAAGGCTAGCTTTATCAAACGGAAATTTGCATCCTGTAGCTCTAACTCCAAAAGGTATAGGGACACTAAAGTCCATAGAGAACAAGAGCACCTCCTCCAAGCTGCCCACTGCACTTAGGCTAGGTAACACGGTCACCACCGATAAATACATGATAATCGAAAATGTCAATAAGCATTTCTCTACGGCTTGCCATGCTTTCCTCCTGGCTACCCCAACCCTGGCCAACAGCTCTGCACCCCCCGCAGTTACTTGCCCGAGCCTCCCCAGCTTCTACTTCACCCAAATCCAGAAATCCAGATATATTAATACATACCTGTACATACTGCAGCCTGTCTTAAAGAATATTGTTCTATAGTATAACATATTAATGCATACCTATGAATACTGCAGCCTGTCTTAAAGAATATTGTTATATATTTATTCATTTCAATCTTTATTCTTTCAGATATTATTTAAAAGCAGAAACTTTGTTTGGAGAGGTGAGTTTCAGCACCATAAACACCTCATATTCCGACGTGGAATCTGTAACATTCATACTCATCATTATAGGTTAGTTTATCATATTCTGACGTACTGTAACATCTGTAACATTCATACTCATCATTGTAGGGCAGGTTATAATACTCTGATGTAGCATCTGTAACATTCATACGCAACAATATGTTTATATTCATCATTACACATAAGTCAACACGTTGATGAGGAAGAAACAGCAGGAGGTAGAGTGGGGATGTGCTGGGAGTAGGAGAGGGACTCCATGGTGTTGATCAGGAAGAAACAGCAGGAGGTAGAGTAGGGATGTGCTGGGAGTAGGAGAGGGACTCCATGGTGTTGATCAGGAAGAAAAAGCAGGAGGTTATAGTGGGGATGTGCTGGGAGTAGGAGAGGGACTCCATGGTGACTCTGACGTCTCTAGCTGAGGAAGAAGGAATGGGTGTGATAGATTCCAGGCGAATAAAGATGGAAAGATCAGAGGAGGGTGGAGGACAAGGAGGAGTTAGGAGCAATTTAAGAACGCTTCATTCTCAGTGACCTGAGGATTGTGGAGCAATATGGTCGCCCTAGAACAGAGCTACCATCCTGAATTTTTTAATTCCAATCCCAATCTCGTCCACCTGATTCTAATCAAATCAAATATTATTTGTCACTTACAAATGGTTAGCAGATGTTAATGCGAGTGTAGCGAAATGCTTGTGCTTCTAGTTCCGACCATGCAGTAATATCTAACAAGTAATCTAACAATTTCACAACAACTACCTTATACACACATGTGTAAAGGAATGAATAAGAATATGTACATAAAAATATATATGGATCATATATGGATGAGCGATGGCCGAACGGTATAGGCAAGATGCAGTAGATGGTATAATCAGGTTAGTTACAACTGGGGCTGGAGTGAAAACCTACAGGAGGGTAGCTCTCCAGGAACAGGGTTGGAGAGCCCTGCCCTCGACTGATGTGTTGCTCGACCTCTAGCTCCTACAATGAGTCATTATATCCCATGGTTATTGTTTGATCCTTTTATTTTGTTCTTTAATTTCCTTTTGGTGCTTTGAATGTCTGAATAAGAACTGAGTTTGAGTTAGAGGTTTCTTAAATTTATCTGTACAAATTTGTATTTCAGGTTACGTGACGCACACAAACACTCAACATGGCAACCACTCTGCATTTGATCGGTGGTGGAGGAGGCAATTCATTTGAATTCCACGGCATGGACAACGGTGCCACCCTCAAGAAGATTGGAGTGGCGGTGGAAGGCTGGCAGGTCAAAGCTGTGCGGGCGGAGCTTACCGACGGGCGCGTAGCGACCTTTGGAAATTCACACACTTTCATTGAGTTCGAGTTTGACCTCGGCGAGCGCATCACCAAGCTGTCTCTGTGGGGTAACGGTGCCGGCACACGTCTAGGTGCCATCAAGTTCACAACGAGTAAGAATCGTCAGTTCTTTGAAAAAATGACCAGCTGGCCACTGAAGACTGAGTACACCATCGATGTGGGGTCTGGAGTCTGCCTGGGGCTGCAGGGCAGGTCTGGCTCGGACATCGACAGCATGGGCTTCCTCTTCATCAACACCATCAAGTCATCCGTGCTGACCGACATGGAGTATCCCACCCTGTCCCTCTTCAAACCCCAGGTGAGCTCTTCTATAGATGTGTGTAGACGGCTCAGGAAAACTCTACCGATGCTCTAACATTAAGGGGGCTGTCCACTTTAAAACATGTAATCCAATATGGGGGTCGACATTCATCAGGCATCTCATTTCTAGGACAGTCACACACACATACAGACACATTAGTTATTATTGTTGGCTTTCTAAAAATCAATTGATCAGTTCCTCACTGATAATTAGTTCTTAAATTGTCATTGTGTTGTCTGAACAATTTGTATCTTTGTGTGTGTGTCTGTGTGTGTGTTGATTTTAGGTGACCCCAGAATATGTGAAATCCCTGTCTCACCACAACGACACCTCCTTGGTTCAAGAAGAGTCCATTACATACAGCAAGACCCTGACCAAGACTTCCTCCTGGTCCGTCAGCAACAAGATAGAGTCCACCTTGAATGTGTCGGTCAAAGCGGGGATCCCGGATCTGGTAGAGGTGTCATCAGGGTTCAGCTTGACCGTGGGAGTGCAGCAATCCACCAGCCTGCAGAAGACAGAGACCATAACAGAATCGGATACCATCAACGTAAAGATCCCGCCAGGGAAGACCCTGGATGTTGAGATCACAGTGGGGAAAGCAACTATCGACCTTGACTACAGGGCCAAAGTGAAAGTCACCTGCATGAATGGCAGTCAGCTGGTCTTCCCATCCAACGGCATCTACACTGGTGTAACTTACACTTCAGCGAGGGTATCCACAAAGGAGAGATGAGACAAGTGTATGACATCATGAATAATCAGCACAGTGCTAGAATGTGTCACCATTACTGATTATTTGTGCCTTCTCTGTTATTATGATCTTCTTTGAGTGAATCTAATTGAACCATGTTGACTCAGCTCTTTATTTCTGTCTCAGCAGAGGGTATAACAACAGGTGGGTCATTCCTACAATCTGGTGCCTTTTGTGTCCAATGACATTTTAACACATATTTTGTGTGAATAATTGAACAACATTCACTACAAAATGTTTTCTTATATGCTTAGACCCCCATTTACCATAAAAAACAATGTTATTTAACTGTAATAAATTTCATTTGTAATAAACCATTTGTCTTGTGTGTCAGTAAGCTTTCACCATATCCCCAGTTAAGTTTATTCAACTTCCATTGGATATACTATTCCTAAAATCCAGGCATTTTCCAATATTTTGATGATCATTACATTGAGTTGTTCTCTTTCTTACAAATTGTTTATCATGATAGATTTATTATTTAATATAAGAATAATCTAATATGTTTGTTAGCACACATGCAGTCACTCACACACGCACAGAGTTTTTTTCTCTGGTTGCACATTTAACATGCTGGTAGAAATGAGGTAAAATGGATTTAAGTTTTCCTGCATTGAAGTCCCCAGCCACTAGGAGCACCGCCACTGGTTGAGCGTTTTCCTGTTTGCTTATGGCCTTACACAGCACATTGGTTCGTGTTAGTGCAAGCATCGGTTTGTGGTGGTAAATAGACAGCTACTAAGAATATAGACTAAAAACTATCTTCTGCCTGACAGTAGAGAAAATCGATGATCATTATAAGAGGGTAAAGGTAATGGGCTATATTTCACATACTTCCTAGCACCTACACAGTACAGATCAAATATATTTTAACATACAATGACAACTCACCAATGGAAATCATGTCACAGGACATTAATCTTATTGCATAGAATTGTTCATCTTTGTGCTTTTTCTCAGAGAGGTCAAATGATAGTACTGTAGTAGGCGACTCCCTGCTGACCTAAAACAAAGAACCCTTTAATTTAGAATATGTTGCATCGTTGCTTTGGTTTTACTTCAATTATTCACTGTGTTTCTACTTAGTGGATGTAGCTAGATGACTACTAGATGATGCTGTCACACTTCATAGGTCTTTCATAGCCCATATTATGTCTAGCCTATTTGCATTGTATTTATTTATTTATTTGTATGTAGGTTATATCCTCATGTACCTGCACTTAAATGACATTTTACTCATGCTTTTCCTTTTATCTATGTTTCATTGAAAATCGTTGTCACAGAGCTGATCTCTAACGTTAAAAACGTCCAATGAGTCACTGATTAAAACTGTTTGGGGGCTGTGCTTTGGCAAAGTGGGTGGGGTTATACCCTGCCTGTTTGGCCCTGTCCGGGGGTTTCATCGGATGGGGCCACAGTGTCTCCTGACCCCTCCTGTCTCAGCCTCCAGTATTTATGCTGCAGTAGTTTATGAGTGGGGGGCTAGGGTCAGTCTGTTACATCTGGAGTATTTCTCTTGTCTTATCCGGTGTCCTGTGTGAATTTAAATATGCTCTCTCTAATTCTCTCTTTCTCTCTTTCTTTCTCTCTCTCGGAGGACCTGAGCCCTAGGACCATGCCTCAGGACTACCTGGCATGATGACTCCTTGCTGTCCCCAGTCCACCTGGCCATGCTGCTGCTCCAGTTTCAACTGTTCTGCCTGCGGCTATGGAACCCTGACCTGTTCACCGGACATGCTACCTGTCCCAGACCTGCTGTCCCAGACCTGCTGGAACCCTGACCTGTTCACCGGACAAGCTACCTGTCCCAGACCTGCTGTTTTCAACTCTCTAGAGACAGCAGGAGCGGTAGAGATACTCTCAAAGATCGGCTATGAAAAAGCCAGCTGACACTTACTCTTGAGTTGCTGACTTGTTGCACCCTCGACAACTACTATGATTATTATTATTTGACCATGCTGGTCATTTATGAACATTTGAACATCTTGGCCATGTTCTGTTATAATCTCCACCCCAGCACAGCCAGAAGACGACTGGCCACCCCTCATAGCCTGGGTCCTCTCTAGGTTTCTTCCTAGGTTTTGGCCTTTCTATGGAGTTTTTCCTAGCCACCATGCTTCTTCACCTGCATTGCTTGCTGTTTGGGGTTTTAGGCTAGGTTTCTGTACAGCACTTTGAGATATCAGCTGATGTAAGAAGGGCTATATAAATACATTTGATTTGATTTGATGATTATGTACTTTCCCCCTCCTTCCTTGCTCTTTCAATCATCAGCCACGCTGTCAGGTCCTCCTTGAACCTCAAGTTGTTCTTTAAATAGTCATTTTTCTTTGTACTTTTCCATGTCAGATCCCTTGCTGTCTTGGAGATTCATGTCATGATCACTGGTCCCGGTGGCTGGTTGTTCTCCCCATCTTTCAGCCTACCCAGGCGGTGCACCACATCCAGAGAACATACAACAATATTCTGTCGTCCTCCGGGACTATTGCCCTGCAAATGTCCTTCACTTTTGCTTTGTGTTCTTGTCAAATCTTTCTGCGATTCCGTCCATTCGAAGATTCCATTTTCGATTGTATCGGTCAGTCTCGTTAACCTTTGACTCCATTTTCAGTGAGTTTCTTCTCCTGCTATGAATGAGTTTCAGCAATGCCTCTTTTCTCCTTGGTGGTCTTAACATCCATTATGTCAGCAACAGGTTGGTTATGTCCTGATTCCATGCTGCTATCTATGAAGATGTTAGCTAGCTAATGTTAACTAAACATGCTGAAACTCTTCAATAGTTAGCTAGCTTATTCGTTGGACATCGTTAAAAAATGTTTTTCAATGGCTTGACAAGTTACAAAATGACTCAAAATAGCTACATTGTATGGTTATATATCTTTTTTTGTTGCAACTGCAGCCTAAAATTATACATTTTGTGAGAAAACCCTAAAATTGCTAGAAATGTTATGACCTCTCATGTCGCCATCTTGAGTGCCCCCCGTAGCTCTAGTCTACACATTCTGGGTGATGCAAAACAACGTCATCATCTCACTGGCTTCTTATCTTGTGAGCTCTCATTGGCTACTGCTGATCACATTCTCAAAACTTGTCGTTGCAGTCTTTGATCCGCTCACATTAAACGAGAGTGGGTGATGGTCGAACGCCCCGAGTAGGCAATGACATGGGGATTTTGTCTACAATCTTAAAAACTTGTCTGGGACAGCTAAATCATGTACAAAAATGTATAGTTTACACCCAGCATTAAACATGAAGAGGAGATCTTGACCGGATGTACAGTATTCACACCCCATAACGTTTTCCACATTTTGTTATGATATTGCCTGAATTTAAAATAGATTAAATTGAGATGTTGTGTTACTAATCAACACACAATACCCCATCATGTCAAAGTGGAATTATGTTATTAGAACATTTCAGAATTGAATTGAAAATTAAAAGCTGAAATGTCAATAAGTATTCAACCCCTTTGCTATGTCAAGCCTAATTAAGTTCAGGAGTAAAAATGTGCTAAACGAAATACAAAATCATTTGCATTTACTCATTCTGTGTTAAATAATGCTGGTTAACAAGATTTTTGAATTACTACCCCATCTCTGTATCCCACGCATACAATTATCAGTCGAGTAGTGAATTTCAAGCACAGATTCAACCATAAAGACCAGGGAAGTTTTCCAATGCCTCACATAGAAGGGCACTGATTGGAAGATATGTAAAAATACAAAAAAAGCAGAAGCTGAATATTCCTTTGAGCATGGTGAAGTTATTAATTAGGCGTTGGATGGTGTGTCAATAAACCCAGTCAGTACAAAGTAGCAGGCGTCCTTCCTAACTTAGTTTCCGGAAAGGAAGGAAACTGCTCAGGGATTTCACCATGATGCCAATCGTGACTTTAAAATAGTTACAGAGTTTATGGTTGTGATATGAGAAATCTGAGGATGAATCAACAACATTGTAGTTACTCCACAATAGCAAAATACATTTCAAATTGAAAACATGCATCATGTTTGCAACAATGCACTAAAGTGATACCGCAAAAATGTAGCCCGAAATGAACTTTTTGTCCTGAATACAAAGCCTTTTGTTTGGGTCAAATCCAACACAACACATCACTGAGTACCCCTCTTCATATTTTCAAACATGGTGGTGGCTGCATCATGTTATGTGTATACTTATCATCGGCAAAAACTAGGGAGTTTGTTAGGATAAAAATGAACGGAACACAGCTATAAGCACAGGCAATATCCTAGAGGAAAACCTGGTTCAGTCTGCTTTCCAACAGACACTGGGAGATGAATTCACTTTTCAGGAGGACAATAACCTAAAACACAAGGCAAAATCTATGCCAGAGTTGCTTACCAATTTGTAAGTCGCTCTGGATAAGAGCGTCTGCTAAATGACTTAAATGTAATGTAAATGTACCTAGGGGTGGCAGGTAGCCTAGTGGTTAGCATGTTGTGCCAGTAACCTGAAGGTTGGTGGATTGAATCCCTGAGCTGTCCTTCTGCCCCTGAACAAGGCAGTTAACCCATTGTTTCTAGGCTGTCATTGTAAATAAGAATTTGTTCTTTACTGACTTGCCTAGTTAAATAATGGTTAAAGTTAAAAGCAAGACAACATTGACTGTTGCTAAGTGGCCTAGTTACAGTTGTGACTTAAAATCAGCTTGAAAATTGATGGAAAGACTTGAAAATGGCTGTCAAGCAATGATCAAAACAAAACTGGACAGAGCTTGAAGAATGTTAAAACGAATAATAGGAAAATATTGTACAATCCAGGTGTGCAAATCTCTAAAGTCTTACCCAGAAAGACTAATTGCCAAAAAGGTGCTTCTACAAAGTATTGATGCAGGAGTGTGAATACTTATGCAAATGAAATATTTCATTTTCAACACAGTTTTCTTGTAAATGTCTACATACATGTTTTCACTTTGTCATTATGGGGTACTGTCTTTATTTTTTTATCTTTATTTAACTAGCAAATTGTTAAGAACAAATTCTTACTTTCAATGACGCCCTAGGAACAGTTGGTTAACTGCCTTGTTCAGGGAAAGAACAAACGATTTTATATTGCCGGTTCGGGGATTTGATCTTGGAACCTTTCGGTTATTAGTCCAACACTCTACCACTAGGATACCTGCTGGCCCATCTGTAGATGGGTGAAGAAATTAACATTGAATCATTTTTTAATTCAGGCAGTAACAACAAAATGTGGAAAGACTCAAAAAGGAAGAATAATTCTGAAGGCAGGAGGTCATTAAGGAGGTCATTAAGAGGTCATTAGGAGGTCATTAAGAGGTCATTAGGAGGTCATTAAGAGGTCAGAAAAAAGGAAGAGCTCAGAATAAATACATAAAATAACATCAATCGTCCATCAAATACATCAATCATCCTTCAATCATCCATCAAATGCATCAATCATCCTTCAATCATCCATCAAATGCATCAATCATCCTTCAATCATCCATCAAATACATCAATCATCCTTCAATCATCCATCAAATACATCAATCATCCTTCAATCCTCCATCAAATACATCAATCATCCTTCAATCATCCATCAAATGCATCAATCATTCATCAATCATCTATAAATCATCCATCATCCATCAATCATCCATCATCCATCAATCATTCATCAATCATGCTGTTTTGGCCCATATCATCTACTGTATCCTCTCTTAAGTCATTCTAGATTCTGTGTTATCTGATTAAATGGAGTGTGACTTTCACCTTGTGTTACTCTTGGCCCAGCTCTTCCCTACATTGATCCAACAGGTGGAGTGGGGTGGTGAACAGTGTGTAGGCTATCATGGAGCAGTCTACAGTAATTTATCACAGTATGAGAATGGAAAGTTTTACTCACTCCCATTCCAATTTGGCTGCATTTCTCTTCACTGTGAAATGTCCCTCTATCACGCCTACTTCTACTCCCCCTCTTCAGCGCTCCACGTCACCGGTCTACTAAACACTGGTCCTGGCAATCAATATTACAGACACCTGCTCCCCATCATTACGCACACCTGGACTTACCTATTATCATTGTGATTGAACATTTCCCAAAATGCTTCCACAAAGGAACCAACCCTATGAACCGTGCCCATGTCGTTTTTTTTGTGTGTAGCAGTATTTATCTTGGCCAGGTCGCAGTTGTCAATGAGAACTTGTTCTCAACTAGCCTACCTGATTAAATAAAGGTGAAATAAAATAAATAAAAATAAATATAAGAGAACTGAAGGGACCACCCGGGCGGAACTTGTGGCAGACTTGTTATGTACGTGTTTGTTTTAACCTCTCCAGCTAAGTGACAATAAAGAATTATTCATTTAATATGGACTTCAGGTGTCCCTGGTGTTCGTTTTCCACCACACACATCTTTCAAGATTATCACAATAAAATGTCTTAATCAGGGTGAAGGAAACGCCACTGGTCTTCCCAGCCAGACCTTCACTGTTTGCCCACCATGGATAAATCAACCATAAGTTTGTGATGCCAGAATTGTAGTGGAAATTTACCACTAAGGACTCAGAAACTCAAAGTAAATGAAGCAATCTTTATTTGTTTAATGTACAGAGAGGTTCACAAACCTTGGTATAGGTCTACTGAAGCTCTGGAGGGGCAAAGCAAAAACAAGTTTTTAGAAATGTAGGCATGATTTATGGGTTGTTCCTGCATGCGCTGGCTGTTATCATGCTGGCTCAGTTCCAAAAGAAATTGAGCAAGGTCTCATATTTTAACTTACAGAACATTTTCTGGACATTCTAACAATTTCTCTGAGGGTGAGGTTATGACTGTGTCCCTTTGTGTATTTACCCAGTCACCTGCACGAACAGAACAGAACATAGGATGCATACAGCGTGTACAATTCAGTACTATGTCTTCAGTATAAGACATTTTCCACCACATAGACTTTAAACGTATAGGATGTTTTGGTGAAAAAAACTACAGTCTCAGATAAAAGGAATCCAAAATGGTTATCAGGATCTCCCCATAAGAGAACCATTTTTGGTTCCAAATAGAACTCTTTGTGGTTTCAGGTTGAAATCTTTTGGGTTCCTTGCAGAACTCTACATGGTTCTCAAAAGGGTTCTACCTGGAACCAAAAAGGGTTCTTGAAAAGGTTTTCCTATGGGGACAGCCAAAGAACCATTTTAGGTTCTAGATATCACCTTTCTTCTTAGAGTGTATAGTATGAGTAGAGAAAGGTATTGTTGCATATGAGCATGTTTTGGCAAGTGACTGGAAACCTCCAAAATATGTGGCAGCAAGAAGAGAAGGTGGTGCCAAGAGTGGTTAAAACTGTTGGTACACGTTTGTCATGATTAAGCAATGTCTTCATCAAGGTCAAAGGATTTGTGTCAATTCAGTAGAAAACTACTGACACACATCATTTTACTGGCATGAGGGGAGTTTTGCTGCTATATAAGAGAGTGCTTCTCCACTCCAGAGACACGTATTCCGCTGTTGCATCTTTTGGTGTTAAACAATTGAACTTCACTCGGAATCTCAGAACCAATCAGTTTTCTTCAATCAAGATCTTCAATAGTCATCCTTAACACTGAGGCCTGCATATCATTGTATGTAAGTACAAAATGTCCCTAAATAATTAATCTTGCTATATGAGGAATATTTGAGAGCTACATTTTTATTTTAACCAACTAATTAACAAAACATGTCAGGAGACAAATGCTTCCTATATCCTGAAACAGTTGCTAAATCAGTTAAAAAGTCTAGTTAATCAAGCATGGTACGGGTTTGTTATCCCCCACAATGAAATTGGGGAGGGGATTACGGATCTGTCTCTGTCTGTCTGTCCGTTCGTATGTTTGTTTGTATGTTAGTAAAGCAAGATATCTCTGAGAGCACTGGGCTGATTTTGACAAAACTTAGGTGAATGATTCGTCTTGCCATGGAGATCCAACATTTACAAAATTACACTGATTGGCCCAAGGAGGGAGCTATAGCAATTAACTGCAATTTGTTAGTCACACGTAATATCTAAATTGGCCCAAATCAAATCAAATGTTATTTGTCAGATGCGCCAAATACAACAGCTGTAGACCTTACTGTGAAATGCTTACTTACGAGCCCTTAACCAACAATGCAGTTTTAAGAAAATACCCCCAAAAAATGTCAAAAAAGTAAGAGATCAGAATAACAAATAATAGCAGCAACATAATGTAAAAACAAACAAAATAGCATGGTTGTTTGAGCCGATAAGATGGCAAACCTTCCCTCCGGCGCCATCGTGAAATAAATAGGGGGGGGGTTCTGCATCATTCGTGGGGGGCCACGTTTACTGTTGCATTGTTTTCACATGGTTGACTTTAGCCTCCTATTGTTCTGTTTTAAATTCAAAAGTATTATGTTAGTTTGATGTTTAATGTGAGGTGAGTAGACAGTTGAGTGTAGTGCTTTACATCAAGCTGTCTCTTCATCTTGAATACACTGATTCACACATCTAGCATTGGGTACTGAAATGTCAGATTCCAAATTATTGAACTGCAGGGAAAGGTGAACTGAGACAGGAAGTTCTTCATGCCAGCAATTTTGCTCCATTAAAGCTGCAGTAGGTCAGTCTGGAGAAAGCAGACTTTGCTAGCAATAGTCCATCAAGTTAGCTGGAAGGTTGCCAATTTTCAAAGTAGGTGAATTGTGCCATCTATGCAAAACAAAGGCTTTGTTCAGTCACTTTACATACTTTATTATCCATAATATAAATGGAATGAATGAACAGGAATGTTAGCAAGAAACAAACATTTATCTGGCTCCAACTTCTGCTCCTCTGTGTGCAGCGATAGACCCTGCCGCAGCTGTACAGGAGGGGAGGATCTCAACTCTCACACACATTCTCATTCGCTTTCTGTGCCTTCTGCCTGCAGACATAACTGTTAATGAATCACAAATAATGAAATTGATTTAATTCATCACGTATATTTATCTGTTTAAATCTAATTATTTGTGCACATTAGTCAGGTACATCCTCAGAAGGGACACGATTGGCTGGAATTATATTTCAGAGTGATTGCAGAGCGAGGGGCAGTCAAAGAAGCTGGATCTTCTCTCAGAATATTTTACATACTGATAGCTGACGATGTGTGAAGACAACTTCACGAAATTGTTAAAAATAAATATGACCTAATGCAGCTATAACATGAAAGCTTACTTAAATTAGAGAATCTACATCCATCTTTGAAACTGAGGCATGCATAAGCATTGTATGTTAGTAAAAAAAAAAATCTTAAATAACTCATCATGCTAACTAAGGTTGATTTTATTACTAATTAACTGCACATTTCAGGGAACAAATGGATCCTAAATGATGAAACAGTTGACTTATTGGTCATCATTTGTAGTTCATCAGTATATATCACATAATGTTTTGTATTCACATTGTTCACTTTGGCCTGCTATTGTTTTTCTTTTCACATGGTGGACGTTGGCCTGCTCTTCTGATCCTGTGTAATATGTGTTCAGGTCAGTGACTAAACACAGGTTTTTCTAGCAGTTCATATTTGTTGTTGCATGTTCATGTTGTATTTATACTATATTATCACAGGGATTCATTTGATGCAGATATGCAAATGTGGTATGAAAGTATGATGTTTAGTTGTTCCTATAAAGTAGACTGTTGAGTGTAGTGCTTAATACCAAACATTCCTTTTCATCTTGATTTGACTAACATAACTAGAATTGAAATTACAGATTCTAAATTGTTAAATTCCGGTAAAATAAAATACTTTACCTTTCTGAAACCATTTGAAATCGAGGTAAAGTTTTGATTTACATTCAGAAATGAAGTTTTAATTATTAACAGTCATGTTTTAGGAATTACTTGACTAAATATGAATGTTAGATTTAATTGGACATACTGTATACTTTAAAAGGTTGACAGACCCTGTTCTATATTAGACAGTGTCAAAATATAGTAATGCATACCTGTGAATACTGCAGCCTGTTTTAAAAATGTTTGTTTTATATCATAATATATTAGTGAATACCTGTGAATTGTGCAGCCTGTCTTAAATAATATTGTTACATATTAATTCAATTAAATCTTTACTCTTTCAGATTTTTAAAAACAGCAACTTTGTTTGGAGAGGTAAGTTTCAGCACCATAAACACCTCATATTCCGACATGGTATCTGTAACATTTATACTCATCATTGCAGGGCAGGTTATCATATTCTGAGGTAGCATCTGTAACATTTGTACTCATCATTATTCATGATAATTTGTAATTATATCAACATCAGAATTAATTTCAGATGTGCATAGAGACGTGCTCACTTACACAACAATATGTTTATTACATATAAGTCACCATGTTGATCATGAAGAAACAGCAGGAGGTAGAGTGGGGATGTGCTGGGAGTAGGAGAGGGATTCCATGGTGTTGATCAGGAAGAAACAGCAGGAGGTAGAGTAGGGAGGTGCTGGGAGTAGGAGAGGGAATGTATGGTGTTGATCAGGAAGAAACAGCAGGAGGTAGAGTGGGGATGTGCTGGGAGTAGGAGAGGGACTCCATGGGGTAATCAGGAAAAAACAGCAGGAGGTAGAGTGGGGATGTGCTGGGAGTAGGAGAGGGACTCCATGGTGTTGATCAGGAAGGAACAGCAAGAGGTAGAGTGGGGAGGTGCTGGGTGAAGGAGAGGGACTCCATGGTGACTCTGAGGTTTCTAGCTGAGGAGGAAGGAATGGGTGTGATAGATTCCAGACGTATAGAGATGTAAAAATCAAAGGAGGGTGGAGGACAAGGAGGAGTTAGGAGCAGTTTAAGAATGTGTCATTCTCAGTGACCTGAGGATTGTGCAGCGATTTACTCAGCCTAGACCAGAGCTACCGTCCTGTATTTTTTAATTCCAATCCCAATCTAGTCCATCTGATTCTAATAATTAACTGTTTGACAAGCTGAATCAGGTTAGTTACCACTGGGGTTGTAGTGAAAACCTACAGGAGGGTAGCTTCCCATGATCAGGGTTGGAGAGCCCCGGCGTGAAACTACAGGAGGGTAGCTCTCCAGGAACAAGGTTGAAGAGCCCTGCCCTAGACTGATATATTGCTCGACCTCTAATTCCAACCAAGAGTCATTATATCCCTTGGTTATCATTTGATCCTTATATCTTGTCTTTAATTTCCTTTTAGTGCTTTGAATGTCTGAATCAGATCTTCTTTGAGTTGGAGCTTGAAGTTATGTGTACGAATTTGTATTTTATAGGTTACTTGACGCACGCAGGCGCACACACACACACTCAACATGGCAACCACACTGGAACTAATAGGTGGTCAAGGAGGCAGTTCATTTGATTTCCACGGCATGAACAACTGTGCCACCCTTAAGAAGATCGGAGTGGCGGTGGGAGGCTCGCAGGTCAAAGCTGTGCGGGCGGAGCTGACCGACGGGCGCGTTGCGACCTTTGGAGATGCAAACACTTTCAATGAGTTTGAGTTCAAACTCGGCGAGCGCATCACCAAGCTGTCGCTGTGGGGTAACGGCGCCGGCACACGTCTGGGTGCCATCAAGTTCACGACGAGTGAGAACCGTGAGTTCTTTGAAAAAATGAACAGCTGGGGACTGAAGACTGAGTACACCATAGATGTGGGGTCCGGAATCTGCCTGGGGCTGCAGGGCAGGTATGGCTCGGACATCGACTGCATGGGCTTCCTCTTCATCAACACCATCAAGTCGTCCGTGCTGACCGACATGACGTATCCCACCCTGTCCCTCTTCAAACCCCAGGTGAGCTCTTTTATAGATGTGTGTAGACGGCTCAGGAAAACTCTACTGATGCTCTAGCATTAAGGGGGCTGTCCACATTAAAACATATAATCCAATATGGGGGTCGACATTCATCAGGCATCTCATTTCTAGGACAGTCACACACACATACAGACACGTTAGTTATTATTGTTGGCTTTCTAAAAATCAATTGATCAGTTCCTCACTGATGATTAGCTCTTAAATTGTCTTTGTCACGTCTGAACAATTTGTATCTTTGTGTGTGTGTCTGTGTGTGTGTGTTGATTTTAGGTGAGCCCAGAATATGTGAAATCCCTGTCTCACCACAACGACACCTCGTTGGTTCAAGAAGAATCCATTGCATACAGCAAGACACTGACCAAAACTTCCTCCTGGTCAGTCAGCAACAAGATAGAATCCACCTTGAATGTGTCAGTTAAAGCGGGGATCCCAGATCTGGTCGAGGTGACATCAGGGTTCAGCTTGACCGTGGGAGTGGAGCATTCCACCAGCCTGGAGAAGACAGAGACCATAACAGAATCGGACACCATCAACGTGAAGATCCCGCCAGGGAAGACCTTGGATGTTGAGATCACAGTGGGGAGAGCAAATATCGACCTCGACTACGAGGCCAAAGTGAAAGTCACCTGCATGAATGGCAGTCAGCTGGTCTTCCCATCCAAAGGCACCTACACTGGTGTGACTTACACTTCAGCGAGGGTATCCACAAAGGAGAGATGAGACAAGTGTATGACATCATGAATAATAAGCACAGTGATAGAATGTGACACCAATGAATGATTATTTGTGTGCCTTCTCTGTTATTATGATCTTCTTTGAGTGAATCTAATTGAACCATGTTGACTCAGCTCTTTATTTCTGTCTCAGCAGAGGGTATAACAACAGGTGGGTCATTCCTACAATCTGGTGCCTTTTGTGTCCAATGACATGTTAACACATATTTGGTGTGAATTATTGAACAACATTCACTACAAAATGTTTTCTTATATGCTTAGACCCCCATTTACCATAAAAAAACAATGTTGTGTAACTATAATAAATTTCATTTATAATAAACCATTTGTCTTGTGTGTCAGTAAGCTTTCACCATATCCCCAGTTAAGTTTATTCAACTTCCATTGGATATACTATTCATAAAATCCAGGCATTTTCCAATATTTTGATGATCATTACATTGAGTTGTTCTCTTTCTTACAAATTGTTTATCATGATAGATGTATTATTTAATATAAGAATCCTTTGTGTTTGTTAGCACACATGCAGTCACTCACACACGCACAGATGTCTACTTTTTCCCTCTGGTTGCACATTTAACATGCTGGTAGAAATTAGGTAAAATGGATTTAACCTCTCTGGGCCAGATTTAACCTCTCTTGCGTCCACCTACTCAACAGCCAGTGGAATCCCGTGGCGCGTTATTCAAATTCCTTAGAAATGCTATTAACTTCAATTTCTCAAACATATTACTATTTTACACCATTTTTAAAGACAAGACTCTCGTTAATCTAACCACACTGTCCAATTTCAAAAAGGCTTTACAACGAAAGCAAAACATTAGATTATGTCAGCAGAGTACCCAGCCAGAAATAATCAGACACCCATTTTTCAAGCTAGCATATAATGTCACATAAACCCAAACCACAGCTAAATGCAGCACTAACCTTTGATGATCTTCATCTGATGACAATCCTAGGACATTATGTTATACAATACATGCATGTTTTGTTCAATCAAGTTCATATTTATATCAAAAACCAGCTTTTTACATTAGCATGTGACTAGCATTCCCACCGAACACTTCCGGTGAATTTACTAAATTACTCACGATAAACGTTCACAAAAAACATAACAATTATTTTAAGAATTATAGATACAGAACTCCTTTATGCACTCGCTATGTCCGATTTTAAAATAGCTTTTTGGTGAAAGCACATTTTGCAATATTCTGAGAAGATAGCCCAGCCATCACAGGCTAGCTATTTTGACACCCACAAAGTGTGGTACTCACCAAACTCCGATTTACTATTAGAAAAGTTTGATTACCTTTGGTGTTCTTCGTCAGAATACACTCCCAGGACTTCTACTTCAATAACAAATGTTGGTTTGGTCCCAAATAATCCATAGTTATATCCAAATAGCGGCGTTTTGTTCGTGCGTTCAAGACACTATCCGAAGGGTAAATAAGGGTTTCGTGACCAAAAAATTCTAAATATTCCATTACCATACTTCGAAGCATGTCAACCGCTGTTTAAAATAAATTTTTATGCCATTTTTCTCGTAAAAAAGCGATAATATTCCGACCGGGAGTGGTTGTTTTCGTTCAAAGAGAGAGAAAGTAAAATTGGTGTCAGCTCGGGCACGCGCCTCCAGTCTCATTGTCCTCAGATCGACCACTTACAAAATGCGCTAATGTTTTTCAGCCTGGGCCTGCAAAGCCACCATTCAGCTTTCTGGCGCCTTCTGAGAGCCTATGGGAGCGTTAGAAAATGTCACGTCATGCCAGAGATCCCCTGTTTTGGTTAGAGATTAATCAATAAGGCCATGAAATGGTCAGAGAGAGCGCTTCCTGTTTGGAATCTTCTTAGGTTTTGGCCTGCCAAATGAGTTCTGTTATACTCACAGACACCATTCAAACAGTTTTAGAAACTTTAGGGTGCTTTCTATCCAAACCAAACAATTATATGCATATTCTAGTTACTGGGCAGGAGTAGTAACCAGATTCAATCGGGTACGATTTTTTATCCGGCCGTGCAAATACTGCCCCCTATCTCCAACAGGTTAAGTTTTCCGGCATTGAAGTCCCCGGCCACTAGGAGCCCCACCTCTGGATGAGCATTTTCCTGTTTGCTTATGGCCTTACACAGCTCATTGAGTGCAGTGTTAGTACCAGCATCGGTTTGTGGTGGTAAATAGACAGCTACTAAGAATATAGACTAAAAACTATCTTGGAGGGCCTACAGGAGGGCCTACAACAGCACCTAGATCTTTGGCACAGATTCTGCCAGACCTGAGCCCTGACAGTAAATCTCAGTAAATACAAAAATAATGGTGTTCCAAAAAAGGTCCAGTCGCTATGACCACAAATACAAATTTCATCTAGACACCATTACTCTAGAACACACAAAAAACTATACATACCTTGGCCTAAACATCAGCGCCACAGGTAACTTCCACGAAGCTGTGAACAATCTGAGAGACAAGGCAAGAAGGGCATTCTATGCAATCAAAAGGAACATAAAAATTGACATACCAATTAGGATCTGGCTAAAATTACTTGAATCAGTTATAGAACACATTGCACTTTATGGTTGTGAGGTCTGGGGTCCGCTCACTATCCAATCACAAAAATGAGACAAACACCAAATTGAGACTGCATTCAGAATTCTGCAAAAATATCCTCTGTGTACAACGTAAAACTTCAAATAATGCACGCAGAGCAGAATTAGGCCGATACCCACTAATTATCAAAATCCAGATAAGAACTGTTAAATTCTACAACCACCTAAAAGGAAGCTATTCCCAAACCTTCCATAACAAAGCCATCACCTACAGAGAGATGAACCTGGAGAAGAGTCCCCTAAGCAAGCTGATCCTGGGGCTCTGTTCACAAACACAAACACACCCCACAGAGCCCCAGGACAGCAACACAATTAGACCAACCAAATCATGAGAAAACAAAAAGATAATTACTTGACACATTGGAAAGAATTAACACAAAAAACTGAGCAAACTAGAATGCTATTTGGCACTAAACAAAGAGTACACAGTGGCAGAATACCTGATCACTGTGACTGACTCAAACGTAAGAAAAGCTTTGACTATGTACAGACTCAGTGAGCATAGCCTTGCTATTGAGAAAGGCCGCCGTAGGCAGACCTGGCTCTCAAGAGAAGACAGGCTATGTGCACACTGCCCACAAGATGAGGTGGAAACTGAGCTGCACTTCCTAACCTCCTGCCCAATGTATGACCATATTAGAGACACATATTTCAGTTAGTGCTAAATACAGCTGCTAGAATCCTGACTAGAACCAAAAAATTTGATCATATTACTCCAGTGCTAGCCTCCCTACACTGGCTTCCTGTTAAGGCAAGGGCTGATTTCAAGGTTTTACTGCTAACCTACAAAGCATTACATGGGCTTGCTCCTACCTATCTTTCCGATTTGGTCCTGCCGTACATACCTACACGTACGCTACAGTCACAAGACGCAGGCCTCCTAATTGTCCCTAGAATTTCTAAGCAAACGGCTGGAGGTAGGGCTTTCTCCTATAGAGCTCAATTTTTATGGAATGGTCTGCGTACCCATGTGAGAGACGCAGACTCAGTCTCAACCTTTAAGTCTTTACTGAAGACTTATCTCTTCAGTAGGTCCTATGATTAAGTATAGTCTGGCCCAGGAGTGTAAAGGTGAACGGAAAGGCTGGAGCAACGAACCGCCCTTGCTGTCTCTGCCTTGCCGGTTCCCCTCTTTTCACTGGGATTCTCTGCCTCTAACCCTATCACAGGGGCTGAGTCACTGACTTACTGGTGTTCTTCCATGCCGTCCATGAGAGGGGTGCGTCACTTGAGTGGGTTGAGTCACTAACGTGGTCTTCCTGTCTGGGTTGGCGCCCCCCCTTGGGTTGTGCCTTGGCGGAGATTTTGTGGGCTATACTCGGCCTTGTCTTCGGACGGTAAGTTGGTGGTTGTAGACATCCCTCCAGTGGTGTGGGGGCTGTGCTTTGGCAAAGTGGGTGGGGTTATATCCTGCCTGTTTGGCCCTGTCCGGGGGTATCATCGGATGGGGACACAGTGTCTTCTGATCCCTCCTGTCTCAGCCTCCAGTATTTATGCTGCAGTAGTTTATGTGTCGGGGGGCTAGGGTCAGTCTGTTACATCTGGAGTATTCTCTTGTCTTATCCGGTGTCCTGTGTGAATTTAAATATGCTCTCTCTAATTCTCTCTTTCTCTCTTTCTTTCTTTCTCTCGGAGGACCATGCCTCGGGACTACCTGGAATGATGACTCCTTGCTGTCCCCAGTCCACCTGGCCATGCTGCTGCTCCAGTTTCAACTGTTCTGCCTGCGGCTACGGAACCCTGACCTGTTCACCGGACGTGCTTGTTGCACCCTCGACAACTACTATGATTATTATTATTTGACCATGCTGGTCATTTATGAACATTTTAACATCTTGACCATGTTCTGTTATAATATCCACCCGGCACAGCCAGAAGAGGACTGGCCACCCCTCATAGCCTGGTTCCTCTCTTATTTTCTTCCTAGGTTTTTGTCCTTTCTAGGGAGTTTTTCCTAGGGAGTTTTTCCTAGCCACCGTGCTTCTTTCACATGCTTTGCTTGCTGTTTGGGGTTTTAGGCTGGGTTTCTGTACAGCACTTTGAGATTTCAGCTGATATACGAAGGGCTATATAAATACATTTGATTTGATTTGATTTTGATTTGATTTCCCTCAGATTACACAGATACACAAAGAATTCGAAAACAAACCCGATTTTGATAAACTCCCATATCTACTGGGTGAAATACCACAGTGTACCATCACAGCAGCACAATTTGTTACCTGTTGCCACAAGAAAAGGGCAACCAGTGAAAAACAAACACCATTGGAAATACAACCCATATTTCTGTTTATTTATTTTCCCTTTTGTACTTAACTATTTGCACATCGTTACAACACTGTATATATACATAATATGACATTTGAAATGTCTATATTCTTTTGGAACATTTGTGAGTGTAATGTTTACTGTTCATTTTTCTTGTTTATTTCACTTTTGTATATTATCTACTTCACTTGCTTTGGCAGTGTTAACATATGTTTCCAATAAAGCCCCTTGAATTGAATTGAATTGAATTGAGAGATAAAGAGAAAGAGAGAGAGAGAGAGAGAGGAAGAGAGAGAGCGATAGATAAATAGATATATAGAGGAATAGAGAGAGTAAGAGTGGAGAGAGAGAGGGTGGTAGGAGAGAGAGGGGAGCAAGAGAGAGAGGAAGAGAGAGAGGGAGAGTGGAGAGAGACAGAATCAGCAAAAATGGATGGTAGTCATTCCTGTGACCAAAATTATCCACTCTGGGAGACTGGGACATCGGCAAAATAACTCCTAGTTAGTTCCTCAGTGCCTACTCTAACTCCTCAAGCTGAGGCTACAGTCAAAGTAGAGGGTCACTGGGTAATTTAACATAACATGGCATAGGAGGAATTACAACAGATTGGATGGTTGTAATGCAGGTGGTTAGGGCTGGTGATGACAGGCTAGATCTTTTTTTCAGAGCCATCTGTTTCATGTAATGTCTCATCTCTGTCAATATTAGTTAGCATACCACCGAGATGGAGGGAAGAGAGAGAGAGAGCGATGGAAAGGTTTAGCTACCTACCCACAGTTTTCGGCTGTCTACACTTCTCATCAAGCCACTGATAGTAGAAAAATGTTTAGTAACCAGGCTAACACAGTGGGCTACTGTATCCATTCACTTTCTGTGGAATGTTCTTTCACTGCAATGGTTGCTGTAGGTCTGATACTATTCAAACCCTCCCAAAATACATGGATGGATGTTGTTCATAAGTACTGTTAATCAATAACTTTTGTCAGCCTTCATTTCTCATGGTGAAGTCACTTTTATGCTCATACTCACTTGTTGAGTTGTGCGAGTGAGTGGCTTCCATGGCTGGCAGTGAACTCTCCATGGCTAGCCACCCCCCAGACCGCCATGGTTTGGTGGTTTATTCACCCCGACCTCCCCCATCTCAATCTCTCCCTCCAGACTCTCTTCCCCCTGTGCTTTCAATAGCTCCCTGTGTCACCAGATTGATTAAAACAAACAGCGGCCCTATTTTGGTATCTAATCCAATAGTGCTCTGTTTCTAAAAAATTTGGTATGAGTTTGAAAGTGAAGATTTCTGGCGTTGACCACATTTATTTTGGGGTGAAGTGGGGTTGGAGGTATCGACTAGGAGACTAGTGTTTATTGTTATGTTGATGTTGGGGCATGTCGGGCTCTGCCAGATCAGCACTCCCTCTTTGACCTGTAGTGTCCATGTGTGTCTGTCTCTCTCTCTCTGTACTAATCTTCATGGGGTCCAACACCAATTAACAAGACATTACAAACAACCACAAATCAAGACTTCACAAACATTCAACAAGTAGACAATACAGACAATTAAAATAGCTGACAGGAAACACATTTAACATTCAGTTGATGCTTTCTACTTCCTGTCCAGTCATATGGTCTATCGCATTAAATGTTCTTTTATTTTTTTCTTGAAGGTGGATTTACTTTTTGCCTCAGAAATATGGATTGGTAAAGAGTTCCATTCAGCTTTGGCTCTATATAGAACTGTAGATTTAAGGTGATTTGTCCTTGGCTTGGGTTGTCTTAGCTGCCCTGAATTTGCCTGTCTGTTTTGGTGGTTATGCGTGTTGCTAATACAGTGGCTTGCGAAAGTATTCACCCCACTTGGCATTTTTTCTATTTTGTTGCCTTACAACCTGGAATTAAAATGTATTTTTGGGGGAGTTTGTATCATTTGATTTACACACCATGCCTACCACTTTGAAGATGCAAAATATGTTTTATTGTGAAACGAACAAGAAATAAGACAAAAAAACTGAAAACCTGAGTGTGCATAACTATTCACCCCACCCAAAGTCAATACTTTGTAGAGCCACCTCTTCAAAGTATTGACTTTGTAGAGCCACAAAGAAAAACTGAAAACTTGAGTGTGTATAACTATTTACCCCCCCCCCAAAGTCAATACTTTGTAGAGCCACCTTTTGCAGCAATTACAGCCGCAAGTCTCTTGGGGTATGTCCCTATAAGTTTGGCACATCTAGCCCCTGGGATTTTTGCCCATTCTTCAAGGCAAAACTGCTCCAGCTCCTTCAAGTTGGATGGGTTCCGCTGGTGTACAGCAATCTTTAAGTCATACCACAGATTCTCAATTGGATTGAGGTCTGGGCTTTGACTAGGCCATTCAAAGACATTTAAATGTTTCCCCTTAAACCACTCGAGTGTTGCATTAGCAGTATGCTTAGGGTCATTGTCCTGCTGGAATGTAAACCTCCGTGCCAATCTCAAATCTCTGGAAGAATGAAACAGGTTTCCCTAAAGAATTTACCTGTATTTAAAGCCATCCATTATTCCTTCAATTCTGTTTCCTAGTCCCTGCCAATGAAAAACATCCCCACAGCATGATGCTGCCACCACCATGCTTCCCTGTGGGGTTGGTGTTGTCGGGGTGATGAGTGGTGTTGGGTTTGCGCCAGACATAGCATTTTCCTTGATGGCCAAAAAGTTCCATTTTAACCTCAACTGACCAGAGTCCTTCCATATGTTTGGGGAGTCTCCCACATGCCTTTTGGCGAACACTTAAAGTGTTTTCTTATTTTTTTTCTTAAATAGTACAGATCTGGATTTAGAATCCTAGCTTTTCTGTCTTCAAGGAGATGTGATTGTAAAAGATAAGGAACACAGAAGATGGTACCGCCCCTATTGCTGTTATCAGTAACATTACTTTACATTACAGTCATTTAGCAGACGCTCTTATCCAGAGCGATTTACAGTAGTGAATGCATACATTTCATACATTCTTTCTCCGTACTGGTCCCCAGTGGGTAGCAGAGACATTAGCTACGCCCTGATCAAACTATACTCCTGGAATCAATCATGAAGAACCAATAGAGCAGACAGATGACAGGAGAGAGAGATGATGGAGGAAGAGAACCAAGTGTTAATTCTTAAACATGATTACTTTGTAATAGTACTTTTAATTAACAAATACATGAATGGAAAAAGTAGTTTGTAGCTGTAAACAAAAGGTTTGCCACAAAACTAAACCAAATGAATCGGCATGCCTCATACATTTATCTTCCTTTTCACGGTTGAGTAACAATAGAAATAGCAGAGAACTTAGCTACAGTTATCAAAGGTCTTCCACTGTAAACAGTTTTAATCAGTGACTCATTAGACCTTGTTAACATTAGAGATCAGCTCTGTGACAACGATTTTCAATTAAACATATATCAAAGGAAAGCATGAGTAAAATGTAATTTAAGTGCAGCTACATGAGGATGTAACCTACATACAAATAAATAAATACATTGCAAATAGGCTACACATAATATGGGCTATGAAAGACCTATGAAGTGTGACAGCACCATCTAGTGGTCATCTAGCTACATCCACTAAGTAGAAACACTATGAGTGAATAATTGTTGTAAAACCAAAGCAACGATGCAACATATTCTAAATGAAAGGGTTCTTTGTTTGAGGTCAGCAGGGAGTCGGCTACTACAGTACTATCATTTGATCTCTCTGAGAAAAAGCACACAGATTAACAATTCTATGCAATAAGATTAATGTCCTGTCAAATTATTTCCGGTAGGTGAACTGTCAATGTATGTTAAAATATATTTGATCTGTACTGTGTAGGCACTAGGAAGTATGTGAAATATAGCCCATTACCTTTACCCTCTTATAATGATTATCTATTGTCTCTATTGTCTCTACTCTACTGGCCGAAAGCCAGGAGTCTCTATAATGAAGGAACTTCAATGGATGAGAGGAGAGGACTGGTCCTAAAATATACAACTGGAAGAATTCCTTCTAATGGCCAGAGCCGTGCTAGTTCAGAGATAAAGGGTGTGTGTGTGTGAGAGAGAGATTGCTGGAAAGTCTGTATAAACCCCCAAAACTGTATATCAAACCCTCTAGACCACAGCTTTTATGGCCATGGTCACTACACTGTGCAGAGTGGAAGTAGAGTTCTTTATGATTTATGTAACAGCACGCTGGCTTTGGTTGTTAACACTGAATTTAATGCAAAGCTGACTGTTTCCCCAACGTTTGGCACATTGGAGGAATAACTGACATTTATTGACTCAGTAATCATTTGAACTGTCTTGGTGAGAGGAAGTAGGGTGTTGCTGAGAAGGTTATGCTCTTAAGGATCCGCCCCCTTTTTTTAAATTTCACCTATATTGACATACCCAAATCTAACTGCCTGCAGCTCAGGCCCTGAAGCAAGGATATGCATATTCATTATACCATTTGAAAGGAAACAATTTGACGTTTGTGGAAATGTGGAAATGTGAAAGGAATGTAGGAGAATATAACACATTAGATGTGGTAAAAGATAATACACACAAAAAACAAACAGTTTTTTTTGTTGTCTTTTTTTGTACCATCACCTTTGAAATGCAAGAGAAAGGCCATAATGTATTATTCCAGCCCAGGTGTAATTTAGATTTTGGCCACAAGATGTAATTTGTCATTTTTATTAGGATCCCCATTAGCTAACGCCATAACGCTACCTCAAATCAAATCAAATGTATTTGTCACATACACATGGTTAGCAGGTGTTAATGCAAGTGTAGCGAAATGCTTGTGCTTCTAGTTCCGACCATGCAGTAATATCTAACAAGTAATCTAACAATTTCACAACAACTACCTTATAGACACAAGTATAAAGGAATGAGTACGAATATGTACATCATAAAAATATATAAATGGGTGATGGCTGAACGGCATAGGCAAGATGCAGTAGATGGTATAGAGTACAGTATGTACATATGAGATGAGTAATGCAGGGAATGAAAACATTATATGAAGTGACATTGTTTAAAGTGGCTAGTGATACATTACATCAAGATGGCAAGATGCAGTAGATGGTATGGCGTACAGTATATACATATGAGATGAGCAATGTAGGGTATGAGAACATTATATAAAGTGGCATTGTTTAAAGTGGCTAGTGATACATGTAATTACATCAGATGGCAAGATGCAGTAGACGGTATAGCATACAGTATATACATAAGAGATGAGTAATGTAGGGTAAGTAAACATGTAATATAAAGTGGCTAGTGATAAATTGATTACATCAATTTTACCATTAATAAAGTGGTTGGAGTTGAGTCAGTATGTTGGCAGCAGCCACTCAATGTTAGTGATGGCTGTTTAACAGTCTGATGGCCTTGAGATAGAAGCTGTTTTTCAGTCTCTCGGTCCCCGCTTTGATGCACCTGTAAAGACCTCGCCTTCTGGATGATAGCGGGGTGAACAGGCAGTGGCTCGGGTGGTTGCTGTCCTTGATGATCTTTTTGGCCCTCTTGTGACATCGGGTGGTGTAGGTGTCCTGGAGGGCAGGTAGTTTGCACCCGGTGATGCGTTGTGCAGGCCTCACTACCCTCTGGAGAGCCTTCCGGTTATTGGCGGAGCAGCTGCAGTACCAGGCGGTGATACAACCTGACAGGATGCTCTCGATTGTGCATCTGTAAAAGTTTGAGTGTTTTTGGTGACAAGCCGAATTTCTTCAGCCTCCTGAGGTTGAAGTGGCGCTGCTGCGCCTTCTTGAGATAGAAATCCCACTAGGATTGAACTTGTTAAGTATTTGTGTAGAGATACATTAAAATAATTAACAGATAGAAATCCTGCTAGGGTTGAACTTGTTGAGTATTGGTGTAGAGATAGAAATCCAATTACGTCCTGACTAGTATAGGGGTTATTTGTTATTGTCGTTGGGTCAGGACGTGGCAGGGGGTATTTGGTTTATGTGGTTCGGGCTGTGTGTCTATGTAGAGGGGTGTTTGATTTATGTATTCCGGGGTTTTTGGGCACTGTTCTATGTTAGAGTATTTCTATGTTCTGTCTAGTCTAGTCTATGTTTAGTTTATTGGGGTTGGACCTTCAATTGGAAGCAGCTGGTTATCGTTGCTTCTGATTGAAGGTCCTATAAGTAGGAGTTTGTTTTCATGGGTAGCGCATTTGGTAAGTAATCGATCTGAGAACAATGAAACGGGTGCGCGTGTGCATGTGAAGTGTCCATTTTACTTTCTCAGTCTTTGAACGAAAACAAAAAAATTCAAAATATTCCATTACCGTACTTCGAAGCATGTCAAACGCTGTTTAAAATCAATTTTATGCGATTGTTCTCGTAAAATAGGGATAATATTCCGACCGGGAGTCGTTGTTTTCATTCAGACTGAGAAAGTAAAATGGACTCTTCACATGCATGCGCGCACCCGTCTCATTGTTCTCAGATCAGCTACTGTTTTTCAGCCAGTAACTGCAGAGTCATAATTCAACATTCTGGCGCCTTCTGAGAGCCTATGGGAGCCTTAGAAAGTGTCACGTTACAGCAGAGATCCTCTGTTTCAGAAAGAGATGACAAAGAAGGCCAAGAAATGGTCAGAGAGGGCGCTTCCTGTTTGCAATCTTCTCAGGTTTTGGCCTGCCATATGAGTTCTGTTATACTCACAGACACCATTCAAACAGTTTTAGAAACTTTAGGGTGTTTTCTATCCAAATCAAACAATTATATGCATATTCTAGTTACTGGGCAGGAGTGGTAACCAGATTAAATCGGGTACGTTTTTTATCCGGCCGTGCAAATACTGCCCCCTATCCCCAACAGGTTAACCTGTCTGGGCTAGGGGGCAGTATTGAGAATTTTGGAAAAAATATGTTCCCATTTTTAACTGCCTCCTACACCAACTCAGAAGCTAGAATATGCATATTATTGTTCAGGTTTGGATAGAAAACACTCTGAATTTTCTAAAACTGTTTGAATGGTGTCTGTGAGTATAACAGAACTCCTATGGCAGGCAAAAACCTGACAAGGTTTCAAGCAGGAAGTACCCTGTCTGACAAGGAGTCGTGCGTCTTGCATCTTTTTATTGAAAAGTAAGGATCTTAGCTGTAACGTGACAATTCCCAGGGCTCCGATAGGCTCTCAGAGCCCGGGAAATAACTGAAGGTTTACGAGGGAGCCTCAGGCTGAAACACATTATCACCTTTTGTAAGTGGCTGCTCCGAGGACTTTTGAATGAGGCGCGTGCATGAGTCGCTTCTGAGGAGAAATTTTATTCGGCTGTTTAGGCTCAATGCATACTCCCGGTCGGAATATTATCACTAATCTACGAGTTAAATGGCATAAAAATTGGTTTTAAACAGCGGTTGACATGCTTCGAAGTACGGTAATGGAATATTTAGACATTTTTGACACGCCAATGCGCCATGCGCGGGACCGTGAAGAAGCATTCTAGAACTCACGAACAAAACGTCGCTGTTTGGATATAACGATGGATTATTTGGGACCAAACCAACATTTGTTATTGAAGTAGAAGTCCTGGCAGTGTATTCTGATGAAGAACAAGCAAGGTAAGAACATTTTCTTATAGGAAATGTGATTTTGGTGGAGGCTGACCTGGGTGGGTATCTAAATAGCTAGCCCTGTAATGCCGGGCTATGTACTTAGATTATTGCAAAATGTGCTTCATCCGAAAAGCTATTTTAAAATCGGACATATCGAGTGCATAGAGGAGTAATGTATCTATAATTCTTAAAATAATTGTTATGCTTTTTGTGAACGTTTATCGTGAGTAATTTAGCAAACTGTTAGTAAATTCCCCGGAAGTTTGCGGGGGTTATGCTTTTTCTGAACGTCACATGCTAATGCAAAAAGCTGTTTTTTGATATAAATATGAACTTGATTGAACAGACATGCATGTATTGTATAACACAATGTCCTAGGTGTGTCATCTGATGAAGATCATCAAAGGTTAGTGCTGCATTTAGCTGTGGTTTGGGTTTATGTGACATGATATGCTAGCTTGAAAAATGGCTGTCTGATTTTTTCTGGCTGGGCACTCTGCTGACATAATCTAATGTTTTGCTTTCGTTGTAAAGCCTTTTTGAAATCGGACAGTGGGGTTAGATTAACTTCTTACATCTACACGTTCCGCTAGCGGAACGTCTGCTCCAATATCCAATGATGGGCGGGGCGCGAAATTCAAACTCCTCTAAATCCGAAAACTTACACTTTTCAAACATATGACTATGTTACAGCTATTTAAAGACAAGACTCTCCTTTATCTAACCAAACTGTCCGATTTCAAAAAGGCTTTACAGCGAAAGCAAAACATTAGATTATGTCAGCAGAGTACCCAGCCAGGAATAATCACACAGCCATTTTTCAAGCTAGCATATCATGTCACATAAACCCAAACCATATCTAAATGCAGCACTAACCTTTGATGATCTTCATCAGATGACACACCTAGGACATTGTGTTATACAATACATGCATGTCTGTTCAATCAAGTTCATATTTATATCAAAAACCAGCTTTTTACATTAGCATGTGACGTTCAGAACTAGCATTCCCACCGAACACTTCCGGTGATTTTACTAAATTACTCACGATAAACGTTCACAAAAAGCATAACAATTATTTTAAGAATTATAGATACAGAACTCCTCTATGCACTCGATATGTCCGATTTTAAAATAGCTTTTCGGATGAAGCACATTTTGCAATAATGTAAGTACATAGCCCGGCGTTACAGGGCTAGCTATTTAGACACCCACCCAGTGTAGCCTTCACCAAAATCACATTTCCTATAAGAAAAATGTTCTTACCTTGCTTGTTCTTCATCAGAATACACTGCCAGGACTTCTACTTCAATAACAAATGTAGGTTTGGTCCCAAATAATCCATCGTTATATCCAAACAGCGACGTTTTGTTCGTGCGTTCTAGACACTATCCCAACGCTAAATCTCGGCCACGAGCATGACGCAAAATATGACAAAAAATTTCGAAATATTCCATTACCGTACTTCGAAGCATGTCAACCGCTGTTTAAAACCAATATTTATGCAATTTATCTCGTAGAGAAGCGATAATATTCCGACCGGGAATCTGCCTGTCTGTAAACTGAGGAAAAAACCAAAAGCCGGGGGCGGGGCGTGTCACGCGCCTAAGGCTTAGTCCATTGACTGACCACTCAGCATTTGCTCTCGTGTGCTTCAGCCAGGGCTTTGAATGACATCATTCCTGTTTTTCCCGGGCTGTGAGACTCCATTGTTGACGTGAGAAGTGTCACGTAAGAGCAGAGATCCTTTGTAAACGACAGAGATAATAAAGAAGGGCAAGAAATGTTCAGACAGGGTACTTCCTGAACAGAAGCATCTCAGGTTTTTGCCTGCCATAGGAGTTCTGTTATACTCACAGACACCATTCAAACAGTTTCAGAAACTTTGGAGTGTTTTCTCTCCAAAGCTAATAATTATATGCATATTCCAGTTTCTGGGCAGGACTAATAATCAGATTAAATCGGGTACGTTTTTTATCCAGCCGTGAAATTACTGCCCCCTAGATGTAACAGGTTAACGAGATTCTTGTCTTTAAATAGCTGTAAAATAGTCATATGTTTGAGAAATTGAAGTAATAGTATTTCTAACGATTCAAAAATCGCGCCACTGGAATTTCAGTAGCTGTTACGTAGGTGGGACGAAATCGTCCCACATACCCCAGAGAGGTTAAAACGTTTCGGAATGAGAGTACCCACCATCAAATCGCGCGCCAGGGGTCTAATGGACCATCACGTTCCATGGCTCTTATTCGGTCAGATCTCACTGTAGAACACTCAAAACACTTTGTAAAGGCTGGGGACATCTTGTGGAAGCAATAGGAAGTGCCAGAATATTCCTCAGCCCCTTTGTTTTTCAATGGCATAGGCTCAAAGTCAATTCAACACATCAGGTATCCACTTCCTGTCAGAATCTGTCTCAGGGTTTTGCCTGCCAAATGAGTTCTGTTATACTCACAGACACCATTCAAACAGTTTTTGAAACTTTAGGGTGTTTTCTATCCATATATAATAAGTATATGCATATTGTAGTTACTGGATAGGTGTAGGAGGCAGTTAAAAATGGGCACATATTTTTTCAAAAAATTCTCAATACTGCCCCCTATACCCTAACAGGTTAATTAATATTAGAAAACATTGGTAAAATATTATATTGTCATTCAAAGAATTATAGATTTACATCTCTTGAACGCAATGGACTTGCCAGATTTAAAATTAACCTTACTGGGGAATCACACTTTGCAATAATCTGAGCACTGCGCTAGAAAAATACGCATTGCGATACAGACTAACCGCCATGTTGGAGAGATCTAAAATCGAAAATACTATGTAAATAATCCATTACCTTTGATTCTCTTCATCAGATGTCACTTCCAAAGAATCCCAGGTCCATAACGAATGTAGTTTTGTTCAAAAAAGCTCATCATTTATGTCCAAAAACCTCCGTGTTGTAGCACATGATCTAAGCCAGCCGGACTTCACTTCACTTCAAGAACGGAAAAAATATATTTTCGTTCGTTCAAACATGTCAAACGTTGTATCGCATAAATCATTAGGGCCTTTTTTAACCAGAACATGAATAAAATTCAAGGCGGACCATTGGGTTCTCTTTTAAAACGTTTCGGAATGAGAGTACCCACCATCAAATCGCGCGCCAGGGGTCTAATGGGCCATCACGTTCCAAGGCTCTTCTTCAGTCAGATCTCACTGTAGAACACTCAAAACACTTTGTAAAGGCTGGGGACATCTTGTGGAAGCAATAGGAAGTGCCAAAATATTCCTCCTTCCCTTTGTTTTTCAATGGTATAGGCTTAAAGTCAATTCAACACATCAGGTATCCACTTCCTGTCAGAATCTGTCTCAGGGTTTTGCCTGCCAAATGAGTTCTGTTATACTCACAGACACCATTCAAACAGTTTTTGAAACTTTAGGGTGTTTTCTATCCAAACCTGAACAATAATATGCATATTCTAGCTTCTGAGTTGGTGTAATAGGCAGTTAAAAATGGGCACATATTTTTTTTTAAATTCTCAATACTGCCCCCTATACCCTAACAGGTTAATTATGGTAGACTTATGTTAAGTATTTAAGACATATTTTAAGCCTGAAGGAGTAAGAATAAATAGGGAAAAGATTTTGGTTTGTTCAGCTTCTGAGCATCAGGCAGTTGAAAGACTGTCTGGTCCATTGGTTATAAAACATGAGAAGTCGGGAGGGAAGGCATGATTTCCAGTCCTTATCTCC